>NC_136939.1:6018654-6103654 GCF_949987615.1 Pollachius pollachius | reverse complement strand
TTGAAACTTATCTAGAAATGATGTAATTATTAACATAACCTAAATCATTAACAATACAGAGTTTCCAATACACTTAAACGATAACAAACTGAGACGAATCCACTGCTCCCTACGTTCAGAGAGAGAGATTCAGCTGTATTCCTCATTTAAACAAGAACAACACGATAAAAATAACATGTCTAATTCTCAGGCCGGACACTGATACGGGTTATATGCTAATGTGCTAATAGCTGAGGATATAGACAGTGAGTATGTTGTATAAATAATTCCGCTCTTTCTAACCTGTCTTACAAGTAACCTGCTGCTGTGTATATTTGGTATGTAAACATTAGCTGGAAACATTGAAGGCAAAAGCAAAGCATTACAGTGCTTAGTGCTGTTAACCACTTTCGAAGTACAAGAATCATGCTGCCACTATTCGAGAATGTACGTACATATTTCTCTTTTCTAACGTCCGATAGACTGACATGTTAACGTGACGGGTGAACATGGCATCGTAGCATTATCTATACGAGGGGGGGGGGGGGGAAAGGAGGAAGGGGGGGGGGGGGGGGGGTGAAATGATGACGCCTTACCTCTGGATATCCGAGATGAGCCACCAGGCCCAGGACCAACCCCCCACCACATAGGTCTTGGTGTCGCCGCAGCCACCTGTAGGGGGTCAAAGAAGACCGCCTGAGCACCACACACTTCATCACCGCCACCCCGTCCCCGCCCCTCACAAACAAACACAGTCCAACGGCGCTCGGTAGGATTTCATTGTGTTCTGATTACGTGTTTTCACTCTGGACGGACTGTCAATGTCCAGCTCCATTTGGCAGTGCAAAACATTAACCCTGACAGGGTTAGGGGTTTCGAATCGCAGTGGGCACGCCCGGGCTTAATATGTATGAGCTTTTGATATGTGCCGTTGAGAAATTGGCATAAGCAGTATTATATCCGGATCTGATTTGGTTTGCACCGCTAAAACCATTCATATCCTTCCCCCAACGTCTCCGCCACAAGAGGAAAGTGGAGTCTGCCTTCTGCCTCCTTTTAGCATGATCAGGAGACATTGTCTGTATTTTTCCTCTGCTCTGTTTCTGACAGCATAAGTGTAATTTCAAGACAGACCAAAGTGAGATATTAAGAAAGAGGGCTCTACTCTGGGGAATGATGCTTTGGTGTATACTGTACATGACTAGCTGGCTGTTATTAGCCCTGGATTTCCTGTTCAAAATGAAAAGACAAAAAGCTCCATAATTGTCGTCTCTGTAGTGGATTTGTGTTACAGCTATCCAGCCAGGGCAACCTGTGTCCATGGCATTTTGGAAGGGATAAGTAATCAACAAACAACAAACACACAAGGATTATATGTGCTCTTTGTTATAATTGGATTCTAAGCAACGAATATCCTTCATGACTTAATCAAATATGCATCATATCTAGGAAGCTTCAAAGTTAAAGCTTAAGTTAGAGTTGGCATTTAGCTTAATCTTGAAAGGTCTGCTAGAGCCCATGGGAAGCTACAATTCATACATTCACAAATAAGATGAACCATCATGATGACTTAGCATTGTTCCAAATTGGTTCATGGTCTTTCGTTCCAAACCATTTGCATGAAAATCATCCCATAAGCCCAATGGCAAAATCTAGCACCCAAAATTTTGTTTCAATACAATTGTTGAACTTCAAACCATGATTAATTCATTTAATTTAAATTCAGCTTTAACTTCCAAAGGGTCAAAATTAATGCCATTGAATCACTGTTATCTTCATGATGCAATACACATGCAGCCATTTAAAGTAGATGTGAAGAGGATAAATATAGGACAGGCGTGAGACATCAACTCTCTTATCGTATATAAACGACAAACAAGGAATCCCAGTCTGTTAACAGGAACCATGTTTCAAACGCAGTTCAGCAGCCATTCTCTCAATCAACTGAAACAACCTAATTCCTCATCCTCATCTTCACTAGCGCTTATCCAGGGTCGGGTCACGGGAGCAGCAACTCTAGCAGAAAAAAATAAACAATTTAATTGTGTTTTCAAATATTTCAAAAGCCACAAGCGGTTTCAAATCTGCAAGACGCAAAAATAGTGTGCCTCACAATTTAGTTCTTTAGGGAGGAGCGACAACATACATGTCTTTGACAAACAATACCGATCCTGTTCACAGATAGATGGGCACCAGAATTGACAGCCTTCCAGCAGATAGTGAAACATGAACCACAACACTATATCTTGCCTATGCTGGGAATAATGAGTTAAGCCTTTTGAGAGTTTCTGTGTGTGTGTGCGTGTGTGTGTGACATTCCCAGCTGCCATGCGTGAGGTGATAGAGACAGGAAAAGGGGGCTGGTCCTGAATCAGTCCTCTCGTAAAGAGCATTTGCGGTTGGAAATCTTGGTACAGCCTAAATACAGTCACATTTCCCTGAAGGACTTGATTTTTTTTTTTATTACCTATTTATACAATTAGAACTAGCCCAAACGGGGGGTATTTTGGCATGTCTGAAACGGTGTAATAGCATTGGTCCACCGACGTCCTAGGATGCGTGTGAGGATCAGGGCAAAATAAGTGATTGCAGGGGGCCTCCTTCCCTAGCCTCAAAGGCATTACTCAAATACCAAGGCCAAGTCTGTAAAGGCGATGGAGATTGCAGAAGACCAACGAAATAAAAAGGTTTCCACCAGGATTCAACCTGCTTTTACATGCAACGATATGTACAGCTACGTTAAAACACAACATACTGTCGTTTAAAGACAATATTTAACAGCTGTATTTTGTGCTTGGGCTATATTGGGATGCACCAGATTTCAAAGAATGTGTGTCGTTTGCAACAGGGCCACGGTAGCTTTGGAAGTATATTAAAAAACAATCGAATAAGCGTGCCATCTAGTCGCACAATTCAGAGAGAAATGTGGAAAATCGGGAGAGAACACACCACAGGAACAAGGGGGAATGAATCGATGTGCCACTACCAACTCATCTACACAACAGGGCGGTCTGCTCACCTCGTTTTTTTCGATCTAAATGGTAGTCTAGTAGTGCTTACTTTATAACAGTCATTGGTATTTTCGCAGTAATCGCTAGGAATTGAATCAAGTTTGTAGCGTTATTAGCAGATCCTCTCGCAGAGGACCGAGTCAACGCCCGTTGTTGTTATTCCAGTTCCTCCGGGATAGGCGCGTTCTGTGCGGCTATTTTTATATGCAAATGTCTGGGAACTCTGAGGCTAGGCGAAGCGATTCAACCAAGATTTGACCAGGACATTAATTGAATCCAACGTACCTGAAACGACCAGGGCTTCATTGGGTCCCACGGTGTGGCAGTTTCCCATATTTATTTGTGAATGGGCCGCTTCTGCTTTTAAAAAGGACAAATAAACTAAAAATGACGATTACAGAACGATATGTTTTCGGACAGGATCGCTTGTTGTTTTTTTCTTCCTTTCAACAAACAGTCCTTGCACCATCCGCCCCCTGCCCCGCCTTTATCAATGCAATCCTATTCTTCTCAAAATGGAGTAGCTCGTGATGGAGGACCTTTCCCCTTCCCCCTCCCCACGGCCGCAGGGGGCGTGGCCAGTGGAGCCCCTATACATCCACACATGTATAGGGGCTAAGGTCGTAGCATGTTTTTTTTTTTTTACAATAACAACGTTAAGTATCTCACAGTCAATGTGTCTCCTTTAAACAGAATGCTCACCTCTCCATGCTGATTATATTATACACACCAATGTGATATGCTGCAGTACAATTAGCAATGTATAATGACAAACGTGTTACCAGCAGTAGCCTACATCAGAGCAACACGTTCTGATGGTTATGAATAAACTGAGCCAATGATATAAATGGTTGAAGCCTTTTTAACACGGATTGTAATTGGAACACAGTGCAGAGGCACGTCATTGCAATTAGGTAATTTTCCGATGTGGGTTTCTGCCAACGCCTGGCACAGACATTTTGGGCATCAGGTCCTCAGGTTCAAAAAAAGCGCACCGATCTCTTTATCAGTTACATAAAAAAATACACATATCGTTATTATTACTGAATAATAAAGTTAAATAAAGTATAACTGTTACTCACATTTATTTCAATACCCATAAACTCACGCGACCCTGTAATTTGGTAGAATAAACCATAAAACATGAACATTAGTCTGCTCGGACACGGACAATACTTGATAAAAAACGCAACGGGTACATTTCCCTGGACAGACCACCAAAAAGGGGGATGTTTATTACCAGGGTGGCTGTTTTGAGATAGCGATGATTGGTTTTCACAACAGGGACAAACCATTCCGAGGCCTTGCCTCGTGCAAACACTATCGTTTTCTTGCGGTCACCAACGGAGGAGGTTCAAGGTCAGGGAGAGGTGGACGTTGCTCTTCATCATCATTGACTTCCTCGTATGATTGATTTTGCCGACAGCACCTTCCTGTGGCTCTCAGTGGCCTAACACATGTTTTAGGAGGTTATGAAATGTAAAAAATAATCTATTGAAATATGTTTTTATTATGTTTACTCTAAAGTATTCAAATCCTCTTATCGATTCATATTCACCAACAAAAGTTAAATCAATTTGCAGATACATAAATGTGATATACGTTTTTCCACACTGCTGAACTTTTGAGTTAATATTAGTATTGTGCAAAAGACTTAAAACTCACCTGTTCAGAGTTCACCTCGACTCTGTATAGAAACCAATGCACAGCCACTATTGAATGTTGTACGTCCTGGCACTTGTACATTGTACTTATTCAAGGTACTTAATTATGTAGCATCTACAGTAGCTGCTATCTTTGCTTTACACGGGGAATGGGTTAGCCTAGCGATTGTAATACTTGCACTTGGTTCTATGAACGTCTTTACTGTACCGACAGCGATATATTGTTTCACTTCTTATGACAAATGTACTTATTGTAACAAATGCACTTATTGTAAGTCGCTTTGGATAAAAGCGTCTGCTAAATGCCCTAAATGTAAATGTAAATGTAGTATTAATTACTTAATAATAGTATTCATATCTCTAATTATTTAAATTGTATGAATTTAATGAATGGATTATTGTTATATGGTCGGCCTATTAGTGGATTAGGCGTGTCGGCGAAGTGATTAGGCCCTTCCACCTTTGGCCTTCCCTGAATATTATACAACAATTTACAAGTAAATTGTTGCTTTTATAACATCTTTTATAATCTTGCCTCTTCTTCTACATGCATTGGGTTAGTGAGTGAGGCTCTAGGCAGCAGATCACTTCCTGGTGGGGATAATCATTACAGATAGTGAGCCTTTGGGTGCGCATGCAAGTCACAGAAGACACATGGAGGCAGACATGAAGCTGCACGATCCACACAGGCCAACATGGAGCCGGCAGATAGAGTTCACGCTGGCCGGAATCGGCATGGCAGTCGGTCTGGGCAACGTGTGGCGGTTCCCCTATCTCTGTTACAGGAGCGGAGGCGGTGAGTGCGTCTGATGTTGTCTTTTTTTTTTGTTTGGTTTTTTGTTGGTCATAACTTGTAATAAATACAAGACATTGTGTATGTGGGTGTGTGTGTGTGTGTGTGTGTGTGTGTGGTATGTATGCCTGTATGTATGTATGAATGTATGCACCGGTATTTGTATGTATGTATGAATGTATGTATGTATATGTATTCATGTATGTATGTCTGTGCGTATGCCTGTATGTATGTATGTATGTATGTATGTATGTATGTATGTATGTATGTATGTATGTATGTATGTATGTATGTTTGTATGTATGTATGCCTCTATGTATGTATGTATGTATGTATGTATGTATGTATGTATGTATGTATGTATGTATGTATGAATGTATGTATATGTTTGTATGTATATATGCATGTTTGTGTATGTATGTATGTATGTATGTATGTATGTATGTATGTATGTATGTATGTATGTATGTATGCCTCTATGTATGTATGTATGTATGAATGTATGTATATGTTTGTATGTATATGCATGTTTGTGTATGTATGTATGTATGTATGTATGTGTATGTATGAATGTAGGTGTGAATGTATGTATGAATCTATGTATGTATGTGTATGTATATAGATGTATGTATTTCCATTGGATCATTTTCAAGAGACGTTTTAACGATGCAAAATGTGAATTTGGGATGCAGATAACATATTTACAGATAGCACAACCACACCACAACACATTTACTGTTGGCCAAGGACTACAAAACAGTCACGTTGACATCCTCTATCTCACGAGCAGATTTAAGATTGTAGCATACTATCAACTCATTACACAGGCCGGTAGTTAAAGTTTGTTGTAAAACAATACAACTGAAAGAAAGCTGAATCCTTCGTGGCACATTACAACATGCCACGACCTATGGTTGCAGTACTGTTATGTCTGCACCCTGTTTTAATGAGTCACTGTGGTTGCTTGTGCACTATAGGGGCCTTTCTGGTGCCGTACGTTTTCATGCTGGTGGTTCTGGGAATCCCTCTTCTTTACATGGAGCTGCTGCTGGGCCAGTACATGAGGAGAGGGCCGGTCCAAGTCCTAAAAAATGTCTGCCCACTCTTGAAAGGTAGCACGACACACAAGCAGCCAACCCGCTCCTAGTTAACCACAGCCTATGTGGTTAATCCATCTGCATGGACTTGTTTACAATCTTCTGCATTGTTAATTATTTAACCGAAGATCAATTTAAGCGAAAGTAGTGACATAAGCCCATTGATAGCAACACACGCACAAAAAAACACAGACACACCCACCCACACACACACACACACAATCACTCACACACACCCACACACTCACACACACACCCACACACACATACACACACACACACACACACACACACACACACACACACACGTAGATAGATATTGTGTTTTTTATAAGTGTCTCTGGGTTGTACGAAAAGCACCTTAGAAATCCAATGTCCTACTATTATTATTATCATTATTAAAAAACATAATGGTAATTCAAAATAAGGATGCGCCGTGCGATGATTGCATCTGCTAGTTGTCCACTCACAAATGTGTATCTGACAAACAAATACTTGAAACTTGCTCTCCCAGGGGTTGGCTTGGCGTCCGTGGCCATCTCTTTCATCATGTGCACGTACTACAACGTGGTGATCACCTGGGCCCTGTACTACATGTTCAGCTCCTTCCGTACCACGCTGCCCTGGCAGGACTGCAATAACACCTGGAACACGCAGAACTGCTCCAGCAGCCCCACGAACAGCAGCGGCGAACACACCTCCACAGCCAGCCAGGAGTTCTTCAAGTAGGGCCTATGTCGTGTGTGTGTGTGTGTTCGTCTGTGTGTCTGTGTATGTGTGTGTGTGTGTCTGTGTGTGTGTCTGTGTGTGTGTTTGTGTGTGTCTGTGTGTGTGTGCGTGTGTGAACGTGTGTGTCTGTGTGTGTGTGCGTGTGTGTGTGTATGTGTCTGTGTGTGTGTGTGTGTGTGTGCGTGTGTGTGTGTGTCTGTGTGTGCATGTCTGTGTGTGTATGTGTGTATGTGTGTCTGTGTGCGTGTGTGTATGTGTGTGTCTGTGTGTGCGACCGTGTGAGTCTGTTTCGTGCACTACTACCTAGATAGAGAAAAGCCATTGAATCGATTTCGTTCTTAATTTTGGCCATGAGCCAACATGCTTATTGTTTTACCTTCCTGCAAGATAGGGTTATCCACAAGGCCAGGTGAGGGGTCATTATCTCAGGGTGACAACACAAACACATACCTACGTCCAATAGTTGTTTCATTGTATCCCCCTTTCAGGGTAATTTCTAAAATAAGTTAATTATAGGTGACAGCTGAGGGCCCCCAAGGCCATTAGGGGGGCCCTGTCTGATCGCCCTGATTTGATCCCTAGATCAGTCTCAAAATGTGTTAATTGTAGCTTTTGTGCAACAATTCAGATTCCCATTGACCCCCTCATTGATTGGCTGAAGCCACAATGGTTTGGGTGTAGAATTGCAAGAGCAGCGATGGCAATTACGTCCCAACGGCCCTGCCCGGTTGAAACGCTTCCTTCTCTGTGGGGTCCCAGTTTGAAGATGCTGCAGCGCACCAGCGGCCTGGAGGACACTGGGACTCTGCGCTGGGAGCTGCTGCTGATCCTACTGCTGGCCTGGACCATGATCTACCTCTGCATCTTCAAGGGGGTCAAGTCTACCGGCAAGGTGAGGGGCGAGAGAGCAAGGGAGAGAGAGAGAGAGAGAGAGAGAGAGAGAGAGAGAGGGAGAGAGAGAGGGAGAGAGAGAGAGAGAGAGAGAGAGAGAGAGAGAGAGAGAGAGAGAGAGAGAGAGGGAGAGAGAGAGGGAGAAAGAGAGGGAGATAGAGAGAGAGAGAGAGAGAGAGAGAGAGGGAGAGAGGGAGAGAGAGAGACAGAGAGAGAGGGACAGTTAGACAGAGAGAGACAGAGAGAGAGAGAGACAGTTAGAGAGAGAGAGAGAGAGAGAGAGAGAGAGAGAGAGAGAGAGAGAGAGGGAGAGAGACAGAGAGACAGACAGACAGACAGGCAGACAGACAGACAGACGGACAGAAAGGCAGACAGACAGACAGACAGACAGACAGACAGACAGACGGACAGACATACAGACATACACACAGATGGTGGTGGGGAGTAGGATGCTTTGTTTAGGTAATGGATATTCTAAAATAACTTTGGGATTAACATGTGTGTGTGTGTGTGTGTGTGTGTGTGTGTTTGTGTGTGTTGCATGTGTGTGCCCGTGGTGTGTATGTTTGATGTGTGTGTCTGTGTCTGTATTGATATTGGTGTGTAGGTGGTGTACTTCACAGCCCTCTTCCCGTACGTGATCCTGCTGGCTCTGCTGATCAATAACGTCCAGCTGCCCGGAGCCCTGGAAGGAATAAAGTTCTTCATCATCCCAGAGTGGGAGAAGCTGCTCTCCATGGAGGTAAGAGAGATCCCAGTGACCAGCTCCTGTGCATTCTGTTGTGTTGTATCTTCACTGGGTTCCAGTGTGTTCGGTGGCGTTGTGTTGTGTTTTGTTGTGTTGTGTTGTGACTCCAGTGGGTTCCAGCTGTGTTGTGTGGTATTGTTTAACATTGTGTTGTGTCGCCACTGACTTCCAGGCGTGTTGTGTGTTATTGTATTGCATTGGGTTGTGTCACGGTTAGCGGGTGGCAGGCAGGCAGGTAGGACCCAATAGCAGACAGTTCAGGTAAAGGATAATTTATTAAATCAAAAGGCAAGGAAGACCGAGAACCCAGGCGACGCAGGTAACACGGGGAACACGGGGAACACCAGGAACACACAGGACACAACTCACCACACACTACAATGATCCGACCAGTAACAAAGGAAAGACAAGGGCTTAAATACCAAACACAGGGCACGCAATGAGTAACAGCTGAAACACATTATGGGAGGGAGAAGTAATCACACAGGAGGGAAACTTGACCGGACATGGGGAGAAACAAGACAGGGATACCAAAGTAAAACAGGAAACGCACCAAAACAAGACAAGGAAACCGACAGACCATGACAGGGTTGTATCTCCACTGACTTCCAGGTGTGGGTGAATGCCGCGGCGCAGATCTTCAACTCCATCGGGATAGGGTTCGGGTCGCTCATGTCCATGTCCAGCTACAACTCCTTCAACAACAACGTGTTGAAGTAAGCCTTGGGAAGGAGAAGAACCAGGAGGATCTTCAGTGTACGGCCTGTGGTGTGATGAACTGATCCTAACTGGGCTGCTCACCTCCTCCCCACAGAGACACTCTGACCATCGCCATCGTCAACTCTCTTACCAGTCTCCTGGCCGGGTTCGTCATCTTCTCGGCCTTCGGGTACATGTCTCATCTCCAGGGCATCCACATCAGGGACCTGGCAGTAGACGGTAACACTTAACACAGCTATATCACATTTTTACTGTTTGTGTAAGCAGCTTTTCTTCTTCCTCCATTTTATTTAGAGTTTATTTAGAGTTGTAACAGTTGTAAGATTAACTTACGTCCAACAGCGTCACAAAGTTCACTTTGAAGGGGCTCACATTAAAAGGCAATAACAATATACTGACTACAACCTTCAACTCAGATCAAACAGTACGATAAAACGCTTTGAATTACTTTTCCCTCGTGGTAGTCAGTAGATCAGTAGGAAGGAAGTAGCCTTGAACCTTTAAGAACTCCTGAAGGTGTCTTGTGCGTCCCCTCTGAGGTTCTTTGACAACTTGTGTCTGCAGTGGAAATGTATGTCACACTGATCGGCCATTTTCCTCTGTTATTCCACGGGTGGCTCGCTGCGGTGCGTTGCACAGGCCCAGGATTGGTGTTTGTCGTGTACCCACAAGCGTTTGCCACCATGCCACTGGCGCCCCTCTGGGCTGTGATGTTCTTCTTCATGCTGCTCTGCTTAGGGCTGGACAGCGAGGTCGGCGCACACACACACACACACACACGCACGCAGACACACACACATACACACTCACACATCCACACACGCACGCAGACACACACACACGCACGCAGACACACACATACACACACAGACACACACGCACGCACACTCACACATCCACACGCACGTACACGCGCACACACACACGCACGCACACGCGCACACACACACACACATACACACGCAGACACACACGCACGCACACTCACACATGCAAGCACATGCACGCACACGCGCACACACGCACGCACACTCACACATACACACAAACGTACACACACACACACACACACACACACACACACACACACACACACACACACACACACACTCAATTAAGCAAACCAAAATAAGCACACAGAACCATGACTAGGCAATAGCTGAAACATGACTTTGATGAGTGTGGTGTGGATGTCGTTTAAAGTCACCTGATGCTTTTATGTTTTAAGACCGCAAAAGAGTCTTGGTATTCATTAACTGTCCTTATATAGGATAAGATTATATAGGTTAAACGTTGAAAGTTAGAAGTTTATAAATGCCACATCAGGGGACATTCACTTTATACAGCAACTCAAGAGCTAAAAGTAGAGGAACAGAGTAAAAGAAAAAAAAAAAAATAGCAAAGAATATAAAGATAAATGTAGATATAGAAACGATTGTACACTATAAACAGCCTAACCTTGCACAGGACTCGAATTGAATTTCACATGATAGTTGCCCAGTAGGCTATAAATATAATAACACAGGATAATTGCACAGTAGGCTATAAGTATAAACATAATTGCACTGGATCATTTGTGTCTGCACAAGTATAAATAAATAGGATATATAACCTGGTGACAAAGTGGCTGTGAAGTTGTGAGTGTTGGGTGACGGTGACATACCACAGTGTTACATTATGTAAAATAGTTTCTGTAGACCCCTGATGTCTTAGGTTAATAATAAATTACTCATAACTTATAAACAGCCAGCAAACGGTATGCGGAACTCCCGGAATAAACCATCGATAAATATCTCCGGTCTGTTCCCTTATTGTTGTTGTTGTTGTCTTTGCCGTGGCCCTCCAGTTCGGCATGGTGGAAGTGATGGTGACCAGCCTGAAGGACAGCTACGGCAAGCAGCTGAACCGCTACTTCAAGCGGAAGGAACTGTTCGTCCTGGCCGTCTGCAGCGTGGCCTTTCTGCTCGGGATTCCCTACGTCATGCAGGTGGGGAACTTTGAAAAAAATAAGTTACCTTTCAAGTTGACCGAAAACCCATTTCCAGTTTAGCATTAAGTTCTTATCTTATCGTGAGAATGGTACTGTACACTACCGGTCCAACGAGCCCACAATAGTTCACCCAACATGCTTGCCTTCCTCTATTTCACTGATTAGTTATTTTAGAGACAGTTTTATTCAATGCGAGGTACAGTGAATTAAGTTAATTATTAAGATAATAAATTAATGCTGGTTAGATCTGTCTACTCGCCTGCACAGTGAACTGTGCCAACAGGTTAATTTATCCATCATACATAGATGGACACTCCCACTTATATATTGACTATGTCAAAGGGCACACTCAGGGCAGATTTAGAAACGACTTTTAAATGCTAACAACACTGACCCCTTGTGGTAAAATAGGGGCCCTTTAGACAATTATGTCTCAAAAGTGCCTACACGTACGGGATTCAACTCAGTACCTTTTGTCTGTGGGTCGAGAACCCTACACTGCACTATCCTGCCTCAGCATTCATTCATTTAGCAGTAAATCAATGTGATTTGAACTTGTGTGACTGTTTGTGAGTAAGCACCACACCCTTGTGTGCAGGTGGGGATCTATGTGTTCCAGCTGATGGATCACTACACCGCCATTGTGTCCATTCTGTTTCTGGCCTTTTTCGAGGTGATCGCCACCTGTTGGATTTACGGTGAGCCGAACCCTTTAATAATACCTTGTTTTTTCTTTTGTGTTTGATTTATTATTTGCTCGATAATGTGAATACTGGTCACTAACGTTTGCTATGGGTCATCTTAAAAAAAAAAAAGTATATCAAATATATTGTGCGGCTAGGCTAACTGGTCAAACTGTGTTTCCCAGGAGTGAAGCGTCTCTCAGGCTGTCTGGAGGAGATGACAGGGAAAGGGGCAAACATATACTTCAAGTTCTGTTGGCTCATCGTGGCCCCTGTACTCATCACTGTGAGTCAGCAATCTGTCTTTTCGCACAAATCAATGGGACTCACAAGCCTTGAGCTATATTTAATAATAATAATCGGGATTGATGAGGGAAGGGGCCAGAGGGAAGAGTGCTACCTATTGGCCGCCACCCGACACCACTTGCAGCACCTGATATTCCCAGGCGGTGTCCCATCCAAGTACGAACCAGGCCCGACCCTGCTTCGCTTCCCAGATCAGACAAGATCGGGCGTGTTCAGGGTGATATGGCCGTTTAATCAGACCCCAGACCTCTCTGTCTCTCGCCGATGACAGGTGATCCTCATCTTCAGCATCATCCAGTTCAAACCGGCCCGCTACGAGGGCTACGTCTTCCCTGACTGGGCCCAGGGGGTCGGTTGGGTCATCGCCCTGGGGTCCATCATCTGGATCCCCCTGGGAGCCGTTCACACCTTATGGGTCCTGCCAGGGTCCATCATAGAGGTACACACACACACACACACGCAGACAAACACACACACATACACACACACACACACTAACTCCCTCACTCACGCATACAAACGTACACACACAAAACGTACACACAAAAGCAAACACACCCACTCCAGACACACATACGTACATACACACATACACAAACGTACACACACAAGCACACACTTTTTTCCTGTTCAAAGCGAAACGCCACAATAGTTCTGATACCCCTGGATCGTCTCTGCCCACAGAAACTGCGCAAGTCGATTACACCCTACGGACTTGAAAGGAAGTCAGAGCTGGACCTCGGAGGAGGAGAAGCGGTACACCCAGGGAGTCCGGCTATCACCAGTGAGACCAAGACAGAGAACTTTCAATTTCAGACAAGCCTCTGATACTGAACCATCCCTCATAAGTATCAATCAGTCACGGCTCCTGCAGGGAAGCGTGCGGTGAACTTTGTGTTTGGAGTTTTTCGTAATGCCAGAATGGGTTGTCAATGACAGACATCATTAAATATTTATCTACAGTGTCAAAATCTGTTTGCCAGAAGTGTAAGATGTCCTATAAAGCCATTTAATTTAATTTATAATATGCAGATTGGGTACATTTTTCAGTATGATGACTGACACGTTAGCTAGATGTTTTGAAGATTACACCAGCTGTAGCATAGCAATTGCGAATGTGGAATATGGCGATATTTATTTGGTAATGAACTGATATGTGAACACTGTTTTGTTATAACACTTGTGTTGTATTTAGAATATATCTTGCTTTGTAGCGATGCACACCTGCATTGCACTAGACCATCACTCATAATAAAACAAAACAAAACCAACCATTGATTCTTATTCCAATAGCCAGTCTGCATTATGTCCAGCCGGCTTTTCTATTTTATGTAACTTGGTCTTGCTTGCATTCTTGTGGGCCATACAATATGGATTGTATGCTTTGGTTGTTGTCAATTTGACTGCCTCCCCTCAAAGTGGCGTTGGACAAACGCGTCAGCTATATGACTCAGTGAATATGAATGTAAACATGTTGCAGCTTTCCAAACACAACCTGAACACCACATGACAATGAAGCACGTCCCCACTCTGCCTTTAACAAAAATAGTTGCGCTCGGTTTTCCAGTTAACGTTGACGTTAACAAAAACTAATAGGACTGCACTCTATAACGCTGAACACAATGTTGACGATAAAGTCACATAAGGGCTGATCAACTTTAATATCTTTATTGGTAATTTACTGCTGTGTATATGGACACAATATATAAAAAAATCCACTGACCCCCCCCCCCCCCCTGTGCAAAACAAAGTAAATCAAATGAAAAAAAAGACAGTTGAATGACCTGGGCAGTCCTATAGGTGCAGTTATTAATCCTGGAGCTAGGGTGAAGGAGTCAGCTGTATGCCGCACGGCCAAGCTGAACAACGATGCCTGCTCAACATCAGTCAGAGTGGTTCATACAACTATGGTTAGAATATATCTCTTTTCGTGTGTGTGTGTGTGTGTGTGTGTGTGTGTGTGTTTGTGTGTGTGTGTGAGTGCGTGAGTGGGTGTAGCAGGACACTTCTATGTATAATCAAAATGTTAAAATATTTATAAAACATTAAAACATATATTTTCTGTTATCCTTACAAACAACAATTACTCTCCCTTAACATTTCATATTTGTAAAGATATGTGGCATGACTTTTAAAAACAGAAGGATACTAAAGAACAATAACAAGCCTGATGCGTGCATCAATGCTAGACTCTCAGAAGAACACACTGCTGTACTCTTTCTTACAAAGTAAGGTGACCTGCTGACCTCTGCACAGTGTTATGTATGCTGGAGCACAGTTTGGTTGGGGAGCTTTCCTTTTGCGGTTGACTTTAGTTCTTCACAAGGCAAGAAAACATTCCAAAAGACCAGGTTACCCTATTCAGTAGTATTTAGGGAGTGGCTGAGAGCATCCGCACCCTTAAAGATGTAATAATCATGCAGCTTTTCTCATCGATTACCCCCCTCAACCCCCTCGTTGTGGGTCTCTCCGCACCAAGCTGTTTGTATTTTCGCCACCAGGGGTCGCTATGGAGTCGACACGGCTGCCGTCAGCCCTCGTCTTCCCTGATAGCTCGTTTTTTTTTTGCTTCGTCGCTATGAAACCTGTTCCACGGGCCTCATCTGTACATCTCCGATCTAGACACAGCAAAACACATAACAACGTAAACCGCGGAGGTCATGGATCTACAATATGCATGAGCAACATGATCCCATCTCATCAGCACTTTCCAGTAAATTACTGGACTCAATGTTATGGATAAGGGCGACCGTTGATACAATCAACAGGCGATATCAAGAGAGAGCGAGATTGAGAGCAATTAAAAAAGAGCGATCATGAGAGAGAGAGAGAGAGAGAGAGAGAGAGAGATGAGTTTTACCTGCACATGAGGAGGGGCACTGAGGACATAAGTGACTGCGCTGGCTATATCTTCGGCCTTCAAACACTAAAAAGGGAAAAATGAATGAATATCATATAACATATGAATATCAAATGAATGAATTTTTTTTTTTTGAGAGTGCTTGCCGTACCTTTATGCTCTCATACACTGCGGCGGCCTTCTGGGGATCACTGTCGTGGTGTCGGAACGCAAACTCTGTCTCCACGATCCCAGGGGATATCGACTAGGCAAGAGTAAGGGAACAAAAACAAGGTCTTTGTGGCCACACACCTAAGGATGTACACATGTACACATACGCACACCAATTTAATGCCTGGCTTCCTCACCTGCGAGTCAACATATTTCAGTATGTTTGAGGGATAGGAGGCAGGCACTTTCATGCCCTCCCAATTCCTCCCTTGGATACGGAATCAAGTTTCGAAATGTACCTACTTATTGATTTGTCTGGACGTTCTGTTTCTAACATCCAGCCTCTGGATTGAGTTTCAGTCCATTACACTGACCGTTCAACGTGGGTGTTTGTCTCTGTGCAGAAGCACCTAGATCAGCCCCCTAGGGCTGGGCTAGTTGAAGCCCTAGCACTGGGCTAGTAGAATCTTTAGCACTGGGCTAGTTGAGATTTTAGTGCTGGGCTAGTTGTAGCCCTAGCCCTTGGCTAGTTGAGACTTTAATGCTGGGCTTGTTGAGTCTCGCAATGGGATAGTTTAAATCCTAGCCCTGGGTCAGTTGCGGCCCCATTATTGAGTTAGCTAGCACTGGGCTAGCTAAACCGTGGTGTTGGGAAGTTTAGACCCTAGCTCTGGGCTAGTTCAGACCCTAGCTCTGGGCTAGTTCAGGCCTTAGCACTAGGCTAGTTAAGGCTAGCTAAACCCAAGCGTTGGGCTAGTTAAGACCCTAGGTTTGAGCTACTTAAAAACCTAGCATTGGGCTAGTTGAGGCCCTAGCCATGGGCTAGTTGGACCTAGTGCTGGGAGGTTGGGTATGCTTACCGTGGCCCTGATGTGGGTCTTAGCTTCACGGAGCTCCTGCCTCAGCCCCTCAGTGAGGGCCGTCACAGCGTACTTTGTGGCGCAGTAGAAGTGCTCGTCGGCGCTCGGGACCATTCTGTGGCCGCCCATGCTACAAGAAGCAAAAAACACAAACATCCAAAATTGAGTATTTTGGGGAAAATAGTCCCAAAAACTGAAACAATCAAACATTAGCTTGCGCTGCTTTCCCTCTTATGGTGAAGGGCACGCGAGTAGAGCCAAGCTTAAAAAGAAACACGCAAACAAACTTCACTATGGTCTATGACAATAAACTCACACACAGAGAAATGTACAGAGCGTGTGTTTCTTGTTTTGCGTTCCATTTCCTTCCTTCCTAATTTTTTTTTAAAGATTTATTTTTTGCATTTTTACGGTTAATTATAGATTGAGATAGAGAGGAGGTATGGGAGATAGAGGGGCGTTCAGGACTTAGCCTATATGGTACGCGCTCTACCCGGTAACGCCCTTCCTTCAGGTATTTGTATCTCATCATGCGGTAACAAGCTTCACCTTGAGCTTTTACGCAACTCTTACAAAAACACAACGACCCCGCCTTGCTTCAAACATACTTGCGGTATTGTCTGAGCCACATCTCCTATGGGGCGGTGGACGGGTTGCATAACACACCTGTTAATATTGATGATGTGGCCATCATCCACATTCCTCTCCTTCATCGATTTGTAGGCCTCCCGGGTGCAGATAGACAACGCCATGACGTTGACCTGCAGGCAGAGAAAATGTGTTCCATAAAGATCCAGTCGTAGACGGTCTCTTCACATCCATTGTTCAAACGATGGATACTGCAAATGAGTTGCGCAGATCTGTGTAACTCATATACAGTATATACAGTACAGTAAGTACTGTATATAGTCAGTGGAGGTTTTACCCACTTTAGAAACATATACATCAAGACATAAATACACAGACAACTTATAACATCATCATATGGATACATATGGAAACATTTATGTATTTTTCATTGATAATTATATGAATAAACAATTTTACAGGCTGGCTAGCTAGCTGATGACAGCCGCCTGTATGTCAATGGCTCATGGGGACTAGGGGGAGCTGTGCAGTGTGTGAGCCCGGAACGTTCCCGCGTCCCACCAGCCTACGACCTCTAGGCCAGGTCCATGGTGACCTTGGGGGACACCTCAAGCTAACGTGGCGGCGGTTGTGTGTAGGGGGTAGGTGACAAAAACAAGGTCAGTGTGCACAGATTATTCAGGCTATAAATACACCGCCATACACTGTACACGCTCAACCAGGCTGTCATGACAACGGTTGGGGCTGGTGTGAGAAATGCCTGGGACAGGATGGTGGGGGAGCTGAACTGGGGGGTGGGGGGGGGGGGGGGGACTGAAGAAAGTGTAAAGAAAGTGAAATAATGGAGGCTTTCATCAAGCGGTGAGCCCCTTTCCTCTTGGCAAGGCGAGAGTGGGGCTACTGGAAGTGGCACTGGGAGAAGGTGCATGCAATGGGAGGGTATGAGTATAGTTTAAGTACACACACTTGCATGATGTTACTCCACAATAGTGGTTAAACAAGGATAATAATTACCTCCAATAAAAAGGTTAAAGTAAAAAGGATAAAAACCGAAGTGCAAAAGATCAGTGGGCGCCGTTACCGTGTGTGTGTTAATGTGTGTCAAGTGTTCAGCGGGGCGTTTCCATATGTGTGCACCCGGGTCACGTGTGTGGATTTTGATGACAGAGGCACAATGCAAGGCAACACAACAGACGCCTGTTTACGAGTAATCAGATTTCCTGTTCATGGTTTATGTTCTTAATCTTTAATCTCTACAACACACGTTTTAACTATGATTATATTTGTGTTAATGTCATTAATAGAATGTATTGTCATGAAATGATGATTTGAGCATTGCAGAAATATGGACAAACTGGCATCGGACCACCAAAACTGCAGCAACCAGACCAAATGTCAAAATACTTTTGTTTGAATTAGTTCATATAATGTTTTTAATTAGTAAATACATCCAATTGAAGGATATAGCTGATGCCACTAAAGCCGTAGTGGTTCAGTTATTTATTATTATTATTTTGTATTGGCTTTTTTGTGCCTTTATGGACAGGTGAGTGAAGAGAGACAGGAAAAGGGGGCTTGAGTAGAGAGGGACAGACATGTAGCATATTCCAACATGGGAAGCAAACCCGGGTCTATACAAGTCGTATTCCCTACATGGTTAGTGCACTAGCCACGCGTTCAGCCACCGGGCAGAGAGATGGAAACTCCCTTTGTGTCAATGTACGGCTATAACCTCATGTTTTAAGGGTTTTTTGCACTGCAATATCAATAAGCCCTTTTAGGATGATGAATGTCTCTCTGATCTCCTCTCTCTGAATCCAATGAAATGACTCTTCCTGTTGTTGTTGTGTTCTCTCTACTAACGTGTCTTGAGTGAGTGAGTGAGTGAGTGAGTGAGTGAGTGAGTGAGTGAGTGAGTGTGTAAGTGAGTGAGTGAGTGAGTGAGTGAGTGAGTGAGTCTTGGGTGAGTGAGTGAGTGAGTGAGTGAGTGAGTGAGTGAGTGAGTGAGTGAGTGAGTGTGTGCGTGCATGCGTGTGTGAGTGAGTGAGTGAGTGAGTGAGTCTTGGGTGAGGGAGTGAGTGAGTGTGTGCGTGCGTGCGTGCGTGCGCGCCCCAGCTCACGTCGATCATGTTCCTCCAGCTCTCCGTCTTGCCGCTGAGCAGGGGCTCGCTGTGGGCCAGCCCGGCATTGTTGATGCACACGTCCACGCCCTGCTGCAGCGTCTTGATGGCCGAGAACATGGACAGGATGTCCTCCTCGTTGGACAGGTCGCACTTGTAGGGGATCAGGGTGCCGCTGTAGCCCGCGCTCTGGCACTCGGCCGCCAGCTTCTAGAGAGACCAGAGGGAGAAGGGGAGGGGTGAGCTTATGGGGTCGACTCCTGATTGGTTACCTGATGATGACCTGGTGACAGATGGTGGTGGACATATGGATGGGGGGGAGTGGAGGCAGGGAGTTCAGAAACTGGAGTTTCTGAACTCCCTGCCTTGGACGGCGGAAGTGTGTGTGTGTGTGTGTGTGTGTGTGTGTGGTTGTGTGTGTGTGTGACTGAGTGAGTGAGTGTGTGTGTGTGACCATTGGTGGTGTATTGACCACAGAGAGCAGCTCCTTCATGACGGTGGCGAGTGTGCCTTTCAGTCTTTTTTTCCCATCCATCCTTGTTGTCTAGCCCTCTTTAACAGAAGCCGTACCAAAGCTGAGCAGAGTGCTCTACAGCAGGGTAAACACTCCCTGAATCAACCACTGGCTAGTATAATATTATTTAGCTGTCGAAATCTGCTTTGCATGGATAAAATAAACCTCACACACCAACAGCGGCCCGAATCCATGAGCGTGTGAAGGAGAATCAAGCTTCGGCTCAACAGGTTTACCTCCTCCGATGCAAAACAGATTTTAGGTTGCCATCGCGTGTCAGCACAGGCCAAAACACACCTCCCCCCCCTCCTCTACCCACCCCCATAATCAGCTGGTCCTCCTCTGCCCCCCAGGGAGTCTGATGACAGCCAACCCCCCCCCCCCCCCCCCCCCCCGTCTGGCACAGCTGCCCCAGTCACATGCTGTCTGTCTCTGGATGCCAGTCTTCCCTCGGGGGGGCGGACTGAGCCAGGTCGAGTGTGGCCCGCTGGCAACCAGATGATGGGGATGATGATGATGCAGAGATCACATGACCTCTCTCAAGTGATTCAACGTTTAGTTGGGGATGTTCTGACTAAAGCCTAACCTTAACGAGTTACAGCAAGCCAACCTGTGTGTCGAATACACCAGGAAATCTGATTTGACCGTTTTCAACCAACCGAGACTTCAGGTTGTTACCTAACATCCATTTTGAATCAATGTAGCTTCTTCGAGTACAGCAACAGAGACCCAACTCAGAACGTTATGCAATGATGTTTACGTGGCTGCAGGCGTATGACTTTAACCAATCACATCACAACATATTTCCGCCTCTCTTCAAGTAACACCCAGCTGCCCAGCCTGTCTCGGCATGACCTAATCAAATTCCAATCCTCTGCTGCCCTATCCTAAGCCCGTTTTACCTGAAAATGATATCCTATTACCTAGAAGTGAAGCCAGCACATTCCTCATACATTTATTCTGTGACTTTTCTTCTTGGATCTCGGACACTCACCCCCCCTCGCTACTGGGAGTTATGGGAGCAGTTGCTAAACCTTTCCCCTGTTCCTCCTCCCCTTTTACACAGGGATTATCCCCACGCTAGCGCATTACATGGGCTAAAGCGCACACTTACGCCTGGATCACATTTCTGCAGGAGGCGAGCTCTGACACACACACACCTTCCTCACTCACTGCAGGAAGCAAGGAGCTCAGCAGCTCAGAGAGGGGGGGGAGATAGGTCCTTTAAGGGGAGAAGAGAGGGAGAGAGGGAGAGAGAGAGAGAGAGAGAGAGAGAAAGAAAGGAGAGAGGAGAAAATTGCGCACATTCTTTGACTGTTCTTGTTTCAGTTGTCATTTTGACATTGTTGTTTAGAAACTGCACCCCCCCCCCCACCCCACAGTCTGACGGCAAACCCCACCACCTTAACCCCCACATTTTCTGCAGGAAACCTTTACTGTTTCTAAGGTATGTCCTATCTTTTGTGTGTGTTTGCGTGTGTGCGCTGTTTGTCCATGTGTGTTTGTGTATGCGCATGTGTTCGTGCACAAGATGAACCCTTGCATTTCTCAGATTCCTTCCCGTGTGGGCGCTCACTGCGTGCGTGCATTTACTTGAGCCCTGAGCAGTGTTTGACCAGTAGCAGGACGCCCTCTGCTCTTGAAGACCGGTTCACAGTGGCAGCAGGTGAGGAATGTTAGAACCTGAGAATTGGCTGGAGAAGTCTACTTCAATGGATTCCTCTGGGAGGTGTGGTTCATGGATACTTTGGCACATTGCAAGCCTTTTGTACACCCATCAGTATGTATGTATGCATACGGGCACCCAAGCGCGCGTGCGTGCGTGCATGCGTGCGTGCGTGTGTGTGTGTGTGTGACCTGTGGTGGTGTATTGATGTGCAGACCTGGAGC
The DNA here is from genome assembly GCF_949987615.1 of Pollachius pollachius. Taxonomy (NCBI): domain Eukaryota; kingdom Metazoa; phylum Chordata; class Actinopteri; order Gadiformes; family Gadidae; genus Pollachius; species Pollachius pollachius. The sequence goes on along the minus strand of NC_136939.1, from coordinate 6,082,061 downwards.
AATGTCATTACGTACAGCGACTGGCCAACGTGTCGACTGCTATGCCTTGCAATGCACAAGCAATGCTATGCCACACACACAGACACACACAGACACACACACAGACACACACACAGACACACACACACACCAGTTATTGACCAAGCTCAGAGCGCATCATTCACATGGCCTTTAAAATAAGCCATTGATCTAAGAGGGGGCAGGGGGCGTATAGTGCTGACACTATGGCTCACTGTGGCAGTATCAACAATGTACAGCCTCTCTTCAGCCAGCTGTCACGTGGGAGTGAGTCTTTATGGCTTTATCATCGTATATAACACACACACACACACACACACACACACACACACACACACACACACACACACACACACACACACACACACACACACACACACACACACAGTAATTCTAAACATTTAATGACCAGAAACACAAACATTTGGACAAACAAACAGTAACACACGCACAAACACAGAGTCATTCTAAACACACAATGAACAGAAACACAAACCTTTGGACAAAAACACACAGTAACAGACACACACACACACACACACACACACACTAAAAGGGACATTGGGACCAACTATAAACACACCCAACCTCCTTTCCCTCCCGACATGCTGTACGGAGGTGGCGGCGGTCATACAGTCAAATTGGTGACACATTGCCTAGTGACCCCACCCCCCAGGCAACCCGCCCCTGCCCTGTTATCAATCATTCACGAAACACACACACACACACACACACACACACACACACAGACACAGACACACACAGACACAGACACACACACACACACACACACACAGGCGTCCACCAACCTCAAGGCACTAATAGAAAACGGTGATACATATATCGTTCCAGAGAGAGTGTCGTTTACAGAAAGGATAGTTTAGTGGTTACGGGGTGTTCTAACGAAAGGTTCTGGGTTTGAAACCCAGTCAGTCCAAACACCTTGGTCTCAGAGCACCAGGGAGGGGGCGGTTCCAGAGGTCGGGTGGGGCAGCCCTCCTCTGTCCCTCTTATCGCGTGTCGAACGCCCATGGACGGTTAATCTCTTAACCCAAAAGGCTTTACGGCATGAGGTCCGGCTCTTCCTGAGAAGACTTGCGATAATAACAACCTCCCCCCCGCCCGCCTCCCCTTCGCCATCCTTTTGATCCCGACAGCGCGTTCTCCTGAGTACCTTGAGCACACAACACCACCCGGCCCTGTCACCACACATTTTCCTCCTCATTAGCTCGTCTGTTGTCCAGTGAAGTACCGAAGAAAACAGCGTGTGGTGCGAGAGAGAGAGAGAGAGAGACTCAGAGAGAGAGAGAGAGAGAGAGAGAGAGAGAGACTCAGAGAGAGAGAGACTCAGAGAGAGAGAGAGAGAGAGAGAGAGACACTCAGAGAGAGAGAGAGAGAGAGACACTCAGAGAGAGAGACTCAGAGAGAGAGACGCAGAGAGAGAGAGAGAGAGAGACACTCAGAGAGAGACTCAGAGAGAGCGAGAGAGGGAGAGAGAGAGAGAGAGACTCAGAGAGAGAGACTCAGAGAGAGAGAGACGCAGAGAGAGACAGAGAGAGAGAGAGAGAGGGAGAGAGAGAGAGAAAGAGAGAGAGAATAGACACAATCTAGGGGGATACCAAGATAAGAGGCAAGAGAGAAGTGAATGTGGATGAAATTGCAACAAACACATGATCGAATCACATGATTGAAAAGATACGGTGAAATTTGATTCACATTCTGCTGCTACGGCATCGGTTTGCCATCTAAATGATAATTCAGGACATAATGTACTTGCGTTTGGTCCAGACTAAGATTACTTCCATCCTGCCCCTGAGAGAAACTCTACAGCAACTTCTGGGATATAAAGAGCTAGCGAGATGTAATCCCTTTACAATTGTTTGTTCCTGAAGCTTTCTCATTTACAACTGGCTTCCTGCTCCAGGTATTTATTATCTGCATCGGCCTTTGTCTACTCACTAAGAATATTGTTTTCCCGATAAAGCAATCATGTGACACACCCCACGCTGAGCCTTTTTTTGCGTTAACTTTTTTTGCGGTGGACTCAGTCTACACGGGGGGGGGGGGGGGGGGGGGGTGGAAGGTCAAAGATGGCAGTGACATAAAAGCCTTGCGACACCGCTGGAGATAACCTCTTTCTCACACCGTGATGAGACAGTGGCGCTTAGAAGGTCCAAAGGTTGACAGAGCTCCACCTTTATGGCGGCTCAATCCCAGAGGGCACAGTGCAATCAGCGGGAGGCCTGGAGATATACTGCCTTGTTATCAGCCGCCGCTTCTTCGGGGAATCAGCCCGGGTCTGAATTAATCAGTGTCCTCTCTTAAGACGGCTTGTCGGAGAGAAGATAGAGAGGTGGGCGGAGGGCACTGTGGCAAAGGTGGGGTCACTCACTGGTATCTATGGTTCCTGAGAAGCAGTTACAGTCAAACATCCGAACTTTGCAAGCGCGGGAACGATTCATGAGCGATTGGGTTTCCCGATTCATTAACACACAACGGCACGACTGAAGGAGTTGTTTGTTTTCCTTTTAGACTAGGATTTAGCGACACTGACCACACCCGGACTCACCTGTCCCAGCTGGACCGGTCGTGGTGGGATACACCTGGCCAGTTCGCTGCATAATAGGTTTTGGAGGGCAGGGTAGCATAGTGGCTAAGGTGGTCAACTCTCTGGTCAACTCCCAGTGAGTTTCGATCCACAGTGTCTGCAGTCTACGTGCAGTCATTTTTTTCACCACTACCACCTCCCTCCTGGAGGCTCTCTGAATTCTCAGGTATCTGCTTTGGATTAAAGCAGATGAAACACTATTTTAAAGTTGAAATAAAGCCCAATATCATCCCAAAGTTAAGTAGGAATGAGGGCGTAGTTCAAAATTGTCATGAGAAGTCATCATCAGGAGGTCAGAGAAGACAGCGGTGTGACTGAATGTTGACACCAAACAAAGGTCATATATACGGCAATGAGTCACTTTAGCCTGAAAAAGAAGAAACAAAAAAGGTCAACTAAAGCGATGGAATAGAGTCTCCCTGTCGGCATGGCTAATCAGGGCAGACAGATACTAGACATAATGTCCGGTGTGCTGCTAATCTCACGCAGCCAGACAGCCACTGAAGGGGGATAGGCGAGGGACGAGACCCCAACGGCGGGAGGAGTAGCCGGGGGAGTAACAGTTCTGGCACCCAACGATTCTCCAAGGAGTAACGGTTCTGGCACCCAACGATTCACCGCCAAATATGAATGAAATGAATTAATGAATTAATATTTTCATTATTATTTCCAGAGCCGCTTTGGTACTGGTTACGCTGTGAGAAATGATGATGTTATTAACGATGATCATCATATTTTTCTCCTTCATAGAGTTCAGTTCAGGTTTGAAGTCTTCATCTGCATAAAAACATCTGATTCATCCGATATGAAAGGGGATCTTGAGACTTTCGTTCACAGGGCCTTCATGTCAACAAGGCACCAAGTGTGTGTTTGTTGCTGTAATGTGACAACCGCTGGCAGAGCATTCTTACCAGGGACCGGGGCGCCTGTTCAAAAGGTCCCAGTCTTCTACGCTGGACCACAAGCCTTCCTTTAGCACCTGAAGCCAGTGTGATGCCTAGCGGTTACCAGCAGCCACCATACAACACAACTTCATTCATCTCTTAATTTTTGATCAGGGAAAAAAAGTGACCATTTTCATCCAGATTCAAATATTCAAGAGGCAAGCCAAACGTGGGCTTGAATCTGCCAAATCGGGTCTATTCAAGCTGCGGTTGACGAGAGTGAATTGTTTCCAGTGTCAAATGTGCGCCAAGCCACAAATCCAATTTGGCCTCTGTTAAGAGAGTGCAATCTAATTCACATTCTCCTCATCACCCCCCCAGACCCCCTTATTCAATTATTCTGGGAGGATAATGAACCTGGTGAACCAGGTCTGTCTGGTTGTGATGGAGCATTGGTTGAACCTTCTCTTTCCTCTCACTCATTCCCTTTCTGCCCACCATTTGATTACAGCTCCCTGCTGGCACACTGCCTTGGTAGCACTTATGTATAGTTCCCTTTCTAATTTCAAACGCTGTGCCCACCAGCATACCATTACACATGCATGCACGTACACACACTCACTGCAGAGTATTTTTTCCATCAATGTAGAGCCTGAGAATTTAAAATGACTTGGAGACCCCCTTCCACAAACTGTTTGTCTGAAGATCAGGAAGGAAAGTGTACCCCCACCATTCTCTCTCTCTCGCATGCGTGCACACACACATACACACACACACACACACACACACACACACACACACACACACACACACACACACACACACACACACACACACACACACACACACACACACACTTCCCCCAAGCACAGTAACAAAGGCACAGTGGTCCTGTCTTATCCGATCAAACTCTTAACTGTAGGATGCCCAACCGACCCAAGTTTTGAAAAATATCCCATTTTAAATCTGTTCCAAATGTCCTATCACATGGCTACCACCATAACTCCTATAATCGTACAATCAGATGAGATGATCCCGGACGGGGTATTTTGGTAACGGTCAGTTAACTGATATAAGTGCATGTCAGTTGCTAGCTGAAAGGAGTTAGTTAAGGGGTCTGCATGGCTCACACAACACCGTAACCTCATCCACATAAACTTGCCGCGGTTAGCTCAGCCAGAGATGACTATAATAAAAAGAACAGTAAGGCTTATAATATATTAATAACAGAAGGCATATTCATTCAGAAACGATGCTTCAGAAAAATTATTCGTACACGTGGAACATTATTTTAATTTTGATCGTTTGTATTTAACGCCTGAGGTCTACCAGCAGTCACAGCAGCAAAAGGGATGAGTTACTTTGAATTGAACGGTGACAAGGACCACATCACCTCAGTAAAGAACCAACCAATGTTTTACAGATTTTTCTCGTTTGTAGTCCAAATTGAGGAATGAATGGGCACGATGCACAGTAGGACTACATAACTGGACTCAGAACATGGAGGAAAGCTGTTATGAGCTAGTAAACCACATTATAAGCCTCTAAAAACTCCCAACCCTTTAACTCCAAATCCAGCCACACAGCTACTCTAAACCCGGCGCTATCATTCAGTTATACGGCCGCATTGTACACCGGGGCCTTTTGGAGCACAAGTGATAAATTGTGCATCCATTCACAGGCCTTTCGAGAGACATAGCCACTGTGCAGATCAGGGACTGTCTCTCCTACTGGCTCTGGAAGCGGCTATTTTTTTTTTTCTCTCTCCATTCCAGGCCTGGGCCCATGGTGACACGCCGGCTCATTGTTTCCCCGCTGCCTACTCCACATTCTCATGGACAACAGTGAGATCACCGCTCAGCTTGCTCGCTCTCGCTCTGTCTTTTGTCTGCCGGGCGGAGAAAAAAGCGTCCTGAAAAACAAACGGTGGCACAACGCGTGACGTCGGACGGGGTTTGGTTAACGCAGGTTGGAGCCAAGTTAGGAGATCGACTTGTTTTTTGTTGGGAAGTATTTTCCGGGGGAACGTCGTACAGTGTGCAACACTGTACGAGTTACATTGGTTACGTAACAAATGAACAAATAACATTGCTTTTTCCTATTAGGCTGCTGCACTTCTAGCTGTCCCATGGAAGGAGGCATTCATCTTCTGGGCTCCTTCTTAAGGCCCCCTTTGGGGTTTGAGGTGCCTTTTCTGGCCCTTCAGAGGCAATCAGGGTTAGGGGGTTTCAATTAACGTGGGCCTGTGACTGTAAACGTTAATAAGGACTATACAAACTAATCTGACCTGAAGTGATCTTGTATTGCACCATCTGCCAAAACAATCGAAGGCAATGATGAATCCTACGTGATGGCCTGTGGCAGCCATTACAAGTCATCCACCACAAGTGAAGCGACCACAGTGTTCGTAGCAGGCAGAGGAGGGCACACTCCTCCCTCTGTCCTGTGGGCCAGACCCAGATGGTAGGCTGTACTTCTTATGGCTCCAAGACACAGAAGTGCAATCATCTGTTGCTCCACGCAGCTTAATTATTATTTTATCAGTTGAATCAATCCCATTGATTGCCTTTAATAGAGGCGTGGCTATAAAAGATTTTGAATTTGTTTTTCAACTTTCAAACTGAAATTGTAATTATATGGGTGCTATAAAGCAATAAACCATTGTAAGTCTTGTAGTCAAGGACAGGGCTGTCACAGGTTAATGGTTGACAGGAGAAGTCATGTGACTTGAGGATGAATGAAGGGGGCTATTGCGCAACAGTGTTTTGACTCAAAAAAGAAGAGAAGTTTATAAGAATGTAAGCACCACAACAACTTTAAGAATGCCAGTGATCTATAATCCATGTCTTAAAAGGAAAGAGGATACATCATTAAATATCTATGAAAAAGTTATTCAGTGACTGCAAAACTTTATAAAAGTACAGCAATGTGCCTACAAGTCTACTCTAACGTTTACTCGAAAAGCATAGTTACACAATTTGAGGGGTAGAACGCATGGGAAATTGACGATGCATGTAGCTCCCTAAATATAGCAGGTGTGGACAGCACTGCTGGTAGTAAATGTGGTCAAACTTTACAACTTGACAGAAGTGCCCACTATAAAAGCAGGGGCAAGGTAGACTGTCCTACACACTCTCACTCGATGTTATATAATCTTCGAGGGGTGAAGTGAATACACAGTACTCCGCCGGAGGAGGAGAGTTTTTACACCTTCTCTATTAACACCACTACATACTTCTCACATCCTGATTAAACAATTCAGACCGGTGGCGGAACTATTTAATAGGAAAGATCTAGACTATTAAGATCATGTAACACATATGCCCTCCTTACACATTACTTTTAGTGGACAACTTTATCGTCTCATAAAACAACAACTATTGATAAACCGCAGGGCACAGATGAATGCTACTAAGGAAAATGGTGGCTGTTAAAAACGCCAGCATGAATACCAGGCTGTTGGTTTTGTTTACTGTCTCACAGCGGTGTCCCATCATGTCATCATTTTAGCTTGCCAATATCCCAAGCTTGAATAATCAACACGCCCAACAAAGGCTGCCCCATGCAAGCAATGTGTTGTACCAACTATGACAACCTGAGTATTTCTTCAATCTTAATATTTTGTTTTCTTCATGTATTTTGATTTTGATTGCCAATATTCCGATTTAGTTTCTTCAGGAACTTGATAGCAGACTGCTACCGAAACTAACAGTGTATCTATGAGAAAGAAGATGCGAAAGAAATGTTCATCTTTGTATGCGAAAGAGAAAGTATCCTCTTCTGGACTCGGATTATGGGGTGATCGGGCTAATAAGGCCGGTGCCCATCAGGCAGTTCATTCCATACACACACGGCCGACATATCGCTGAGTTCATTTTCGATGACGAGGACCCCCCTGTTGAACCGCCTTCCCATACATTTCACTGAACATAGGCCTTCCCCACCAGCCTTACGTGGTACTTCAAATTTAACCATAAAAGTTGCAATCGCACCTCTATACGTCATAGGTGTACTTCTGTGCGTAACAACAAAGCACGACTTTGTATTTGTAGCGCGGCGGACATTAGCAGTGCTGCTAACCCTGACCGAGCTAGGCTGTGGTCAGCCCATAGAGTCCGGGGCACCGGGGCACCGGGGCTGGAGGTTCGGGGCGCTCACCTCTATCTTGTCAACACTCCTGGCGCAGCCGACCACCCGCATGCCGTGCTGGACCAGCGCCCGCGCAACAGCCGCTCCGATCCCCACCGAGGCTCCCGTCACCAGAGCCACTCTGCCTTTCCAGCGGTCCATCTCTATGGCTCTTTTTGCTTCACTTTTCCTATGGTGTAAAAGGTCGCAACAAACGCACCGTCGCTGTATATGCTTTACCGGAATTTTCCCAATTGAGGTTAAATAGTATGAAAGACTGTGGGCGGGATGTTGGTAGTCTTCTCAGTTTCACTCCCTGATCCTTGCAGCATCCAAGGCGGGCGGAAAAAAAAATCACAGTACGGAAGCCGCAATCCATGCGCCTGGGATGAAATATTAAATGGCAACCATTGGGTTGCAAAGTGTTTAGATAAAAAACACCGCCCACTTTACTTTTCAACCGGGCTCCAGGTGACTGGTGCCTGTTATGTATCGCCACCTAACGGATGAACGTCCACCATGACGATGTTTTATCGAGGATAACCCGAAACTTGTATGAGTAGTGGTCACATTTATCAGTCGGATTTCCAGACTAGCATTCCGCTAGTAGGCTACTCCTGGCAATCAAATTGCTAAGTCACTAACTCAATTATTTCAAACATTACGACTGTGTTGACAGTAGTATATATCAGCATTTTCTGTCTTTAAGACAATTTAATACATTTACTCTAAAGTGAAAGGAAAACATCGAAATGCATATTAATAAATATCCTTTATTACATTTTTCAACATTGCACTATGAACATTACACCCAAATTGTTATTAGAAATGGATGTTCATTATCTGTAAAATCTATATTTAGAATTTCTGTACACATTCATCAGTACAACCTTTGCCACTACACTGAAGTGTCACAGAAGTGAAACAAACGATAAAACAGAACTATTCCTAGTGTCACAGTTACAAGCTCCAACCAATATCTACTGCTCTCCTTAGCGCCAACGTGCATGAAACCAATAACATACGGCTAGATTTGGTCAAGAATAACGAGATGGAACAAGACAAGGAGGAAGAAACTATGAAAATCACATTCATAAAGATGAACGCCAGAACTGAAGAAGAAACATTAATTTAACCTAAGAAAAAATAATAATCGGTGAACCAGACCAAAGTTTGAACCTTAACCCCCCCCCCCCCCCCCCCCATCGTGAAAAGGTGGTGCAGTGGGTCACATGATTTCATTTGACCGCCCACCCTTTGCCCCCGTTGTAAGGTTTTCATAAGTGCTGCTACTTTGAGACGCTAGTGGCGGGCTAGCCGCTCTCCGCGCGCGGGGGTTGGCTGGGCTGGGTGGCACGGCAGTAGTTGGTGAAGCTGTCCCTCAGGTGCTGCCGGTAGCGCCCGCGCTGGCTGTAGAAGGACTTGTTGCTCTCCACGAAGGCCCGGATCTCCTCCGGCGTCAGGCAGTTGTCTTCGTCCGAGCAGCGGTCGGCGTCGCCCTGTGTCGACGGCACGGAAACCCCGTTGTTAGGTGGAATCACATGTATTATGCATGCCAGTTGCTTGACACTTTAATCAGGAGCGTGTTGTATGTTGTATTTAGTTATAGTACATTGTTGTATACGGGGGAATGGGTTAACCTAGCGATTGTTAGTGCTTGGCACTATGAACGTCCTTACTGTGCCGACAGCGATATATATATTGTTTCACCTCTTATGAAAAATGTACTTATTGCATCGTCTGCAAAATGCACTAAATGTAAATGTAAGCAAATTACACTGGGGAGGGCAGTCGAACCCTCAACCCTACCAGGGTTAATTTTGGTTCGAGCTACACAAGACGACGATATAAGTGGAGAAGGGATGCCCAAACGACACGATGGACATGTGCACAAGCCGACGGTGTTTCCCATGTTGCTGGCGACACTAACCAGGAGCTCCGCAAGGCTTTTTGTGCCGTTGTCTGGTTGGCCGCACAGTGCCGGAAGTGCAATACTGGCAAAACCGCCCCCCAGTGCAGGGGGGCGTGTTTCTTTGGTTTGGCAATTCTGGGACGTGGTCACGCCCCCTTTTCCCATTGTGTTGTCGTCTGCGGCACAATCTTTGGCTTTTTGTCCCTGTGAATAGATCGATATTTAAGTATATGTGTACACGCACACACAAAAATTTGAGTCAGTGGTGTCAACGCGTTCTCAATATTCACACTGTACCGCCTTATCACTCACATACAAATGAAAGATATAGGAATTTAACACATTACATACTATGTAACACAACGCGGTAAAACAACGTTTCACTTTTACTATGAAACGTTGGCGACCCCTAGTGGGGGAAACAGGCCAATCCTGGTCGACGTTGGACTTCCATCTCCTCACCTGATCGTTGCATAGACTCTTGCCCTTTCGCTTTTTCTTTTTATTCTTGCACTTGGTGTCTTCCGCATTCGCCCAGCACTCCACACAGCTGTCCACCGCTTCCTCCTCCTCCACCTCCTTGGCTTCTGAACACAGGTGGTGGTTGTCGAGGCCATTTGGGAAGTCTCCTTCACAGGGAGTCAAGCACACTGTTAGATTTAGATTTACTAGTCTCAAGAATCGTCAAAAAAAAACAATGGGGACTTTGTGTTATTTAGGGCACGCGTGAACTCTGACCCCTGCGCTGACCTGCGTCGTCGTGGTTGAAGATCTCCGTGCAGGCCACGTCCGAGCCCCCCCGGGAGCCCGTCTCGCTGCCCTCCATGCTGGAGGAGTAGCCGCAGTCGCTGGCGTTGCTGTGGGGAGACAGGCCTGCGGGACACCAGAAACACACCACCGAGACCTCAATGCCATCGCCAGGGTGCACCTCACATGCGTTGAGAAAGGGCCATTGTGACAATTTGTCGTCATACTGTTTGAACTTGAAAAAGGCAAACTGGTGCACCCGCGGCGGCCTCACAAGAGGGCTTTGTCTGTTTGAGTGGCGCACGGGAGAGGACTTAAACGGGCGGCAGTAGCTCAGGAGAGCGGGTTGGCTTTTCTAAGCCGTTTCAATCTCCAGTTAGACTTTTCACTGAATCTCACCTCAGAGCCTCATCTTCACCTGCGCTCCCAGCTGTTATTATTTAAAGCTTAAATGAGACCTCAGCACCGCCCCCTCAGCTCTGTACCTTTGTTGGTTTGAGGCGAGTCCAGGGTTCTGCTCTCTGGACAGGTGCACGCGTCGCTCCCGCTGCCGACGATGACCTCCGCGGCAACCGTCTCTTCCTCATCGTCGTCCTCCTCTTCCTCATCCGGGCTACCACACGCCTTGCAGCTGACGTCCACAGACTCCAGCGAGCACTGAGCCAGTTCGGAGGACAAAAACAAAAAGGTTAGGCGTGGGTTCAGCATCCCCATTGCCGCATTGCTGGAAGTAATACTCCCTAACCACTACCCTGACAATGATGTCCTCTTTGGGTATGTGACAGCCTAGGAGAAGCACATGTGTGGGGAACGTGGATGTCGATGTGGTCCCGGCCTGGACGTACCTCGTCCAGACTCTTCTCCTTGTCCTCGGGCACGTCGAAGCCACACTTGTTCTTGCGGCGGTTCTTGCGCTTCTGCCTCTTCTTCTCCTGCTTCAGCTCCTTGGCTCTCTCCTCCTCGGAGAGCTCTTCCACAAACTGCTCCAGTCGGCTGATCCCTTGCATCTTCTCCACGGCCATCTGGAGGAGAAAGGGACAGCAAGAGTCATGTCAGAGAGCGTAAAAGAGAGAGCAAGAGAGACAGAGAAAGAGCGACCGAGCGAGGAGACAATACTAATCCGTTCCAACACCACCGCATTCTGGAAAGGAATAAAATAAAATGTGGCCAGCCATTTCCGCCAAGAGAGACGGAAGGGAATTTCAAGCACCTCAAAATTCCTCCGTAGCGCGTCCACCCCCAAGTAGAAGAGCATCTGCCAGGTCTGCTCCTCGGCCCGGAGCTTCTGCCAGATCCGGTGGAGGCGCTCGTACAGGTGGATCCCCAGGCAGGTGAGCACCTCCTCCTGGGCCACGTCCATGGTCTTGGCGTGCCTCTCTCTCCGTCTAGCCGAAAGAAAAACAAAGCCAGCGTACGTGTGAGCGCTTAATAGAAACGAGAATCTATTCAAAGTGGATCTCGCCAGGGCGGAACTGCGGCTTTAAAAAGGTCCCACGACATGCCACCAGGTGTGAGGGCGATTAGCCGTTAAAAGCAGTTTTGAAAATCTGCCCCTTGTGACATCACAAGTGGTGTGCACCACTTGCACGTCCGTCCACCCAGGTGTGTGACGGATAGGAGAGCAACGTTTGCTACAGTCCACCGGGCAGGCTGGCAGACTGAGCCATCCAGCACACGTCTAGATGGACACGCACACTCGGGATGTCGCAAGGGGCAGATTCGTTTGTTGAAGCGCCGTTCCAAGCCGCGGAACGGCTTGGAACGGCGCTTCATGCTTACACACGCGGCGGCACGTCGTGGGACCTTTAAACAGACTCCCCCCCCTTACTCGTAGCCGCCCGAGAACTCGGGCTCGGCGCGGCCAAGCAGGTGGGCGATGAAGTCGGTCTCGCAGCAGACGTGGATGTGCCGCTCGTGGGGGCAGCAGCACAGGCCCTCGTACAGCGCGGCGCAGTAGCCCTTCTCCTTGGTGCAGTCCAGCTCCCCCGCCAGGATGTTGTACGCCCGGAGCACCTTGTTCTTACAGTCGGTGCAGAACCTAGGGAGGCAGGACGCCGTTTCACACATGCGATCCAATTCACTAAGAACACAATGTACGCCTTTATACATAGAATTGACTAATGATACAATATACACCTTTATACATAGGATCCAAATCACCTATAAACACAATATTCACCTTTATACATAGTATCCAATTCACCAACATTACAATATACACCTTTACAGATAGTATCCAAATCACCAGTGATACAAACACATGTTTGCACGTCCCACTATACTGAAGAAAATGGGAGAACTGAGTTATCATGAGGCATGGCAACAACAATTAGAGTATCTGATCATATCAATCATTCAGTAGACATTTCTACAATATCTTGCCATCACAGTTCCTTGGCAGCCTTGCACTTAAGGAAGCCAGCCCCCGACAGCAGCTTGTTAGAGAGCAGGTCCAAACAAACCCTGATGTGAAGCAGCGTGGATGAGAAAAGGTGTGGCAGTACATTACCTATGTTTGCGTAGATACGTCTCTAGTGTCTCTAGAAGGCAGGCACTGTCGATGAGGACCACCTCATCCCTGCACTCCTGGGACATCCGCTCCCACACGTCCATCCAGCTTCCCCTGCGAGGAAAGCGATAGCGTTTCCCACGCTTTCTTTAAAAAGCTTTGGAAACCCCCCATGTTCTTGTCCCACTAATATACGTTGGTACTTCGACCATTCCAGCTCAATTGCAACACTGTCCGAACTAATGTTATTATAGTTAGTTAGAGAACTCTGAGGAGGCTGAATCTGCATTGGAGACCTTTGCTGCCTACCTGCAGGGGATCTGAGGCAGTCCATAGGAAAAACTAATCCTACAGCGGTCACCTGCAATGGCTCCGCCCTTGTCTGTCCCTATACCTATCGCTATGTCTGTCGGCGTCGCCCCTTCACTGAACACTACAGGACACAATTTCACAGCAGGGCACACTATGGCTGCACTAGAGGTCAGGCAATGTGGGAATTGAAGTGCCTTGTGCCTCTGCACAAAATACCCATCAACAGCGTACGGACGAGAGCAGAAACTGAAGTTGAATTGAAAAGGAGAGAGGGAGAAAGAGAGCAGAGGGGGAGATGACTGTACTCACCCCAACGGTTTGGGTTTGTGGGTGTCTAAGGAGTGCAACTGACATCGTTTGTTCTTTTTGCTCTTGGGAATGGCGTCGATCATGTCATTCAACTTTGACCTATCGAAAAAGAAAAGAACAGAAATTCAGAACTGACACGCGGACTCCAGTAAGTAGTAATCCCAAAGTAAGTTTAGGGCTTGATCTACAACTGACATCAACAAAAAAGACGAAGAATTGTAATAGAGATTCCAAGACCCGCCACTCCAAAACCATTTAAAGAAATGGCACCAACGACACACCCCCCCCCCCCCCCCCCCCCCCCCCCCCCGCCAGCCTGGGAATTACAACCGAATGTTCCAGAAAGCCTCACCCGTGGACGTAGAAAAGTGTGAAGAGCTTCTTGGCGTCGGCCAGGCAGGCCTTGGTGACAGAGAGCATGGCGGTGGTCTTCACAGTGAGGGGCTCCAGGGCCGGGTTCCCGGACTCCACCAGCTGGGAGAAGAGGCGCTCCACGCTGCGACGGCAGCCCACGCAAGGCACCAGCTGGGCCAGGGTGCTGAACACCTCCCTGGACGTCACCATCATGGCCGCGTTCAGGTCCTGCTGCTTCAACTTGGAGTGGTACTGGAACACACGTCACACACTCACACTGTTTACTACCTGTCTCGTCGTTTGGCACTTTGTGAAAAAAAGGGTGGAAAAGATGGAGGGAGGGAGTTGGGGAATCGTGTCCTTTAGGTGGACTGCAGACATTAAGCATGGATACATGCCAGTGGACCAACTACTTCTTTGAGAAATGAATACCTATTGACTGGTAGGATAATATGAAAGCCAAATCGGTAATCACAGTATTGTTTCTGTTGTACGAATACCAAGTCACCTGCAGCTGGATTCCTCACAAAGACCTCCGCAGTGGTTCAAATGTCTACGGTATACGCGTCATGATTACACAGGGTCCGTTCAACCTCTTAAGGACTCACCTCTGCAAACTGTATCCATCGGGTAGTATTAATGTACTGGCTGTCAAGGTTCATGACATCCTCAGAAAATTCCATCACCATCTGCCAAATAAAACATGAAATGCTTGTTTGTTATTCTTTCACATTTAGCCATTTCCCCAAAGGTCCCATTTCATAAAATCATATAATGTTTATAGAGAGGCTTGAGATAAGAATAAGCTTCCAACCGATGCTACCTGCATAAATGATAGCATGATTATAGTGAAAAAATAAAAAAAACACTTCATTTGGTATACTGAAGAACTATGACAGCACATAAATCACTAGAATTTCTGTGAAAAGCTTTCTAACCACATGAGATTGACAAAAATGAATAATTACAAAAGAAAATTGAGAATGCCTTTGTGGCATTGCTTCTGCAAAACCACAGGCCATACCAAGCTATTTGTGCTACAATTGTGTGGTACTAGAAGTAACAGTAATGGTTGGTTTAATGGAATTACACTGAGATATTGGATGTTGAAAGCATGGCTAAGAGACAGATGACTATCTCTCAATACTGAACGATAGTCTCTCTGCAAATATCAGCTTGATTCAAGGTGTACCAATTGTTATAAATGCCCAACCCTGCAGTTCATACTTGTCTAAATATAAGTCATACTGAGAGGATTGTGTTAGCTGTGGTAAACCATAATTTAATCCCTTCTATTGGTCATCCGTACACTGGGAAAATCCAATTGGAATGCTAATACCCCCACCAATGTGGGCCTAGTTCCCGGAGCTAATCATCGCATGAATCGTGGCTGGCTCGAGTTGACATGCATATCAGACACACAAATAAAAGGCACATCTTACCGTGAGAGGTTCGTCAATGTACAGGGGAATCTGTCTTGCAAGGAACGGGAAGTCTTCCTCGCCTTCCCGGCAAATCGCCACTAGACGCGCCATGTTTTGTAGCTCTTCAAGTACAGCACAGCCTGTATGTTTCACACAGGGAACCACCACGTCAAGCTAATGCTAATTACACACAGGTCAATTTAAGTGAGCTACACAGTGCCTGTTAACATGGGCTCCGAAGTGTGATTGAACTTAAAAGAGAGACATGACGGCTGCGTGACAGGACGCATATTCCCCGTGCACGACATCCATTCAACTTTAATGTTCACTCGATCATTGACACAGTCGCGACTCGCGGCGCTAGATACAAGTTTGCCCTGACCCATTTAGCCTGCTAGCTTCCAAGCTAGGGAAACACAATCTTCAAAAAACAATTAGGCTGAGATGTGACCATATTTATAAAGAAACGCGGTAACCATGCTACATTTCACAGGGATCAAGCCGATATTAGCCTAATCAACTAATAACCGATTCCTTAACTTACAAAAAAATTACCGACAGGATTTATTTCCCAACCACTTGGGAAATAAACGTTGACAGTTCCTCCAATGTGAGCCCCATCGGATCACAAAGTTAACCAAGCATCGCCCTCTGTCTGGTTCATTAGCGACAATTAAACGTCCAACTTATGTGACAGATACGAGATGATATAAAGTTAAATAGAGCTGATTGGCCGGTGAATGGCTTGCACCTCACCTTACTCGGTCTATATACGATCATTGAAAAACATATTTTTCCTACTCAAAATCAATACCCAAAGCATTGGTATCTGTGCGTATCAATAGTGGTTATTAATATCTCACTTACCCGGTTTCGAAGATTCCTTTTTTTTCTAAACAAAAATAAACAAGTTCGTTCGGGTGGTTACGGTGGAGGAATCTTCATCACTGTTTAACCTTTGCCCTCCGCACGTCACGTCGAGAGACGTAGAAGTCGTCACGGTTCTATGATAGGAAAGTTAACGATAGGAATCCGGATGGGCGCTAGGGGGAGCCTGTAAGAATGTCATGTTCCTGACATATAGGACTCTCAAACGCAGAAGTAGAAATAAACCAATGTAATGATTTATGCGCAAAACCGAGACAAATAGAATTGGCGGTTGAATATTTGCTATTTGTAATGCATTAATGGTGGTCTATAATAATCTGATGACAAATTATGAAATAAAATTGATACAATTATCTAATGTTGTGTTTATGTGTTGGTGCAGAATACAGTGAAGTGCATCTTATTCACAATTTAAAGGTTTTTGTAATGAAATTTCCCATTACCACTGGAAAGATTGACATTTTTCAGTGAGTATAGTAGCCTATATAGTTATAGTCAAATATCATTTCATTTTAAATAAAGCCTTTATTTACTGTTCATTCAACACAATGCATAATCCCAATATATATCATGTACATCATGCTATAAAGGCTAACCAACATTTAAAAAATATTAATTTACAGAATGAAAACTGATTATCCAGTGCAAATACAGTTACAATAGGTTGTTAGTGTAGCTTTAATGAACATGCTATATTTGTCCCTTGATATCTCTCTCTCACACACACACACACACACACACACACAGTTTGTTACACCATTTGCAAAAAACATGTATAATAACATATATTGTATTGAAGCCCCAGCCACATATTTTGGTTCAGCAAAGTTTAAAATAAGTTACCAAAGGAAAATCACCAGAATTTTACAGTTATTTTAAACAAATGTAGAATATGTACAGCACCACAGTTAATAAACATGTAGGCCAGCAAGACAGACACCGAGACATAATCACTGGTGCTAAACGTGTCCACCAAAATGTTAGTCAAGCCGGTCGTAACATTTGCGATCAAGAAAAACAACAACTGATTCCGGTTTATCGCCTGATAGAGACAAAATCTATCCATACTCCTCCTCTTTCCCTCTACGACTGAATCTTTGTCCTTTTCTTGTGGGTTCCATGCCGATGGCACCAGGTGACAGTGTGATTTCCTCTGAAGCATTAGTAACGCCATATCGCCCAAGGCAAGGCACGCAAGGAAAAATGTACACTGAGCCACGATCCAGAGGCAGAAAGACAAGTTTGCCAACCGCCGGGACACTGGCTCAACGGTCGCCTGGCAGAGGAATAAACTGCCATACAGCAGGCCACTTCCCCACAGGAAGTTAAAAATCACTCTGAAATAATCCCTCACCAAGGTCCTTGGCTGCATGAGATAGAGGCCGACTTGAACTCCCGCCATGTATATCGCGATGTAGCCCGGGACGGAAAACATGCCTTCTTTGTTGGCATGCACAAAGTCGACAGTCCTGTCATTGTTGTGGAGCAGAAAGTATTTCAGACCTGTTGTCTCAAGAGCCAACTGGTAGAGACCACCCAGCAGGACGGCAAAGATCCACGAGTGACCGACTGGAAAGAGAGCCAAGAGCAAGGATGCCACGACTCTAACTATGGCTAGGGTGAAGAAGAAATTCCAATGAACCCCATACTCTGTCACATGCTCATGATAGCCGGTCATTTTAACACTGGCTAGTCTTATCAAGCCAAGGACTAGGAGGGGCCAGACAGTCATCAACTGCTTGGCGATGTGATTAATCTTTGATCCAACTATGGTTCTTCCCCGGGCCTCTGGAGAAACAAGGGCATTCGCAAAGACGTACGCCCCTACGCCAAAGTCCATGACCCCTGTACCGTACAATTCAGTTTTAGCATATCTCCTTGGGAACACATTGAAATCCACAGCTAAAATGCTTATAGCAGTTTTGATGTTCACAAGAACTCTAAAGACAGTAACCATGGGAACCCGGCCGGACTGAACGTGACTCTTTAGGAAGTTCTTGCTGGTGACGGTGTGTGGATGTATGGCAGCAGGATTGCCCTTGGCGTGGTAGACGTACCACTGGAAAGCCCCTGACACCAAGGCCAAAGACAGGATGACCAAGTGCAGAATGTCACTTAACATGGTGCATGACAGTACAAGTGGAGCTACAATCATGCAAAAGTCTAGTACAAAGTGAGAAATCCATGGAAACGGCAAGGGGACAGTTCCTTTTGCCTGATAATACAAAATCCAGACGAGTCCTCTGTTGATAAAGCACAAGGGAGTAAGGAATGAGCCCAATGCCACTTCTCCCAGACTGGTCCCGTTGAGGTTGCTGACAAACGCCTCCTTCAGTTCCCGTTGAGACATTGCCTGTAACGATTAGTGATTGAATAAATGATGCAGGGATTCTCTGTATTCAGGGGTATCTGTAAGATATTATGGCAAAGTTCTAGTGATGTTTAGACCAATCCAATTTGCAACATGCATTCCATTAAAAATCAGAGAGCTATGGTGCTTGGACACAATGAAAGCTTTCCCAAAATCCCAATCTGAGGCGTTACAATTCCATCTCAAATTGATACACCAATTTTGCTAATCGACTTCTCATAATTTACCAAAGTGCTGTCGTAGTCCCTACTGGCCCATGATACTACTGAGCATGGGCGAAGGAGTAGCTTATTACACATTATAAACGAGGCCGATATATTACGGTGGTGCCAGTACTTACGATATGTTATTTTATGGAAAACCGACCCGGTTTATTGAAGGTAGCGTCTTTGGAAGCACTACATCGCAGCGACGCTAATTTCTCTCGGACAATGTTGTGGAACTCATTTCCGGGCTTGTTGAATCTGTTGTGAACATGCGTTCACTGGATCACGGACTCGCGAGAGCTTCCATTCATGTAGTGAATGAAGTCGATGACGTACATACATTTATTCAAAACCACAGGTACTGTAAATTATCCCCCTTTACTAAAACTAAGATACTCTATTAAGTAATATGCATTTTGTGAAGTGGAAACAAATAAAGATCTTCCCCATATTAAAATATTTCGGCGTACCTACAAACACATAAGCAATTAGGCAATCGAAGATCATTAGCTCGCTTTTAATGTTGTATTCAATGTTTTAAGTATTAGGTCGTATTGCTCAAAATTGGGAATTTACTAAACTACTCTTTTTAAGTCGTACAATTTTGAGTGACGTCACTAAGAGGGCAGGATCGGTCTCTGGACCCTGTAATATGGGCGTGGTATGAAGACGTCACCAAGAGGGCGGGAAGCAGGTATGAAATAGTTGCAGGCTGGGGCGCAGCTTGTGGGTATGTAGTTTGTCCTTCTGGAAATTGTGACAGTGCTGTGGAATTTTCTCTTCAATGGCGGAATAGTGTCATGGTATGGATGTTTGACTCGTTCGTGGAAACCAGGGTTTTGTATTTAAATGTACTTCATGATCCGAGTTGTCAAAGATTTCCAACTCCTAAATCCATGAATTCTAAGAAGAGCAAACGTGGAGTAACGGATGGACATGGATCGTTTAAAAAGGTACATGTTTGACTTATGTCACAACATAATCATGGCAATTTACTGAAAAATGTGTAATTGGCTGAATAAAGGGATCGCATGTCAGATCTCACATACTTTTAAGGGTTTATTTACCGTTGTGATATACAATAAGTTGGTCAAAGTTAACTTAAGGCTAACATTAGCGCTTCTTGCCTCTGAGGTTAGCACTCTCTTCCGAATAATTTAATCTTATTGCTGATAAGATGTGTACATTGTTACCTGACCTTAATCGGCTACAGATTGCTGCATGATGACTCTTGATATTGTCAATGTATCACAGTATTACTCTTGTCGTTATGCATTGGGCTAGCTGGACACTCCAACTATTTATTGTGAGTACTCTGGACTATTGACAGTCCCCAGATGAGGTCATGTTTGCAGGAAAATGCAGGTCCTAGCTCTGTCACACGCGATTATTGAATCATAAGTTATTTTAGTTGTTCTGAAAAAAAACCAACAGTATTCCCCTATCTTCTGTAAGTTATGTGATTTATGTTGCCACCCTGGAATACGTTATATGTTGGATGAATTAATGTACAGAATGATACAATTTGATATCACTCCCTTGTTCATTCAAAACATCACGGATAAGGACACAACATACTAAATCAATCTTCAAAACGTCTGATATGTTTATCCGTAAATGAGGTATCGCATACCGCTAGGCCCTTCTGCCGGTTCCCGACTCCTGCTGATATTCCCGTTTGTTTGTTTGTAGGTGAAAAAAGTTGCTGAGGCCTCTCCCCCTCCCTCTCTGAATGATTCGCTGGAGGGAGACCTCCGGGCCTTCCTCATCGATGAAGACCAGCTCCACACTTACGACGACCTCACCAAAGTCAACCCAGTGACTCCTACTACCGGTGAGTAAAGGCAGCGACAACGGCGCTGACTATGGCTACAGATAAAGATGTGGACGCTCAGTCCATGTTTTCAGACTTACTGTAGGAATTCTTGAGATGCGGCCCTAACCCCAACCTGGTCATTAATGACATGTATCTCAAAGTAAAAGTGTCTGCTAAATGAGATTTTTAACTGAATGTAAAAATGAGCGTCCACACATGACCATGTGGTCATTATTCTTCAGTGCAGGAAAAGTCCAAGTTAGTTTTATTGTCAAATCCAACAAATGTACGAGACAAATAGGAGAATCGTAATTTCGGTTGTCTCTGACCCACAGAGCATTCATGCTTTTGATAAAAGTTTCTGCTAAAAGACTATTGTAGAATATTAAATTGACATCTTGTAATTTGGGTTTTTATATGTGAATACTGCAAGTAAGCACAGTTATTACCATTTTAAACTCTGTCAAAAAGGAATGGACTGTTTCAGATATGGCACCAACCTGCTTCTTCTTTCTAAAAAATGAAGTTAATGTCTCTATAATACTGTCACTAAACAGTGACAGTATGTCTCATGTAGGTCACAGTGGATGTGGATCCATTATGTCGAGTTTGATAATTCCCAAAGACGTCTCGCACGTGGTTCTATTTGAATAGTGATCATGTGATCACATTCTAGGTGTGATTGTACGCTGTATGTCGAAAACCAAAGTGGCCAGAATGTACTTATGTAAATGACTGGAAGTACTTTTTCCCCTTTATTTTAATTACACTTCACCCTCACCACAACTGCCTCAGACACTTTTATAATGCATGTTAAAGCACTTTCTAAACTTTTTCCACAAGTGCTGTACAATGATTGTTAATTATTATCCACTACTTTAGATTGGTTGAGACTGCAGTGCAATGGAAAAAATCAAGTAACTTCTGAGTCATGCGTCTAACCTCATTTCACCTTGATGGGCTGCAGGAGGCGTGTATTTACCCAGATAAAAACCTGCAGGCACAACAACTGTCCTTAACACATGAATAACTACAGCTCCAATAATGTCACATCACAGAAGAACAGTCTTTCAAAATGTCAACAGCTAAAATGTGCGAACAAAGTATATGGCCCTAAATCCAACTGTGTACACCTTTCACCTGCAAGTCGAAACCCCTAACAACTGGCTCTGTGTTGCCATTCTTGGCAATCCTCCTCTTGTTGTTTTGGAAAGTTTCTGCAAGAATGTGTCTTTGCCGACGTCAAAGTCTATACTCGTTCAGTTCACACATTGTGTGCTTTTCGTTTTTTTAAAAATCGATTTTAGTTTTTCCTCGTTTTCGATCGTCTCCAACCTTTCGAACATGCTGATATTGTGTTTGCATTCCAGTGCTGAAATGCCTGCAGGCCAGGTACCGTGCCCAGGTGTTTTACACCCATGCAGGCTGCACCCTGGTGGCCCTCAACCCCTTCCAGCCCATCCCAGACCTCTACTCCCTGGATGTGATGAGGGAGTACCACAGCGCGCCTCAGCCCCAGGTACCACACACACACACACACACACACACACACACACACACACACACACAGAGACACAGACACACACACACACACACACACACACACACACACACACACACACACACACACACACACACACACACACACACACACACACACACACACACACACACACACACAACACAGAGACACAGACAGACGGGTCTGGCACTGGATTCACACTCATACCTGCCTCTGCCATAGGAACTGAAGGCATCATCATTTGAGTATTTTATAACGTAATAATTTTTATTTTATCTTACCTTGTGCGTTTGTTGTTGGTCGGCTCAGCTTAGGAGGTAGAGCAGGTTGACCTGTAACCAGAAGGTTGCTAGTTCAATCCCCGGCTCCTCCTAGTTGAGTGTCAAGGTGTCCCTGAGCAGGACACCTACACCCTCGCTGCTCCTGACGAGCTGGCTGAAAAAAGTTACCCATAATGCACCAGGGCTTTTATTTGACAAATGCTCTACTGTTCTCTGCAGGAGGCCAAGCCCCATATCTTCATCGTGGCGGAGGAGGCCTACAGGAATGTTCAGGGTCAGCTGGAGCCCGTGAACCAGTCTCTGGTGGTCAGTGGAGAGAGTGGTGCAGGAAAGGTATGTTGTCCACCCAGGTTTTGGTGTTGGGTTGTAAGTGATAAATCAGGATGAGTGATAAATCAGTCTTGTTTGAGATGCAATGATGTCTTGGTTGATTTCTTTCTTTCTTTCTTTGACAATCATTTGTTAAGCTTAAAATATATATATTTTAATTGTAAACAATCTAAATTAGCTTTATAATAAAATTGGTTGATACTGATCGATATCAGTAATATTGTAAAGGACAACCCTATTTTCCTAACACCTTGTGGTACAGGGATATCGCTAATAGATAACTGGATACAGTGCTGTTAATGATGGTTACTCAAAGCCTGTTTCCTAGTGTTCAGCGATTCCATAACTAATATCATTTGATGTCCCGCCCGACAGACGTGGACATCCAGGTGTCTGATGAAGTACTACGCTACGGTGGCGGCCTCCTCCTCAGTGCTGAAGAGCCAGGATGCGGTGGACCGGATTGAGAAGAGAGTGCTGGACTCCAACCCCATCATGGAGGCCTTCGGTGAGGACCCTCTTATTGTGGTTACAGTGGCCCAAGCACTACTGGGTGTGTTTGTCCCCAGTTGGCTTATCAATTACAATTATGGCTAGGATGCGTCGATCTCCTCCTAAAGTGCACTTATTTTGCCACAAGTTGTGATTGAATAGCTGTAATTGTACCAACGGGTAGGTAGGCTGGTCTTTGGGATGTCCTATCAACACCAGTGATGGTAAAATAGGGTCTTTGAGGCTTGTATCACAGCCATCCCTGCTTGAAATGTACTGAGAAGGTCACTGATTGGGATTCTTCCCCCATACGCAGGCAACGCCTGCACACTGCGCAACCACAACAGCAGCCGCTTTGGAAAGTACATCCAACTGCAGCTTGACAGGTACTCTTCACCCCACTGTCTGTGGAGCGTCACCACGGTCTTTCAGTCTTACCTGACGTTTTATTTTAAAGGACATTGAAATCGTTTTTGATTGACACTGCCTTGCTGTTTTTAGGAAGCGTTTATGATGATCATGATCATCATAATCATCATGATCATCGTAACGTTTTTCTATCATTAACTGTGGGTCTTCCGGTACATCTCTCTCTGTGCTTGTGAAGGTCTCACTTTTTGGTGGGGGCGTCTGTCCAAACCTACTTACTGGAGAAGACCAGGGTGGCCTGCCAGCCAGCCAACGAGAGGAACTTCCACATCTTTTACCAGGTAAGGGCACAGAAAACAATGGTGACAGTAAACGCGTAGGGTCATTGGCAAGTCCATAGCAAAATCATCTTGCAAGGACCATAAGAGTCGGTTGTGCTAGTTAGGCCCATGGCATTGTCCATTTCCTGATGGGGTTTGACAGTAAGTGAATGTGGGGATACTGACGTCTTGGGTGTATGGCAGATGATGAAAGGGGCTTCCAGCGATCAGAAGAAGGAGTGGAAGATGGCCCATGGTCAGAGCTTTAACTGGCTTCCCAAGGCACAGAAAACACTTGAGGGTAACCGTCTGCTTCTTTCATGTATCATCGTGTTCGTATTCATTCTTGTAGTATATTCAAGATTTGTTATTTGTCTAGTTTGCAAGTTAATTTTCCCTTTCACTTCCTTGCAGAGGACTGTTTTCAGGAGACCGTCGAGGCAATGTCTCACCTGGGAATCAAGTCTGAGAAGCAGGCGGAAATATTCAGGGTGCGATTATAAGGTTTTATCACCACTGTATGACAACATATCGATAATATGTTCCCTGAATTTTGACCTAACTATTTTGACCGCAGATATTGGCAGGGATTCTTCAGTTGGGGAACATAACCTTTGACCCTCCGGTGAAAGAGTCCGAACCGTGTGTCCTGGAGGGCCAATCCAAAGGTAAGTCTCAGGGGGAATCCGTTTCCTGCAATACATTCGAGATCTTCCGTCTCCTCCCGACCTCAGCGGTGTTGCTAACGTATCCCCGCCCTGGGCTGCAGAGTCCCTGCAGAGGGCCGCCGGGCTGCTGGGGGTTCCAGCCGAGGAGCTCCAGGCCTGCCTGGCGGTGAGGACTCTGGTGGCAGGGAAGCAGAGCATCCTCAAGCCCTGCTCCCTCTCCGAGTGTGGCGTCAGGAGGGACTGCCTGGCCAAGGTCATCTACGCTCAGTGAGTAATGCCGCTGAAGAGGCCTGGATTCGGCGTGGAGATTTGGGTCGGATTATGCTCAGGAGGCAGCGTGGGTTGACTTGTAACCGGAGGGTTGCTAGTTCAATACCCGGCTCCTCCTAGCTAGAGTGTCGAGGTGTCCCTGAGCAAGACGCCTCACCCTTACTGCTCCCGTTGAGCTGGCTGTTACCTTTCATGGTTGCTTTAAACCGTCACTTTGAAAAAAGGATGTAAAGGCTTGTGGGGATGGGCAGAGGACACAGGTCATGCAGCATATAAAGCATTGAGTTAGCCATCATGTCTACATCTCTATTGATGTTTATCCATCAGAAAACGTTGTCTTGTCCTTGGTTTTGTCGTAATTTTCTCTTGTCTTTTTCCTGTTTCACAGCTTGTTTGAGTGGTTGACCTTGTTCATAAACCAAAGCATCTGTGCGGACAACTCCGCCTGGTGCAATTTCATAGGTACAACATCCCGCCGTAACACATAGTTCTGTTGGACCAGATATTGAATGGTATACTGACCCGTGACCTGCCCTGTCCCCCTCGGTGCCCTCCAGGCCTGCTTGACGTGTACGGCTTTGAGTGCTTCCAGAGGAACAACCTGGAGCAGCTCTGCATCAACTACGCCAACGAGAAGCTGCAGCAGCACTTTGTCGCCCACTACCTCCGAGCACAGCAGGTGAGCGTTCAGCCGGTCTCGGGGGTTCCAGTCCACCACTGGTTACCCTCTGACCAGTGGTGGACCAGAGCCAGCGGTCGAAGTAGAGCGAGAGCGGGAGATCTTTCTATGGGTGGAGGATGTTTCCTATAGCTAGGAACGTATTGTGATAACTGCAATGATCATAGTTGCTGTGGATCTTAATCCTGTTCAAAATTTGCCATGTCTATAATGTGAAATGTTATTATTCCACTGTAGTTTACATATCACAATTCATTCTTATAATTATTATATTTCCCTGTGACTGTTTTGATTAGAACTTGAAAAGGCCTTGAATTCTGACCCTTTTTTTAAAATAATTTGCTATAAAGATTTCTTTAATATAGAAGGAATGAACCACTAATTTACAGCATATAGTTATTGGAGACGCTATTAAGCTCTCTGCTATATCTGATTGGATATCACACATGTTTCTGTATCTGATTGGACATCACACGTGTTCCTGTATCTGATTGGACATCACACGGGTTCCTGTATCTGATTGGCTCCTCGCCCATGTGTTCCGGTCGGTGTCCCTCCCCCTCCAGGAGGAGTACGTGTCCGAGGGGCTGGAGTGGTCCTTCGTCCGTTACCAGGACAACCAGAGCTGCTTGGACCTGATCGAGGGAAACCCCACCGGAGTCTTCCCTCTGCTCAATGAGGTCAGGTGACCCCCGTCTTCGTCTCCAACCCAGTGGTTGGTCGGGTGGGTCGGGATTCATAAGTCTGTCTCCAGCAGGGGGCAAAATAATTTGGATATATGTTGTGTATATTTGATTATTTAATGGAATACACATATACCTAAATGTAACGTCCACATAAATTATCTCTAAATGAGTAGTGTGAACATATTGATCGTTATACAGCACAAAATATTTGGTTGGTCCTCGGCCGAGAAATTCCTTCTCTACACAACCGGCATTTTTTTAAAAGTTTTCCTCAACGTGCACGGAACAACATGGAACGTTTTTCCTCCTCAGGAGAGCCGTCTGAACCGTGCGTCAGACGCCGGGAAGTTCGGCGCACGCCTGCAGAAGGAGCTGGGCGCCCACGGCAGCATCAGCTGGGACAAGTTCAGCCAGGAGCCGCACTTCACCGTCACCCACTACGCCGGGCCCGTCAGCTACCAGATCCAGGGCATGATGGAGAAGAACAAGGTACGGCTGCCGTAAACATAAGAAGGCGGACGTTGGCTGGCTCTGTGTTTTTATTGATTGTTATCAGATGCTTTCATCAGGCGGGCGGGAATAGAGTAGGGGCTGAACCAGGTGACTCACCCACTCTCTGCCCCTGGATGACGTGTCTTAATACCGTCTTGCTGAAAGGACCAAAAGGTAAAGGTGAAAGGTCTGTTGACGTCCTCTATTGCTCTACGCTCTCGGGGCAGTAGGACCCAGTGCCTCCGGAGATCATCGCGCTGCTCCAGGCGTCTGGGAACCCCCTGCTGGGCCAGGTCTTTGGGGACCAGGAAGCAGAGCGCACGGCCCCACGGGGGCTCAGTAAGGTGGTCACGGTGGTCGCTAAATTCAAGGTGAGATACTCGCTCCACCTGCTTTGCAAAGGCTCGGCGGGAAATAAGCTCAACTTCCCTTTTTAAAGCGCAAACTAGCCGCTTGGCGTTCATTCATCCCCCAATGAACGAACGTTTTGCGAAAGGATGAAGCTTATCAACGGGAAAACTTGATTCATGATGCGCGGCTTACGATAACAGCAAGACACATCTTCGTAAAGCGACAGGCACGCGCACCTGCATACTTAATTGACGCAGATTTCGCCACAAGGGGAAATCCCCAGAGTGACTCCCCAGCGCGACCGGTGGCGTGTGGATTGACAGCGGGGTGCAGAAGGTCATCCTGACAGCGGATTGACAGCCCCAAGCTGCTTCCTGTCAGGGTTTCTACCTGGGGTTCCCCTTATGCTCTTATCACACAACGTGTTCCGCACCAAATATAGCTATAGCTATCAGTTTGCTATTTTCAGCACATTCCCGCAGTAGAATACGAAAACATTCCTTCTTTCACACAATGTGAATTAATAAAAGAAATGTACAGGTATGTCGCCCTTCAAAAGGGTTTAACACATCGTTTATTTTTGTCTCTGATCATACTGCCGTGGACACAACATTTATTTGATAGAATTTTTTTTTATTCACAACCAGATTTCATCATCATCGTCATCGCACCCGTCTCTCAAACGTGTGTGGAAGTCAGTAATGTCTGTAACTGATTTCCCTGTGTTGCATCCTGACTGTCCTGCTGGTCTCTACTGGGCTGCAGAGCTCTCTGGAGAGCCTGATGAAGATCCTTCACTGCACCACTCCTCACTACACCCGCTGCATCAAGCCCAACCCCGACTGCAAGCCCCTCACCTTCCACAAGAGGGAGGTAGGTGGTCCTCCACCCGGCACCCTGATTGGTCCTCTTATGTTCCGCCTGATGTTGTTTGTTTGACCCCCACACTAATGAAGGCTGATGCTATTTTACACAAGCTAGGTGCTTTATTGTCATGTGCAGTCTGACCTGTACAATGTTATTATTGCTCCTCTGTACACTTCAACACTTTGAGTATAGTGTCATGGTAATGGAAATAATATTAATCAAAAACTGTTATCCAAGACGACTTACAGTGATAAGTAACTAATGAGCAAATGGTACTACCAAGCCACCTGCCCATTAATTAGTCATTTCAAATAACTTATTGTCATCTAGCTGCGTGATGCCTAAAGGTCAACCACAGACACCTGGGAATAAAGCCAAGACGACCACTATAAATATGGAGCGCTATAGAGCGGGGACATTCATATCTGACCCTCTACTGTGGGACTGCAGGTCATCATGCAGCTCGAGGCCTGTGGGATTGTGGAGACCATACACATCAGCGCTGCAGGCTTCCCCATAAGGTGAGGTGTCCGTGGCTGTACCTGAACGCAGCGTTTCAACAGGCCATCCGTTCGAATGTCTTTGGTTTGTAACAGACAGTGCTTCTGTTCTGCTCAACAGAATCCCCTTCAGTGGCTTCATTCAACGCTATGGGCTGATTTCCAGTTCCTCACAAATCAAGCAACTGGTTCATAGTAAGGGTAAGTTCTGTATTGAAATACATTTTATTCATGTTAAATCTGTCTTATAGGTGACTAGAGCTTAACTTTATTTCCTCTCTTCAGGTCTGCAAGTCTCTCCTTTACCGTTGTTTCGTTCCTTTTCACATTTGGTGCTCATTCTCTCTGCTACTCTTGGAACATTTCAATCTGCTTCATAAGATCAGGTCTTTTATCACAAGTCTTTCAACTCCTCTGTAGAACTCTTGAGGTAAATGCATGTGGCTTTTGTTGATCCTCACAAACGGCTTGGCATGTTTCCATCAACTCATCAGTGTTTCCTAGGCACTTGTGGAAAATTATTGCATATTTGTATGCTTGATCCAGGCATGGGTTTTGTTTTTATGTAGTAATCTGTTGTTATGAGTTCTTAACACTCTCGGCACACCGAACAATACCAGGAAATCTGAGTACTGAATACATTGTATTCAATAATCGGAGTACTGTGCATTGCTTTGTTAATCTATAAGGAAATGTAATTTAAGTTTTAACAACCGGGATTTCTTTCTTTATACCATGCAGCAATCCTAATACATCTCCTCAACTTGTAATGTTACCCTGCAAGATTAACAATTTCTCATGACTTGCTGTGATCACCAACAACAACCGGTCAATGTGCAACATAAACATGCATATTTAGTGGCTTTGCTTTAGCTTGGTTTAACCCATTCTATCATTCTAGACGTGGAGCCCGGTCATAAGGACCGCCTGAGGACCGCGGTGGATGCGGTAGTGAGGGAGGCACTGAGCCATCGGTCCGCTGGGTTGGTGGGCCGAGACGAGGGCGAGGCCTATGGAACCCTGGTGCACTGTGGGAGGACCAAGGTCTTCCTCACCCAGTACATGGTGAGACTGGTTTACACACCCCTTCCTCACCCAGTACGACTGGTTTACACACGCCTTCCTCATCCAGTACGACTGGTTTACACACGCCTTCCTCTCCCAGTACATGGTGAGACTGGTTTACACACGCCTTCCTCTCCCAGTACATGTGAGACTGGTTTACACACGCCTTCCTCATCCAGTACGACTGGTTTACACACGCCTTCCTCTCCCAGTACATGGTGAGACTGGTTCACACACGCCTTCCTCTCCCAGTACATGTGAGACTGGTTTACACACGCCTTCCTCTCCCAGTACATGTGAGACTGGTTTACACACGCCTTCCTCACCCAGTACATGTTGAGACTGGTTTACACACACCTTCCTCTCCCAGTAAATGGTGAGACTGTTTCAGTATGATGTGATGATTGAAAACATCTAATTCGTATATATCTATATATGCATATAGCTATATTATGTACTCGTATCATTAATAATACTTTGGTGTACGGTCAAAGGGGTATTTCCTCCTTAGAAAAAACTGTAAAACTGTCCTCAAACTTTCGATTCACGGCATGAGGTCATTAAATAGCGACTCCTCTCACTCCTCATATCCGGATCCTACTCTTCACTGAGAGTCTGTAGGAGGCTTGGTAACTCACTCCCATGTCTCACTCCCCTTTGACAGGAGGGATGGTGCGTACATCCAAGGGTAATCCACAGATGCTAAACAAATTGTGTGGATATAAGAGAAAGGAGGGTGTTGCACACTGCTTTAATGCTCCAGAAGTAGATTTATTTACAAACGGGCAACGTTTCGATCGCTAGGGACCTTCATCAGGCATCACTCTCCCTTTGAGTCAGAGGTTCACTGTAGCGTAGCGGAGAGTCCTGATGGCTACGGACCCAGACCTTAACCTGTCCTCCCCAGCTGGAGCTCCTGGAGGACCAGAGGAAGAGGCTCCTGTCCCGGAAGGCCTTCTCCATCCAGTGCTGCTGGCGACGGCACCAGCTCCGCCGGCGGCGCGCCAGGGGGCGGGCCGCCGTGCTGATCCAAGCCGGTAAGGGGACCCCTGACTCCTGGCTGTGGCCACGCCGGCTGAGCTCGGTGCGAACGCTGCAGATTAGGGCTGCTCGATTATGGGGGGAAAAAAAATCATAATCCCGATTATTTTGGTCAATAGTGAAATCTCGATTATTCAAACGATTATTTTTTGAGTTTGAAAACATGATGTATTTATTCAGCACGTCTCTCTCAAAAACACTTTGTAACTGAGAACTCGATTATGTTAATTTTGCGGTCGTTTGACGCTAAAATCGAAATTCGATTAATCGCCCAGCCCTACTGCAGAAGCCCTTTGGCTGTACTCCCGTCTGTGCGGCTGTGATGATGGCTAACTTCTCTGGCTGGCTAGCAGGTGATGGCTGATTTGGGTCAGACACACGCTTTCCTCAGGTTCACCGTAACATGATCCCCTTCGGACAGAGCTCCACTCCTCAGTGATTTCCAACTCGACCTCACACACTGATAGATAAAACCAACACACCCTCACACACAATGCTATATAAAACCAGCTCAACCTCACCCATAATGATATACAAAACTAACTCACCCTCACACACAGTGATATATAAATCCAACTCACCCTCGCACATAATGATATACAAAACTAACTCACCCTCACACACAGTGATATATAAATCCAACTCACCCTCACACATAATAATATACAAAACTAACTCACCCTCACACACAGTGATATATAAATCCAACTCACCCTCACACATAATGATATATAAAACCAACTCACCCTCACACACAGTGATATATAAAACCAACTCACCCTCACACATAATGATATATAAAACCAACTCACCCTCGCACACAATGATATATAATACCAACAATCGTTTTTCTCCTTATTACGTGGTAGACGATGGCGGTCCACCATCGGTGAGTTTGTCTAGTTTCAATAGAAACCTTTGTCTCTTTACTCTCCCTATGCTTGTTTATAATTGTACCAGATTGTTCTCTCACCTGACCTCCATACTTTTCCTTTTCTAATTGCACCAGAGTACTGCATAAAACCCTTAAAACGTGTTTCCCTCCCAACACCCTCTTCCTATTGCTCTGTGGGGGAACTCTGCAACTGTGTCAACAGAACACGGTGTTCCATATGTCTGTGTTCCACGGGCTCGGCGCTGTGTTCAGGGAGCCCTGGGTGGCCTTTAGGCTGACGCGTGTTGTGTTCCCTACAGGGGTGCGCTCGTGGCTGGTCAGACGGGCGGTCCGCAGGTGGCAGAAGGCCGCCGAGGTCATCCAGACAGCCTGGAGGAGATGGAGGGTGAGTCGCGTCATTAACCCCCCCCCCCCCCCCCGGGAACCTTGTTGTATGTATTGTTTTGATGGCACAATTGAAACTTTTTATTTGTGTGGGACGATCTCCTCATTATTGGTCACACCCCATAATTCCATCCAGTGTTTGGCAACGAGTTCACAATAAAAGTCTGGATGGCGCAACGGGCCAGTCTGCAAGCCAAATAGGCAATATACCTTTTTAGTGACACCCAGGTCCATTTCCAACCTCCGGTCCTACAATTACAGGCCCTTCCCTGTTCTGTCCACCATCCCTGTCCGGTCCATAATAAAATAAACCTTGGGACAGAAAGCCCCATAAAGTCCATTCTAACCCAGTGGGTCGTTTCCCGTCGCAGGTTTCCATGGACGCCCTGGCCGAGCTGGAGCTGGACGACGCCGAGGACTTTGTGGAGACGGAGATGCCCGGGCTGCGCTCGGCGGTCTGGGAGACGGGCCCCGTGCAGCTCTCCAGCCTCCAGGGGCCGGTGACGGTGCGCGGCTGGCCCATGGGGCTGGCACTGGCCTCGGCTCCGTCGGTCGGCATGTCCCTGACGGCCAAGGGCTTCCAGAAGAGGGTGTCGGTGTTGGCCTGCCTCGACCTGCCCCCCTCCTCGTCCTCCTTGTCCTCCTCCCCCTCCAGAGGTGGAGACTACAGGGTGGAGACCAACCAGTGCCAGCACGGGGTCGCCTCCATCAGAGCTCAGCCCAGGGTGAGACACGATTCACTCGATTTTGTTGCAGAATACACATGATGTGGGGCGCCCCGGTGGCGCCCCAAATCATGGGAGACGGGGCCCGTCTCCCATGATCACACACATCGGAGCGGTACCACGGAGGCTCAGCCCTGAACGCAGTGACCCGGGTTACAACCCTGCCCGTGGTCCTTTGCTGCATGTTCTCCCCTCTACCCTTCCTCTCTATCTCACTCTAGAATAAAGCGAAAAAATGCTAAAATAAATCTTAAGAATACACATGAAGTCAGGTGATTCTCTGTTTATTTTAATTTTTTTTATGGATTCATGGTTTAAACGATTGTATTGCTTTTTAGGGATCTGTGAAGCTCCACTACCAGAGATCTCCCCTGCTCTACGCTGACATGCTTCCACACCTGAGAAGAGAGGGAGTGACGGGGTTCAACCAGATCCTACTGGAGAAAACATTGTAATGCGTTTGACTGTAGATCACACTAGAGGTTACTATACACTTAACACTCACGACAAGCTGAAATTATAACTACTTGAACAAACGAATGGAAATGCTGCTCTCTTAAGATCAGACTGAAATCACAGGGAAACTTTCTACTGCTAATACTTTGCTGCACTTTTTTATGTTTCCCGCCATGCAAATCGTTCAAGATACTGTTCTTCATTACTTGTCAAAACTGTATTTTTTTGCCAAAGGTATTTTCTTGTTTTTGTTGTCAATAAGAAATATCTTCATGAGAACCAAACAGTATCACAAAAGTTTCACGTCCATTTGGATTTTGGATGGGCTCTAATATCACATCCCACACCCTTGCTGGCTGCCCACTGTTTTATTGAATAGGCAATGCACAAAATAAAGGGACATGTTAAAGACGGGTTCCTTAGTCCATTGCTTAAACCTGAAAGTAAGTTCTAGCCATAGCATGTATGTTATTGCACCTTTAATGTAATGCATGTTATTTGTGGTTGCCTTTATGGAAACGTATCAGCCTTAGGCAAGTGCCTCCCTTTATATTGAGATGCAATTTGATGAGCCTTCATATTTATTTGAATTCTTTGTTGTTGAAGCTAAATGTTTGTTCTATATTAAGGTGCAGGTTCTACTGCATATATGAAAACACCAAAAAGGACTCACAAGGGCCTCTACACTACAAAGTACAGAGTTGCATGTAATATATACTAATCTCCAGAAAAAATAAGGCATTACATGATGGTCTGTTGCATTTAACTATAATTGTTTTGTGGGTTTCATTAGAACAATGATTTAGTTAAAGAGCTTTACTTGTTGATTAATTGCTCCTTTTATCATACAACCATGTAAACACAATCTGAGATGATTTTATAACATGTAAGGGCTGCTGATGATGGCATTAATTTCCATATTTAGAGTAAACTCATTGCAAGATTCATGTGACCAAAATTTTATGTAACTGAACCTGTATTTTTTTTGACATGTCGATTGTGTTTTTTCAAAAGAATAACTGACCATTCCCTTTTTTATAAACAAAATAAATTGAAGAGTAATACCTAAAGTGATAGTTTGTTTATTAGTTTGTTCTGATAAAGTCTGAAATGGTTGAATTAAATCAGTGTTACAGTCAACTGCGGGTGTGTGTACAAGTGGGTCATCACAGTTAACCAGGAAAAGGGTGTTATTGAAGTTATTCTTTCACATTTAGTTAATTTAGTTAGTTCACATTGAGTAAAGCTCAAAAAAGGATAAGGCTTGTACCGTTGGACTCCTTTGAGTCTCGGCTTTCATATGACATATCGTTTGTATGCATGTTAGCATTCAGCTTCTACCGGATATGTAGGAAGCACCAAGCTCTGGCCATATAATTGGGTCGGAAAAAAATAATACTAGCCAATCAGATACGATTTTTAAAATGGTGTGCATGTTTACACTTATTAAAACATATTTTCAACCTCACTTTGCACTACAGCACTCACCGCATTTCCTGCAGAAAATGCATTTTCTAGTTTTACTTTACTTAATTAGTTTTTTCCAAATGGCGTTATGGATGGTTTTAAAAATATTTTTTATTCATTCAGTTACATTGCATGGAAAAAACGGACAAAGAAATGTATCAAATAAAATAAAAAATACTATGCAACTATGCAAAACAAAACCTCTAGAGATCTTCACTGGCCCCTGGTCTTGACAGTTTTTGTTGGTCATTTTCTACAACTTTCAAACACTCGTCGGAAAACTCGACAAATAGCGGCTCCTGCATGGCGGCTCTCATCATTTCGTCTTTACTCGCCGCAGAGTCGATGGAGCGCAATAACTGTCGCAGGTGGGGGTTACGCAGAAGGCCTCTCAGCTCCTCCGATTGGCCTGGAGAAGGGCAGAAGTCACAGGATTGAACACCTAAACTGGCAACCTGGGCAGCAGCAAATGGTTATTTTCAATTGTATATTAATCCTTTAGTCCGTACAATTTGGGTGGAGAACCAAAGTGATAGCTTAAAGGCTCTTGCTTTGTCTTATGAGTTACAGTTAATAGGTTGAAACTAAATAATGTTTTTTTTATGTGATCTGAAACACCATTGGAATGCAAAGGTTTGGCACTTTACTTGATGAGTCTCAAACTTATTTATTAAGTATCGTGACATGATTTGATAATTCACATTTCCTTTTCAGATGATTTGCAGTTTAAATTATCAGATTAATCATTTGTATGTTTGCTAATAGACAGCAAAACCCCATCTCCTATCTCATGTGTCTTTATACAGGTCAATGGGTCATTCTACACTCTTACTCAGCAGTTGAAGTTTCTGCAAGGGAACTTTGTCTATATAATCCTCTTCCTTCTGGAGGATGTCATCCACATTCCATGGTTCTACAGAGACAAAATGAAAGTACTGTCAAAATGTGGCAGGTTAAGTGCAGAAAGTATGTTATATTAACAAGTAACAATGTGTTTGACAGATGGATCCATATTACAACATATATAACTTTACATGGAGACCAGTGAAACTTCCCACTCTCTGTTAAGAGCAAAGAACTGTACATTGTAGTCTTTGTTATAAATATGTAGAGGTTTATCTTGGCCCACAAGGCCACTGAACATGATCTGTCAATTTCAAGTTGAAGACCTCCAAGGCTTTCCATACCGTCTGTGTTTGTTTCAGGGGTAACAGGGGCTGGCCGTTCAACACGAATGCAACTGACTGAAAAGAGAATGATATGTTTAAAAGGTACGTTTCGGGATAAAAGGAACACCTCCATTATGGGTCCATACTTTGATTGTAATTAACTCAGTCAAAATAAAGCGCTTTATTGGAAATAGATATTAGGAATTCTTACCCTTATGTGACTTATAGCAGTCAAGAGAACAACTTCGTGAATGAAGAAAACAAAAACAAGTCATTAGTTTTAGTAGTGTTGTTGTCAACAAAGCGAATCTCATTACATTGTAACTGTCCTGGCATGTTATATTAACGTATGGATAACGTAATGACACTTCCTTGCTGTGTCATAATGGTTATAACTTACATGTAACGTGCAACTGTCTGGCAACATTTGATCAGTAACAAAACATGCGTAACGAATCTACACCCGCCGGAACGTTTCACCTTTACCTTGCTTTATTACGTCATTCACGGACCGTAATAACGTAACACCAAACAGAGGCACGTGGTTATAGAGTGGTCTATTCCAATCAAGTCACTTTCGGGGTACAGTCTCATTTTCCTAAATCGCTGATATAAATGAAATGAATGATGATGATGATGATGAAAGAAACTACAAAAGTTGAGTCTTAAAGTCATCACTTAAACTAGCTCGGTTAGTTTGGGCTGGACGAGGCCTAAGAAGGTACTTACTATCTGATTTGGCAGGTTGGGCATCTATATTTTGATGGCTCGTCGCGGCAAACATTGCAGATCTGCATGTTGACGTGGATAGTATATTTGTTCCTGATTGTATATTTTCGCCGATTAATTGTATTTTTCCTCTAGTAGATCCACCACTTCCTGATCTGTCTGGTTTGAGACTGTGAAAAATAACATCCGCCAACACAATTCTTTCAAAGTAAAAGTCGGGCAACGCTTGTATGATTTTCTGTTTGTTAATAGTACATTGGCGTTACAGATTGGGCGTTCATGATATTCTGGGAAAATCTATTATAATAATAATAATACTAATACAAGCCTGATAGCGGTATGCAGCTGGTGCTATAGATAATATATAGGTCTAAAATAAGCCAAATGGAAGCAACTAGTAATAAACATTATCCTTAGTAGTAGTAATAAACATCTTTGGTGAATGTAGGGAGGGATGTCTTTACATTTCAACCAAGTAAAAAGAAGATGATAAAATACTTGATATTCAAATGTGACATAGCTATAGCTATAGATATTCAAATGTGACATAGCTAAATATGACCTATACCATACACAAAAAAAACGTATTGAGCTGTCGGTTCTTTTATTATCTATTTTTATTAAACATTATATGCATCTACAGTCATCGTACACCACAATTGTACGTCTGTATTGATATATATATAGCTTCTATCCTCTTCAACACACACACGCGCGCACACGCACACACACACACACACACACACGCGCGGAGTTGAGACGAGCTCTCTAACTCAACCGAACTATTTCCGCGCTGCTGTAACCGGAGGGGAGGTCGAGTTAACAGGGGCAGAATGTAGACAGGAGTATTTCGTGGCGAGCCGTCCGGGTTCACTGGGTCAACACAGGGGGTCAAACCTTGGGCAATGGTCAACTTTGGAAACACAACAGGGATCTGCATGGAATATAGAGAAAAAACACAAGCTTTCAATCTAAATTGATAAATAAATGACAATTGTTTTGTTGGGCAACAATAAACCATGCAGTGTTGCTTTTTTGTAACTGTTTTTCAATTAATATCAATATATAGTTTAAATTCACTGCAGATAAAAGGTGTCAAAGGAATTGACAAGCTATTACATATATGCTTTGGCCTACTCTGAACCGGCAGTAGGCCTCAATGATTATAGGTTTACACTATAGTTATTACGTTTCGGATTTTACATTCATAAATGAGTCACAAGAGGAATTTACTTTAGAGGCCAGTGTCACCTAATGTTTTAAAACGGTAGGAAACGAAATGTTACTCAGTGAATATAGTCACTGAATATATATATAGCACTTGTGATGTTAAACTGTTCTCCAAAACAGCAACATCGCAGTACTGACATATTGTATCGTACCTGTAGATATTTCAACAAGTGGCGATCTTTGGGGTTTTGCGGTTAATTTCGGTGTTGTGGTATTTCTCAGCAATCTTCCTCTCATGGCCAGCAGGGCAATGGCGATTCGTGTTCAGCTCTATTTCCTTCTTTGTTCTCCCTTTACCCCGAGCATGACAGGAGTATTCCACGAGGTTGTAATATTCGTATTGATCATAGTGTGCTGCTTCAAAGGAAGCCAGGTGTTCAATATCGGTCGCCATGAGGAGAGAATTGCAGCAGTTGTCCAGATGAATTCCAGACAGCAAGTAAACAGATGATGTCACCCAGTGTTTATATCCATCCAGTCACATGATCACTGCTGCGACGACATAGACGACGCATCCATGCAACAGTTACCCAGTTATTGAAAACCTGCAAAAACAATCTTAACAATAACCTGCAACACCGAGGTTCAATTCAATAGACAATACATATGCATATTGTTTCTTCCATCATATAAGGGCTTTATGGCGACACGTCTACCTGTGAAACGCCATCAAGGAAACTCAATAGTTTTTTTGTGGTGTTTTTATTAATATAATTAATGAAGCCAGAACTGTCTCTGCTTGGATGATTTGCGGGGGAAATGAAGCAGTAGGTTTAAAGAGGGGCGTTTCAGCAGTTGACAGTGCAATGCTGTGCCAAAAAACAAAAGACAGCATTCGCCAGCAAATCTGCATATTCTGGCTGGTTTATGCGCTCATAAATAAAAGCCTGGGGCGTAGCTGCATTCCACACGTTCGCG
Source organism: Pollachius pollachius (assembly GCF_949987615.1). NCBI lineage: Eukaryota > Metazoa > Chordata > Actinopteri > Gadiformes > Gadidae > Pollachius > Pollachius pollachius. The sequence goes on along the minus strand of NC_136939.1, from coordinate 6,043,669 downwards.
GATCACTTATATGTCCCGAATATAATTTGTATTTATTAAAATGAGCGCGATATAAAAAAAAAAGCAAAAAAAACAGCGACACGCCCATGATGGTGTGGCGCGTTCTGACGCTTCTCCACGTCGCAACTCAACCCGACAGCCGGAGAGCTTCGTGTGCGTGTCTCCATCTAGGCCAGAGAATGATGGCGGCGCCCGTCCTGAGAGTGTCCACCCCTCGATGGGAGAGAATAGCCCGGCTCCTCGTATGTCTACTAGGCATCGTATTGTCTTTATACGCCTTCCACGTGGAAAGGGAAAAGGCTAGGGATGCGAGCTATCAGGCGATGTGCGACGTCAGTACTTCCATCAGCTGTTCCAAAGTGTTCACCTCAAGGTAATTTGAATTCACCGAGCGGGGTCTGGAGTGGCGCTCAGAGAGGCTGCTGCTGCTGCTGCTGCTCGCTGGCGTTTTGGGAAGGGCTGTCAGATCCATTGTGCAAAACCCATTCGTGGCTGAAGCTGATGGTCAATCGTAGCCCCTGTTACCAACACTGTTACTGTTGGAGGAATACAACGGGGGAGAAAAAGGGTGTGCAACACCACGATCTAGCCGGCGATTCATTTAACCATGGTCTAGCTAGCATAATCAAGCTAACAGTACTAGCTTACGAACCCAGCGCAATGCATCTGACAACGTTGTGGGGTACTTTGCGAGATAACCTCGTTGGAAAGATAATGAAGTCAGCCCCAGCTGACTAATCTATCTCCAACATCGGGGCAACCACTTCTCCATTATTGCCGATATAACGATGTAACAGTGCGGCGACTGCTGGCTGTGAAAGTATGGTTTGGTACAGTCACAGGCAGCTATTCACTTCTAAAAAAGGATGAATTGCATACATGTTACTAGCTTGTTGGCTTTTCACCGTTGAGCTTTGGATTGTGTTCTTTTATATATAGATGAGCTATGTAAATTGCAATGGTGACTTATACAATCGAGGATACCCCTGTGATTCAATAGTTGAAGGATCCCTTCGAGTGTTAATGAGGATGACAGAGCAAACGTCACAATAAGAGAAGTGTTTAAACTCCACAGGGAAGTTGAACGAGTGATTATGAAACTTGTATTGATTATCTCGGAGGGTTAACTGCCAAGTCTTCCACACAGTTTGCAAAATTGGTGAGCTCTCATGGTAGTGGAGCTCTTGAACCTCAAATAGGCAAGATGGGAGAACGTCTCTGCGATAGAATATGCATTGCCTTCATTGTTTTAAGCAGAAACTATGACACCGAACAACTGACAGCTCTTCAAAGGGATTGTAAATCGTCCCACGCCCATTACCATACATAATAATAGATTCCTATTCTTCCTTTCTGTCATACAGGCAATTCTAGCTTAACTAGAATCTGAACAGTCCAGATGTTCAGGTGGCACCTGACCGTCTCTGTCTGCCAGTCTGTTGCAGACCTCCTGAGCTTCATCTTTAATTTGTTAAATGTGCTGGACCTCGTGGTTAGATTAAATCTTATCTGAGTTTACCCAAATGATCCTTAAGGTGTAGAAACATAGCTGATGTCATTTATAATCCCTAGTCAACAAACAGGTTTCGGGTTGCCTCAATATAATGTTTGGATGTGAAACTGATCAAGTTACAGCAAGTCAGACAGTTTTTATTATAGATCCACCACTATAGAAAGACCAACGCCGGAATAGGCAAAACAAAACGACAGCCATGTTCACAACCTCTGTCTAAATAGGTCACAGGGTCTAATTGTGTTTGACCCATTTGGCATATTGATACCACCAAGCAGAGAAGGGGTTGTGTGGAGCTGTGTTGGCCTGCAAGGTCACTTGCTGGACTAGCCATTCACGCCATTCATCATCTCTCGTACACCTTGAAGAATCGCATTTGTCAGCTAAGGTGGTGTATTATACAAGGTCCCACTTAATTTAGTCGTTGGAAACACTCAGACTTGGCTGTTTTAAAATACAGAACGCATCATGTTTAAAACAGGCCTGCCTCCCAACTGTATGCATGCTTCAAATAAGCCTGGGCGTGATTTTTTTGTCGAGGCTCTTGGGGTGTTAACCCAACATCTGTCAATTGTTGCTCCCCGTACTATGTTCCCCAGATACGTTATATCAGACTTGTGCGGTGTCCCGTATGTTTTTGTCTCCCTCTCGCCGGTCTAGATGGGGACGAGGCTTCGGGCTCCTGGGCTCCATCTTCGGGAACGACAGCGCGCTGAACCAGCCCAACAGCGTCTACGGGATCTGCTTTTACGCTTTCCAGCTCTTACTTGGTAAGGCCCTCCTCGGCCGGTGGGGAAGTCGAGGCTTAAGGTGACGCGTCGGTCTACAGTCGTGGAGCCCAAGTGGCAGTGCTGACTCAGCACCCCCTCGTCCCCACCACCACCACCACAACTGCTGCATATGACCTAATCTCAATCACAAGGGACTCTTTCATGTGTTTCAACCATCACCCGATTGTCGTCAAAGACGGCCATAGATACTTCCTCATATTTTGGATTTTTCCGGCAAAAATGTCCTAAATGAGTTGCGGCCCAGTGCTAGTTAAGTGAGTGCGTGTTGGAGAACCTTCCACTGCACACAGCTTCTGTTTACCTTGATAACAGCCCTAGGGTGGGACAAGGATGAATCCCTATGACGCCCCCTTCAATATTGGGACACTTGTTGACAACCAAAGGACACTAGTTAACTTCACGACTAATGTAAGCTAGTCCACGGCTGTTGTAAACTAGTTCACGACTGACGTCAACTTGTCAGGACTAACGTCAACTGGTTTATGGCCAGCGTAAATTTGTTTACGGCTAACATAAAGTAGTTAAAAATGCTGTGGGGCTCAGCTTTTAAGTTTAATCGTATGACAGATGTCTCCTGGTAAAGTAAACAACTCTGGGATAAGACCCTGAGAACTTGAGGAAGTGATTGTGTACAGTCATACAATCAAAGGACATATTGGCTCTTATTATGTCTGCTTCCTATGATGTCATTTCATATTGTTTACCCAACAATTGTTCCCCGACTCCTTGGAGATAGTGCTGAATCAGTCATGCTGGCCTGATATGACAGCCTGCTGACTGGGCCTGTGGGCAAGCCTAGCCACCTGGTGCTCGTGCAGAACAAGAGGCTCTTTTAGCCGTAGCACGTAGCGCCAGCTCTCACTGGACCAGCACAATAGCAACCCAGTAAACTGCCATGCTAGCTGTTAGCATCTCCACCATTCAAATGTAGGAATTTGCATTGTCTCCCTGTATCCTTATGCAGTAATAACGACGGGATATCTCACTTTTAAACTGCAGGTTCAATTATTAACCCCCCCAGCATAATAAAATATAGTCCTTCTAGTTAAGCTGCGGATGAGACAGGCCGACAGATCTAAAGGGAAAATATAAAGTCAATCTACATTTTATGGCAGTGCCCTCACTCTTGGGTAAGGAGCGGTGGGAACAGCAATAATAACCCGCCACATGTCTCTGTGGTTTCATAGTCCCGATCTGTGATGTATTGCTTATCCATTTGAACTGGTGGGCACAGCCTGACGCACTTAACAAAGAGTGTGTCTCTTGCGATTGGACCTCATGTGGTAGGCTGGCCATCAAGTGAACAATGGCTTTCCAAGTAAATAGCCCATAACAAATTCACAGTGTATACTCCGCAGTTGGTCCACATCGTTTTACCTCAAGGTTAGGTTTTTGTGGTAAGTATTTGGTTTTGATTTAGAATAGGCGTGTTGTGTCTGTGCCAGCCCTTGTGTGTTATCGACCTGTTGTTTGTCGTCGGGTCTCCAAAAGCTCTGTCATTAAGTTATCTCACTGTTGTACCAAACACTGTACTGGTTAAAGTGGAGATCTATAAACGGGACAATAGAATGGGGCGTTTTCCACCTCCTGAAATAAGTGGCTTCAGAAGTCACTTCTTAAGATACTTGTGGCTTCAGAAGTGACTTCTAAAGCCAATTGTGGCTGTAGCTCAAGAGGGTTGAGCAGGTTGTCTAGCAACCAGTAGTCAGCTAGGGTAAGCCAGCAGATCGAACCAGCAGAGTGTCGAGGTGTCCCTGAGCAAGAAGCCTCGCCCTAAACGCCCCCGCCGGGCTGGCTGCTCTCTTGCGTGATTGACAACGTCATTGAATTTGTTAGATACTACTGACCAAGAGTTGCCTTATAAGCAAATACTTTTTATTTGTAGTCAAATTATTGAATCATCAGCCACTTACAAAGCCAGTCCTTAGAAAATAAAAAAATGTCCACTTCTGGTGTCTCCCCAAGCTCCATGAATGGGTGAATGTGAGGCACTCACTTTAAAGCTATTTGAGGTAGAAAAGCGCTGTGTAAATCAAGTTCATTTACAGTCCATTTACTTACTTGGGACTGTTTGGCACCTAGTGGTCATTCAGTCTCTCGGTCGCTCCTCGACTCAAAACCTCACTTTGTTTTTGTTTTCCCTGCTCCAGGAATGACGGTCAGTGCAATGGCGGCCCTCATCCTCATGACCACGTCCATCCTGTCGGTCATGGGGTCCATGTACCTGGGATACATCCTCTACTTTGTCCTGGAGGACTTTTGCGTCATCTGCGTGACCACGTACGTGCTGAACTTCATTCTCTTTCTCCTCAACTACAAGCGCCTGGTGTACTTGAACGAGGCTTGGAAACAACAGCTCCCGGTCAAGCAGGACTAAGTTGCGTGGATGCGTGAGAGAGAAAGAGAAAGAGAACGAGAACGAGAAAGAGAGAGAGAGAGAGAAAAAAGTTACAAAAAGTGATGTGACCTCTGAACATTTGACTTGCCACCAGGAGACCTTGCTTCCAAAACGATGTTTATTCTGCTGTGTGTTCCATTAAAAGAAAAAAAAAAGAAAAACTAAAAATTCTCTCAAAAAAAAATTACAGTTTGGCCCGACAATGTTGATCGCACAGCACGGAAGGATAACACTTATTTTTCCGGTATTCGTTTTTTCGTTGGACTTTAGTTTTTAATTTTTTCGGGTTATTTTTTGGTTCTGTTTCGTCAATCATTCTACACTCACTTTAAAGGTCCGGGGCCAGCAATCGTGTTCTGTGACGTGCATCCAGTTCAAACAAGCTGCTTCCAACACGGCCGAAACCGGCCCTCGACACGAAGGCCCACAACTCTCCTGAACAACCAACGAAAGAGGATCAAAAAACTGAAGACTGGACAAGAAAAGCGAAGGACGGGGCTTACTTGAAACGGACGGAGGTCGGAAGGTCCTAACACTGTACCGGTAGATCTTCCTGACGAGCCCCCCCTCCGGGCGGGGGGGGCTCGTCGACGTGGAGGTAGATACCCGCCCTTCGTCACCGGCGTGGGGCGCAGGAACCAGGTGGGGGTGCGGTGGACCGGAGGGGCGCTGAACAACATTCACCATCTTTTTTGTTTCCCCCCGCTACCTCCTCCCCTGTTTACACTTAAAGGCACGTTCTGTTTGAGGAGGACCACTATAACTAAACCATTGGAGAAACTGTAGGTCAGATCGTTGTTTTTATTTCTTTTGGGTTTTTTGTTTAATGCAACTGTGTGTGTATATATAGCTGCTGAACAATATTTCAAGCTAGATTGTGGTTTAGTGTTGACCTAGCCGGTTCCTTTTATTTGTTATTTTTTAACGAAGACAACATGAACAACATGGCGCCACAGCGGAGGTCTCGCTGTTTGGGTTCGTCATTGGGTCTGTAGAAACGCTTTGGTGTTTCTGTGGAACGTCTCTTCTCCTGCAGTCCAGGTCAGGCATGGTATTTAGAAGTGTGTGTATGTGGGTGTGTGTGTGTGTGTGTGTGTATGTCTGTCTGTGAGAATGTGTGTGTTTTGTGCGTGTGTCTGTGTGTGTTTGTGTGTGTGAGAGAGAGTCTGTGCGTGTGTGGATTTATTCGTTGTCCAAGTGGTCAATGTCTACTCTGCTCTCAGAAGCCATCGGCGAGAGAAGGCGTGTTCGAAACACTATAGGTTCCATGACCGCGTCATCGCTTGTTTCTATTTATTTCTCGTGGTTTTTTGTTCTCGTGTTAAAAGCATTCCTGACCACGACACACGTGGCATCCACAAAGACTTATGTGCCTAAAGGAGCGAAGAGGGGGTGAAAGACCAGTCGTTGTTTTTTTCTTTTTGTGTTTTGTTTTGGAATGGAGGTTATCGTGTAACACCGTTTTTCTTTGTCCCTCATTGATTGAATGACAGGTCTGGGCTATAATGAATCCATTGGGAAAATACAATGCGGCTTTATTGATATTTGTTAACCCCTCCCACCCCCCCTGCCCAAAATGGGTGCTATTCCAGTGAGGCGGCGATGTGTGTAGGCGATTATTTGCTCAAGGGTCAAAGTGATGAAGAAAGGAGGGTTTACTGATGAAGGGTTTACTGATAAAGGCCTGCAGGGCCTGAAGGCTGACATCGGGACTGTTCACCTGCACATTCAACACCGGGATGATGGTTCTCTGTAATCGCATGTTAAAATGAATATTTTAGCATTCGTCATCGTGGTAAAAAAAAGGGACGGTATTACATCATAGCAGAGCCCTCTTGTGAAATCAGCGGAGTTAGATTTGGAGTAAAGTGGAGTTTGAACGCCCCTCGCCTGGGCACGACGAGTTGTTTTTATGTCTTGTCGCCGATACTCTTCAGCATGTCGTCCCAACTCCCCGAATGTTTCCAGAGGGATGGATCGGGACTTCAAGAGCACAGGTCGGGGTTCGGTCTCGCTATAGCACTTCAGTATTTTCCTCCAAAATGTTAAGCCAATAGGACCTCAACTCTGTTCTTTTTGACTTTGTCAACATCTCATACATTGGACCATGTGGTACTGTGTGCAAAGGCCCCTGTGCTGTGTTGACCAATGGACACACACACCCACGTGTTTGGGTATTTGAGGTTCAGGTTACAAACCTGTGAAGAACTCCCTGTCCGTTAATGTGTATGTCATAAAAAGCATTTCTCTTTTATTTTCTGTGACTGATTAAGAGATGGTAAATGCTCATTGTACTCTACTGATTCTTTATTCTGAATGCTTCGAGCCATGCGTGGGGAACTTTGTGGGCCGACTGTGTTGGAATCGGCCCACAGTGATCTGTTTTGAACAAGGCCGTGAGGAGAATGTGTGTCAGATTACTCCATGAGATCCTGTTAAAACACACACACGCACTCATAATTTTCCCACATCTGTGAAAAGCCAGTTCGTTCACATCCGAGGCAGGTCAACTCTGAGGTTCATAGAAATGGGTCAAATGTTCAAAATGTTACATTGAAGTTGGGCAATTTCGGAAAACTCTTGTCACCCTCGTGGATCATTTCGGTGTAGTGTCAACTCCAGTGAGAACGCACAAATTGTGGCTTAATCTAAAGCATACCGAATGTTGCTTGGCTAGACAAGACATCAAATTGATGTCTTAAGCACGGTTCACGCTGAAAAAACGAATCAAAAGTACAAATCACAACCCCTCGCGAATCCCAGTAGGATTGGATTTCCCCAAGTATTGAGCAGGGCCCTGAGGTATATTAACTGCCATGTCTGTTGCATAACCAACGCCATCAGAAGTGCCTTCTGTTTGAATACTGGGCCCCGAGCCAAAGAAGCGCAACAGAAAAAGCCCTGTAAAAAAAGAAAGTAGAAATAAGAATGACGACTTAAAAGGGCACACATGCCATGCCTTGCTTAAAATATAATCTGATAAATTATTCCCAGAATCGAACGTCAATATCCCACAAAGCGACCAGATGCCCAGATAAACCTAATGAATCATGGACCTTTTGAATCCCCTTTTTTTTAATAACTTAATTCCACTATTTTGTCCAGTTTTATTTTTGTTTAACTTTTTTAGCCAGGACACGTTTTAATAGCTAGTACACTATCTGTTGAAATGACATGATTGTAATGTTATTCTCCCATTGTTTGTTCCCTTTATCTTTATAGACTGTTAACATTATTGGTGATTTTCGTTACCTAGGAGAGAGGGCCAGAGGGCAAGAGACGAGTCAGCATACAATTTGTATTAAATTTATTTTGGAGGAAAACTTATTTAGGTTTGCTTCTGTATTTGCCAAATATGTTTTAAAAATGCTGTATTTTCTTACATGGAAAAGTGTTACAAGAATGGTAGGAGGGTGGAGGACAAACAATCTGATTAAACCATTTACTTCACAGGGAATCAGTCAAAAACAAAGTTCATGCGGCTGTCGCGTTAACTTTTTAATTGTGTCATGTCATGTGGAAACGATCTACCATTAAACATTCCCTCTAAAACAACCTCTTGTTATTTTTAACCGAAACATACGTTAGTTAATTGGCAGTTGATGAGGGCGAATGGTTAAAGCCTTTCAGTGTTTAACGTTTTGCTCATAGGACTTAACTATAACATTAAACACACTAAGTTCTATAGATCTTGTAGATTAAAATTTACTAGTGTAGTTTGGATTATTGCAGAACGTTTTTAGGTTTAAGCAGGGGCGTAGGAATGAGTTTAACATTGGGGGGAACACATATCGGAAACCTGACAGATCCGTTAATGGTTTGAACAGAAATATGTCAAATTAACTACACTGAAAAAATTCACAAATATATTTTATTCTACTAAAAAGAAACATTTGTAAATGTAAAGGAAAACACATTTTGAATGGCAGTAATGAACTGATAAATATCAAATCAATTCTTTAATTGCTCAATCATCCAGTTTTTTAGAATAAGAAGCGGTGACAAGACGCTGTGTTGCGCTTTCAAAATAAAATAAAATATTTTTCTCCACCCGGTATAATTTTTAGGTGGGACAAATGCGCCTGTCTCCAATATTGGAGGGGACACGTCCCCTCCGTCCCCCCCGGTTCCTACGCCCTTGGGTTTAAGTATTTGATGAATTCAGGACAATAGTAGTGATCAATCACAGTAAACCACCTTAATTCAAACATTGAGTACAAAAAAGTATCACTGAATACATTTTTATTAAAAACAAATACTTTGTGCCAGACATTCGTCTAAATCTATTGCACACGTTACTAAACTGTACTCACAACCATGTAGAACACCATTGACTCATGAAACCCGTTTAATCTCTGAAAAACAAAGCGATTCAGGCTGTAACAAAGTCTAATTTATTGCACTCAGCGATGTCCACAGACGATAAAGGGTTAACGAGTCAGGGAGAAGATGAAGGAAGGCAGTTCTACACTTGGAAACAAGCTCTTATTCTCCTGATCGGGTTCAAAGGTCACTGAACCAAACCAAAGTGACGACAGCTGAGTTAGATTTAGTCAATTGGAATACCGAAAAAAAAAAAAAGGCACTCTTTGTTATAAATCTAACAATATACAGCAATATGGAATAATAGAAAAATACATCTTTGATAAAATAGATGTCTGGGAATGCCCGTTAAAATTCCCTGACCAATAAAAAGGATTGATCCCCCACACAGAAATTCTACATTCGTAACCTTCTATATTCATTAAAGTCCTACCTTAGTGTAGCATGTCTTCCCTATGACAGGGATCATAGGTTAACCCCATGTCTATCCCTTTGGCTATTAATAGATTTATAGTCACCACTGGGTATTTTTAGTGTGCGAGTGTGGAAAAGTGACTAACTAAAGCATACGGTTCACAACATTGTGGCCATATACCATCACGTATTTAGACCACAATCATCAGACATAAAATGATCCTAAAAACATTGTCCAGCAAAAAAATTCAAATGTAGAAAATGTTACGAAACCTCGAATCAACCCAAACATTCAGTTTCCAGACCTGATTGAAACGGTACAGATGTATTAAAAAGTTGTTCCCAGAGGCTCCTCAACTGAAACAATATGGCCGCCGCCCGCCTTGTAACGCACCCCAGGAATCAAAGCCTGGCGCTAAGGGGACCGCAGCTGTGAACAGGGGTACTTCGTCCAGGGAGGGAGCAGGCCCGTTTCGTTGGCTATCCTCCAGTACCTCTCCCTCAGGGTGTAGGCCCCCGCTTTGGGCTGCCTCTGCCGGGTGAAGATGCCCTTCTTGTTGCCAACCACACGGGTCACCCCTATGGTCCAAACAACACAGACAACCACAGATAACATTAAGGGACAGATCAACATAACACCAAGGGACAGATCGGTGACCGTGTTTATGAAGGGCCCATATTAAGAGACAGTTAAAGGTGACATATAATACCACCAGGTGTGAGTGTTATCCGTTACAAGCCTCTTCTGACATCACAAGTGGGCGTGTCCACCTAGATGTATGCAGGATAGATCAGTCTACCAGCCTACCCAGAGGACTGTCGCACAGTCGGTTTGATTTTGTTTTTTTTAACTAATCATCCGACAGTAACCCTGCCCGGCCGTGGCGATGCCTGCAGACCGAGTGGTTGCATAAAAGCGGATTGCTCTTGGCCCCCCCTTTTGCACATCGCCTCTGCGTGACTTCCTCGTGAAACCAAAAAAAAAAGTTAACACACAGATCTGAATTTTTGGCATTGTTGACAAACAAAACACATCCGTCAGATCGCTCACCGAGTAGAGCGCGTACTATTTAAAAAAAAAAAAAAAAAAGGTCTGTTTACATTGTTTCACACCAAACGGGGAAAACCGGTGCCAAGTCTACCGCTGTGAACATATTGTTTACATATTTAAAAGTATGCCTGTTTTTTTTTGGCTGAACAAATGATCGCAGCGACCCGGGTTTGATTCCTGCCCGCCGTGGTCTTTATCTGCATGTCCTCCCCTCTATCTCCCAAACCTCCCTGTCTATCTCACTCTATCATAAAGCATAAAAAGGCCAAAATAACTCTTAAAAAAAAATACAACCGGCGACGGAAGGTGTGCGTGTCCTAACCCACAGGCCTCCCGTCTCCGAGTACGTCACCTTGTGCTGTCATGAAGTCTGCAAAGTTCCAGATGAGCTCCCCGATGACGTACTGCTTGCGTTTCTGGTCGAAGACCTCGTGGTAGCTCCGCAGGACTATGACCTGGTACTCCTCACTGAACATCACGGGGGGGTCCTGCGGGGAGACGGAGAACGAGAGCACTAGGTTTAGACCTTATGTGGGCGCTGCCGTTTACTCAAAGGGGACATATTATACCACCTGGAGTAAGTACGGTTAGCCGTTACAAGCCGGTTTGAAAATCGGCCCCTTCTGACATCACAAGTGGACGTGTCCACCTAGATGTATGAAGGACAGATGAGCAACGTTTGCTTCAGCCCACTGGGTAGGCTGGTAGACTGATCTATACAGCATGCGTCTAACTGGACACGCCCACTTGGGATGTCAGAAGAGGCAGATTTTCAAAACGGCTTGTCACGGCTAATCGCACTCACACCTGGTGGTATGATGTGTCCCCTTTAAAGCCACTCACAGAAACCACTTGGATGCGTGTCTTTGAGATGCAGGTAGGGGCACCACACGATTCGGTAACAACCAGTACCGTGGAAACAACTGGTCTCTGTTAACATTGTTTCACACCAAACGGCGGAAAGTCTACCGCTGTGAACATATTGTTAACATATTCAAAAGTATGCCTGTTAGGTTTTGGCTGAACAAATGCCAAATAATCAGTTATGCTTGACAATGAGTCAGCCATCTGCACAGACCTTTGGACTTTCGGTTGCTAAAATCAATATTTCAACAAAAGTGCATTTTAGTGAATAAAAAAAAAATGCTATTGGCTTTATGAGTCACACAGCAACAACACGGAATGTGTGTGTGTGTGTGTGTGTGTGTGTGTGTGTGTGTGTGTGTGTGTGTGTGTGTGTGTGTGTGTGTGTGTGTGTGTGTGTGTGTGTGTGTGTGTGTGTGTGTGTGTGTGTGTGTGTGTAACCTCACACTGTGGAGTCCCGGGACCACGTCAGCTCCGTATTCACTCTGGATGATGGGCTTCTGGTACTTTCCGTACCACTCCTCGAACTGTGTGTTGAGCTGCAGGGCGATGACGTCCAGCGCGCCGGGGTCGTGGTACCAGGACAGGTAGCTGTTCACGCAGATGACGTCCACAAAGGGGGCCTAAGAGAGAGGACAGGACTTCATGACTGCGCTGCATAACGAGGGCTCCTATTGGACGAGACAAGTGTCGCGGCGGTGGTGGTCCAAACTGTTATAAGGGTTGGTGGATTTAGTGCGCCGATTTTCCGAACTACTAGAGTGGGATGGCGGGAACATTTTAGGAATAGCCACGGATGTAGGGGGAATATACATACATACATACATATACATACATACACACACACACATATATATACATACAAGCAATACGCCCGGATCTGTTCATCGATCAGACATTAAAGCCCTTGAAAATAAGGATACCGTGATTAACACACGCGAGTACGTTTTGTTCTAAACACTACTTAGCATCCGCACATTTTGGGTGAGACAGAGAGAACCACGGTTACAGGACGTGTCAATGCATGACTACACTGCATATGCTGTATCTGAACTCAGTCTGTCTGTCTGTCGGTCTGTGTGTACAGTCAAATGTATTTAAGTTCAATGTGTGTGTGTGTGTCACACACATACTCATTGCACTTGGATACATTTGACTGCTTTCCTCTAGTCTGCTACTATTGCATGTTAATAAATGTTAAATGATAGAAGTTGTTCTGCTTCTACTCCATACCATACTCCATACCATACCAAGATTAACTGCTTGGACATTTAACATCACAATGCATAATTAATCAGGAAAGTAAAACAACACATTGAAATATTGCAAGGAATAAGGCGTGTATTTCAAATAACGTTGCAATTAATATAAGAAGATGCCAGGGTGCCTAAAAAAGCATCAAAATACCTTGTTTATAAAGAATGCTAAGGTTAAAAAGAGGTTCATCTGTTAGAGGAGAGAGTGGAGAGCCCGTTCTCACAGAGGAGGGTGGGAGGGTAGGAATGCATGATAAGCTTTTCAGGCTTTCTCCTGAACTATTTAAAACAGATGCCCCAGAGGGCAGGACGGGAGGAGACAGACGGCTGGGAGGAGACCGGAGACCTCACCCCTTTGTCCCGGGCGTAGTTGCTGTTCGTAACGTAGGTGACCGGTCGGGTGGGATCCAGGTTCTTGGTGTGAGCGATCACCGTCCTGGGAGACAAGGGGTCGGTCAGGCCATAAGGGGTCATTTCATTGATAAAGTTATTCAGGTGGTTAGCTATATACCAATCATAAAGGTTTAGCCATAAATAACGAAAACGTATGGTTATTATTGTGTATTTATATGTGTTAGGAAACACATACACATAAATCTACTGTATATACCCACCTATTACAGAAAAACAGAAAGGGTTAACACATGAGTAAGATGACATCATATGACAGACAGAAGGGCTTATTAGCTCATAAAGTATATGAGCCAAAGCCCTCATTAACCCGCCTTAACCTGGCGTATTAAAATCAACTGTGACCCATTAGTATTAATGATCAGTTATAAATCTGAAACGGACAGTCTACCTACAGCCCAGGCACAAACCGGTTTGACTGACTGCATTCCACAACACGAGTAGAGGGAGAAGCTCTGACACACACACACACACACACACACACACACACACACACACACACACACACACGGGTGTGCATCTGTGTTCCTGTTTGTCTGGGCCAACTCAGAGGAACACATAAATCTATGGCCTTGGGGCGGTTTGTTGGGGGGGGATCTGGTTCATAGGGCGTCCTCGGGGGAACTCACTCAAAGTAGAGGCCAGCAGGGGGCATCTCGGACCCCGGCTCGTTGGCCACGGACCACATGACCACGGAGGGGTGGTTCTTGTCGCGTGTCACCAGCTCCCTCATCACCTCCAGGTGGTGGGCCAGCGAGGCGTTGCCAAAGCTACGACTAGAGAACCATCCGGGACAAAAAAACAACAACAACAACAACAACACTGAATACTTCAAATATCTGAACAGGTCGTTCTTCTCCCCACCCCCCGAACCAGAAACGCCTCAATCTGATCGACTGAAGGGTTTTAAAACACAACCACTATTCCAGATGGGCAGAACTGTGCGGTGTCGAGCTGGCTCGCTTCCCAATGTCTGTCGCATTTACATTTATGTTTAGGGAATTGAGCAGACGCCTTTATCCAAAGCGACTTAATGCGGACCTTCACACACCGCCGGCAGAGTCAACCACGCAAGGCGACCAGACAGCTCGTCGGGAGCAATTAGGGTGTAGGTGTCCTGCTCACCCCTCGACATCAGCTAGCAGGAGCCGGGGATCAAACCAGCAACCTTCTGGTCACAAGTCAACCCGCTTTACCTCCTGAGCCGAGCCGACCCATTCAAAGACTGCCCACGTCTAGCCAAGCGCCTAGCGCCGCCAAGCATTGAAAACGAGGCTGCTGTTCAACGTCGTTTCAGTGTTGAGAGGGGTGAACCTTCAACGCTGTGCGTGACATTTAGCATCGGACTGAAGTCATGACCCTTTGAAGCGTGGTCGGGACCCCGCCCCTGTTTTCCGTTGGAAGAACCGAGTGGAGCCGATAAGTCGGTGGCCCACCCTAGGAGAACAATGAAAGGTCTGAGGAATGGGGGGGGGGGGGGGGGGGGTCGCCATGGTTACATACATGTCCCTGATGCCCACGCCGGGGCTCTCGTCGATGACCACGATGCCGTGGCGGTCGCACATGTGCAGGATCTCCTCGTCGTAGGGGTAGTGGGAGGTGCGGAACGAGTTGGCGCCCAGCCACTTCATCAGGTTGAAGTCCTTCACCACCAGCGGCCAGTCGAAGCCTTTACCGCGGATCTACCGCGGACACAGAGAGCTAGCTCGTTAGCTTCAGATCAATTCTGAAAAATTATTGAATTAATTAGGGTTAACCCTTTTTATTTGTTTTTTTGACACTGCAAGATCCTTTGAGCTGCACTGGTTGGATAGTAGGGGGCAGACAGGGCGGACTGTGTAAAAAAAATGGGAAACTGTCATATTAGAATATGACAGTTTCAATTAAATAGGTGTTGAAATAGATGCCTCAACTAAACGACACTTCTTTACGTGCGTTTTGCTGCCCCTAGTGACCACTCACGTCAGAGTCCTCGTGCTTGTTGACGCCTTGGAAGTAGAAGGGCTTGTTGTTGATGAGGAACTGCGTGCTGGTGACTTTCACCGTGCGGATCCCCACCGGCAGGGTGTACTGGTCCTCCAGCACTTCTCCTCTGGCGCCAGCCACCTGCAGGCGAACCTGCAAGTACGGGCACAAGTCACGGCTGCTGTCCCTCTCTGATTGGTCTCCATTGTGGTATAATTTAGGGTTTAGTGGAAGTTTAGGCAGATTTGTATGCAAAATAGATGCAGGCTCAGTACTGCCTGAAGGTTTGGGAATAAAATGGTTTGAAACAACAATGTTTAACAATAGTTGTAATACGGTCCGAGTTTGATTAATTCACAATAAATAACTTGAATAAATGGTGAATTGTCCAAATCTGGAGAGAACAGAACCAGGGAGAAAAGGAAATTGCCTGGACAGCAATAGTAAGTCCAGGCTTTGCATGAAGGAAAGTTAAAATCTGGCCAAGACAAATATTTGCCAACCGATGTTCCGAAATACTTTGCCTTGGGGCAGGAGGTCGGGCTATGTGGTAATCTAAGATCCTAAATCTCTGTGACTACAGAGAGAATCTACCTTGATTGATCTCCCAACGTCCGCAGAAAAACTGTGGACATGCCTGAGCAAGAGGCCCAACCCTTACCTGCTTCTTAACATGGACAGTTTGCAGATCAAACACGTTGAGCCCACCGTTTGCCTAGTGGCGTAAGGGTTATGTAACATTGCCTCACTTTCCAGTACGATCGTTGCTGGGTTACGACATAGCAAAGGGATTCAAAACCTTAAGGGACTCAAGCAGTGGGCCCCATTGTAAAAAACAGAATCTGAATTACACTGATTCAATTGGATAGTTAAACTACATTACTGAAGGGGGGGGGGCAACGGGTAGAGCGCGGTGAACCATTAAGGCCCAATCCTTACCGCAGCGACCGGGGTTTCGATTCCTGCCCGTGGTCCTTAGCTCGCTCTCTCTCTCTCTCTCTCTCTCTCTCTCTCTCTCTCTCTCTCTCTCTCTCTCTCTCTCTCTTCTCTCTCTCTCTCTCTCTCTCTCTCTCTCTCTCTCTCTCTCTCTCTCTCTCTCTCTCTCTCTCTCTCTCTCTCTCTCTCTCTCTCTCTCTCTCTCTCTCTCTCTAATAAAAAGGCCCTATATATATATATATATAAAACCTTCAAATAAACTACATTACTGAAAGACTCTTTCCCGATACCCAAACGGTATCGTCAACGTGTTTAATCGGTGCCTATAATGAAAAGCACATTCCATCGCTGCAAAACACTTTGACAAAAAAACAACCTTCCGCACCCTGCGATCACGCGTCCTCCCGCCGTACCACCCGTCCCTACGTCTGACGCCCGCGGCCCCTCACCTCCATGTGGTAGAGGAAGCCGTGCTCCTCGTGCATCAGGTAGGGCCACCACAGCTTAGCGGCCACCACCTTCAGCACGCCGGCGGCCCCCGTGGCGGTGGCCACGCAGCGGCCAGCCCCGTCCGTCAGCGTGACCTTCAGGCTGGCATTGAAGGAGGCGGAGCCGGACACAGCCACGTCGTAGGCGATGACGCCTGGGACCCGGAGAGGGAGGGAAGCAGGGCGACGGATCAGGGCTGCTCGATTATGGAAAAGAAACTAATCACGATTATTATGGTCAATATTTAAATCCCGATTGTTCTAGCTATTTTTCCGAGTTTGACGTGACGCATTTAATCAGCATTTCTCTCCAAATAAAACACTTTTTTGGTAGGGCTTTTTGGTTTGCAAAGTTTTGTAACTGAGAACTTTGAAGTTTCTAGTTAAAAAAAAAAAAAAAAAAGTCAAATAGAATTTTTTTACACGAAAATAATGTACAAATATGTATCCAGTTCTGCGAGTTTTTTGAAAACACAAAATATTATACAAAATATACAAATAAAATAGTTTCAAAACGATATTAGAATTATTAGAAAAAAAGTTGTGGTTGAGTTGTGGCAGCCAGGGAGCTATTGTGTAAAGAGGAAGCCGGCGTAGGCGTCGCTTTGACCACTTTTATTTCACTCACCGAGGCCGTCGGCGAAATCCGTCACCACGGTGATGTCGTTGACGTAGGTGTGAGGGGTGGTGTACAGCAGGACCGAGCGGTGTATGCCAGCGTAGTTGAAGAAGTCAAAGTATGTGTTCTGCACAAAGTAGCCTTTAGGGTACCTGTTCGACAAGTGACACAAATTATTGGTTTAATGCCCTCACCTTTGGTATACAAGGTTCAATCAATTAAAAGAAATGTGCACACATGATGAGGCCATTGTTGAGCACTGAAGCATCTTGGGATGCCGACAGCTAAGGGCGTAGGAACCGGGGGGGACGGAGGGGACGTGTCCCCTCCAATATCGGAGACAGGCGCATTTGTCCCACCTTAAAATTATACCGGATCTGTCAGGTTTCCGATATGTGTCCCCCCCAATGTTAAACTCATTCCTACGCCCCTGCCGACAGCCATAGGGATTCAAACCCAGAGCCTTTCGGTTGGGAGTGAAACACCTTTGTGGTCGCTACACCACCACCATCCTTCCCCCTGCAAGCAGCGTACCACCCTATCGCGTTGGAGGGCTGATCTGATTGGTGCGCCTGTAGAGGTTACAGGAAGTGACGTGCTCACCTGGTGGGGTCGTTCAGGTACTGGATGTCTCCTGGGGGGAGGGTCTCCAGCGTCAGTGTGTTGTTGACGGCGATGGTGATCCTGCACGGCGCGGTGGGATCCCCGCGGAGAACAGCACCGATCTCAGCCTCGAAGGGAAGATGGCCGCCGGCGTGCTCGGTCACCTGCACCCCGTTCACCCACTGTGGCGGGGATGGACCAAAGATTCAATTTCTTGTTGCTATGTACGATCATTTGAATGTTTGTTACTTTGTCACAGATGTTTAAATAAACGTTTGCTTTTATTCTTGAGACAGAGATGTTGATTCAGGATTGTTTTTGAATTAGCTTTGATCCCTCCCTACCCCGGGGAAGACGTTTCAGATAAAAGCGTCCCCTATTCAAACTGATTTGTGCTTTTTTTATGTCTCAGTTTCCCCTCAAGGATGTGAGAGGATAGCTCACACATCCATGAGGGGAAACTGAGTCATAACAAAAGCACACATCAGTTCAAAAATGATGTTTTGCAATTGATGCGTGGGCCAAGTGTGATACCTACCACCACGGAGTTATAGTGTGCACTTCCGACACGGAGCACGACTCTGATGTTCTTATCCGCAACCCAGCGGGAGGGTACCACAACCTCTCGGTCATACCACACCCAGCCAATGAAATCTCTCAGCTTGGAGTCCTGGGTGATGTCGTTATAGCTGGCAGGAACTGGCATGTCCAACACTGGGCCAGTCTAAATCAAAGGGTCAGAGTTCGGTTGGGAGAGTAGAGAAGTTGTAATTATTGGTTCAGCCTGAAAGTGCAGCCAGGAACCACTCTGGCGTCTGACACATTGAGTCATTATAACAACACAACTTGAAGTAAACACTACTGCCTGCCGTTGATTTGTTAGTTGTATGTAGAGCTGCATTGACTACTGACTGCATTTGAGTTGTACACGACTTTACCTCTGCAAGGCGCCGTTTATACCAAGCTTGCTCAAAACCCAGATTCCTATTGGGCGAAAGATCGGCTCTGAAGCTCCAAAGTCCGTTCAGCTCCTTTATCTCCCGTGATGAGGACTCCCGAGGGAAAAGCATGCCAGAGTTGAGCATACTACACAAGTCCCATAGTGCAAATAAAAAGATAATGTGCAACTGAAGGGGTTTCACGGGACAAGCCATCCTGAGGGACAAATGGAAACCCACACTAAAACATTACGTGAATTCTCAGAGGAGGATCGGAGGTTCAACTGGTTTGCGGGCTTCTTGACTTCTTGTCATGTGGGAAACCTTTCGTCACGTGACGTATGTCAGGTGATCGTCACTTTTGCCAGTTCAAAATAATGCGTCATGTCTGCATTATATATACGCTGAAATGATGAATCATGTCCTCCTACGATGTTGTTAATTCATAGTCTATCTTTTCAGTTAAATACACTTCTCTCCCTTGTTAAAAATGTAGTATATAATTATTATCTTATTTGAGATTGTACCTAAATTGGAAAATAGATAAAATAGACATCGCCATCTAGTGGACAACAAAATAATGCACGATGTAAAAGCATATCCTCTTTTGGTCGTTTTAGTCTTGACATTTTAGAACGTGTTGGGTAAAGTTATTAGGCTACTTGAGATTGTTAAGGTTAATTTCACATTATCCCATTTATGTACTTTTTTATTGGTATGGTTCATTTGAGCGGTTTGGTGTGGTTAGCAATCTCTGCCATAGGTTCAGATCTCAAAACAGCAGTGGTAGGCTGGGTCTCCATCACCGACGAGACGGCCCACCTAAACTCTATCGCCAGCTGTCGCCGGATAACTGCACAACGTCACTTTAACCATGTGCTGCCACATACTGCACTCATTCAATTTCTTTTTTTTGATTTACATCCTACTAGTACTTTTATTTTCTCTTGTACATACAAATATTGTGTATGCATATTTTTTTTCGAAGCACAGTCGAAGGATTCGGTATATTGGAACTTAAAATTAAAAAAGCAGCAATAATCTTTCTCAGAACAGTGCAGAACAGTTTTAAGAAATTATTCAAAATCTAGTTAATTCTACCACTAGATGGCGCCAGATACTTGTACACAGCAGCCAACCGCCACAAGTCCAGCGCTTAGTGTGCGACCGAGCACTTGCTTCCAGGAGCCACCTTTGTCCTGTCAACAAGTCAAGGCCCAAATATGAATGGAGTTCAAGGTTGTTTACTTAACAAAGAAGGTGACATGACACACACACACACATACACGCACACACAAAAATGACGGCAAGGAAATAATAATTCTAGCCCTTCCCGTGTGCTTCCCCTTCCCTTTACCCATTTTGATTTACAGAACTATTCTACTTTATAGTACACACACAATGTCTTCATCTACTGAAATAATAAGAATGCTTGTCCTGGAAGCCATGGAACCTGTTGACCACTCTGTAATATTTACACAGGCGAGGCCTATTTGGTGGAGGTAGAGATGCTAAAGAGATATTATTGATCATCCCGATTCTACATGATGACATCAATTATTAATCTGCGCTAAAACAGGTGAATAGGCTAACCATCCATCTTCATAGTCTAAATCCATCCGTGACACAATGCCTAAGTAGGGGGGTGCAGGTAAGGGGCTCCAGCTGGAGGGTTCTGTGTTCAAACCCCGCAATGTCCTCAGTCTACATGTGACCTCAATACACGGAGCTTTGGATAAAATAAACCTTAAAATGACCAAATAGTAGCCTAGTAGTCCATTAAACACCAGGTATGATCTCAAAGGTCTTGTTCTATAGGCCTACATCCACATCTACTGCATTATTCACTTTCATTCAAAAGGTTCACCACCCTCCCACCAACAAACACATGACGTGGAGATTGGAACAATGCTTTAGGACGAACTAAACAGCTTCCATGAATCAGCTTCCGCTTGTTTCCGAAGTGTCGTGAGTTCTTCTTCTGACCTTTTGCTCCTGTGCCGCTGCCCCCCAGTCTAGACTCTTTAATGCCCGCACTCCATCAAACCCCGTTCAAAGTCTCCCTCATGTGGAGCTCGGCCTCCTGGTCATCTCTTCCCTCCGCCCAGGGGCCGACGCGGGCGATTAGCTCCGCACTGAATCACGCTCAAAATAATTGAATATTTTACATGAATCGTACACTTTAATTGTTCTGGGGAGCTTTGATCCCTTCAGATAAAAGCGTCCGCTCCGTGCGGTGGGTGCGTGAACGTAAACAAGAGTGGAGAATCATGTCCCACCTTCTCACCTCCATCCCGGGCCTCTCCGCCGCAGGATATCCCTGGAAGCTTCTGGATAAGAGCGGGCGTGGTGACGTTAACAGAGCCAACGTTTTGGACGTGACTATCACCATTGTCGCAACGGCTGAAGGCGGTGAAACATGACGGTGGTTTCCAGGTTTTGTCTTAGAATGTGCTCCGGAGAGCTTTGAAGTCTCTTCCTTCTCCAGGGGACGTGAAACCCCTCCCTGGAGACCATGTTTGTCACTTGTGGTGGTGCACTTATTGACTTTGACAATGGTGACTCCACCAGGGTTTGAATGGTAGAGAAAACACCATGGGCTAAGTCCTGTGCATTGTGTCAACGCACACTTTTGACTCATTGTGTGTTGATGATGATAATACCGAGTATTGATATTAAAATTAGTTTCTGTGAAAGTAACCGCAGTAGACAGTGACAAATAAGCAAAATGCAGATAGTGCATTCTGAGAAGAGCAAGGCTTGCAAAAGGCTAGTATATTCAGTTTCTGTATCACTGAATGACTATTTTATACCATTATCAGTGTTTATGCAAAATATTTTTGTAGGAAGGGCTTGGTAGTCATCACAACACAGAAGACATCTGATAGTGCATGGGTTTGCTTCTTAGGAGGTGTTGATGTGCGTATTTCATGGAAACATGTTTTGGACATTTTGTATGAATCCTACTGGAATTAGTGGACCCAGCTGCTTGTAAAGGTGAACAACCAAAGCCAAAGATTGATTAGACTAATGATGAAGCACTTTTGTCAAGTTTTTTTCATGTTTAAAGCTCACAGAGAGTTAGGTCTTCACATTGTGTACATCGACCAATTCCAGTTACACTATTTCAATTGACCACTTCCCAGGTTGAGGCAGGTGATCTTCATACTCTTCATCTTTCACATCGAACCAGGGTTCTGCTCTTCTGGTCTTGTGTGTTGCACAAGGGTTTATCCTTGCTCATTCTTAGGCTCAGGTGTTAACTTTCCGTGACATCGACTGCAAGACATTATTTTATGACCTTTGTAATGATGCAATATCACGTGCCTAACTAGCCAGGCTATTCTTGTACGATCACCGCTTGGCTGGCCAGAGTATATCGTTGACCTGATCCAAAGGGATTATCCATGTCTTTTATGAGGTGTAGTGCCACTTAGAAGATAAAGAATCTGGTGAAAAGGACTGGGTTGGTTATAATCTAGGGCAAAGAGTAGTTAAAATAATGCAGAGTCATAAGGATGGTTGCAAAAGAGATCATTTCTTTATGGTACATAGCTATAACCCATACCGTAAATCATGTTAATTACGGTGGTTTCCAAATATAGGCCTAATCAAGGAAATCAGACATACCGAACACATATTAACATTGGGCCCAATTCTGTAGTATTGCCTATAATAAAGTAAATATCTCGCTGATTACATAATAAATGGTGAACACCTTTCTGGCCAGCTCCCAGTTGGGATTATTCGGTTACAAAAAATGTTTCACAAAGATCATCACAAGCATACAGTTACGTGTAATTGCATGCTCGGAAAGTTAGATTCCGATGATAGCAATAGTCGAGGTATATGTTCTGTGTGTTTAAATCTGTTTTGGGCAGGCGATCACTTTTGGCACGACATTGGGGCCTGTACATGTCTACTACTCTAATGGCGTGGTGGTTTGGGCACTGGTCTACTACTGAAATGTTCCTGAGAAGGACATTTGCCATCCTGGCTGGGGACTCGAGTCCTGCCCGGAACAGACACATGTGTTCTCAAGGTGAAGCTTCCAAAAATGCGCTGCCTTGCCAACACAAAGGCCAGGAAGATGCCCAATTAAGGAAGGCTGTTGGATGGTGGAACCAGGGTTCCATGGAGCCTCAGTGGTGGCAGCTCGGCGCTGGGAAGAGCAGGTGGGTCTGGGTAGGAAGTCATTTCTTAAACCCTGCCAGGCGTCCGTGAGCAGTGCCAAGGTTTTCTGTTGGTCCAAAGCTAAGCTGCCGAACCAGCCAGGATCCTGGAGACCAGCTCATTCACTTTCCTTACAGCGATAAGCTGCTCTTTGTTTCACAGGTTTTTATTAATTTTAGCTTGGGGGGGGGGGGGGGTAATTTGGAAAATACGTGCAAGAGTTAGAGGTTGTTCTATCAAGAGAGTGGCTCTGGTCTGATTTCACGGCTGCGTACATAAGCCACCTCACCGCTTCACATTAGTGACGCATTTTCAGAATGATCTGTCAGTGGTGCTCACATTATAGACAAAGTAGGAAGTATTAGCGTTGAGAATGAGTGTAATCAGATGCTGTGCCCCCCCCCCCTCCCGAAAGCCACCAGCGGGCCAGGTGGTCAGCCCGTACCCTGGGTCGCAATGACAGCCTCACTGATTGGTGCAGGGTGGCCCAGCTGTGGTACCAGAACACAGATATATTACTGCCCCCCCCCCCCCCCCACACACACACACACACCACCACCACCACCACCACCACCACTACCTGTCTCCCAGCCTCAGCTGCACACCACAGCACGCACAGAGCAGCATAATCCATTACCCTTTCCAATTCTTAGCCCTCCCCCTCCATTCAAACCGGGCGGGGAAGATTAATGTGTTTACAGCAGAGCCCCCCCTGGAAGATGAAAACATATTAATACGGAATATGAGGAGGATTTTTTATTTCTTATTTTCATTCGCCTGCCTGGGATCAGGTGAGCAGTGGCTGTCCCCTGGGGGCATAACTTTAGTTTATCTGTTTCAGAGGTGGAGGTGAACGGTCTCGCTAGCGAGCTAAAGATTAACTCCCTCATTGAGGCCGTTAATGGCAGTCACACCTCATGGCTCTGGAGGCAACACGGCCCGCCTGAGAGGGCCAGAAGGTCAGAGGGTGTTGAGGTCAGGGTTTATTCAGGGGTATAAAGGGCTTTTTTTAATATGAGATCCCATACAAGCAGGGATTCATATTTTCAAGAATATCAATGCATGTTTCAGTGAATGAAACAAGTCTCCTGGGAATAGCCTTTCTATGGTGTTACTGACACTTACCTCCAGAGAACCGTTTATGGAAGTGCTTCCATTAATAATAAATACACTTAATTGTAAGGCTGGTGTGGGGCATTCATTACAATTCAGTGCATTACGAATTAAACCCTTGTGTGGACGTTGTTGCATGTTGAATATGCAATGTGTGTTTTCTCCTGTGTTCACTCAGACTATGAACCATCACAGAAGATTTATAAGCTTAATAGCTCAATCACTAGATCATGGCAGACACCAGCTGTTAACTGCGCAATAGAAGTGTCAAATTATAATACGATCCATCAAGGCAATCCTTCACATCGGATCAGGTTGTTGCAGAGGATATAATAAAAACACAGCCAAGGATTCATCAGAGCGTCTATTTTCATTTCAGTCCTAAAAACAATAGACTAAAAAGCCATCAGTAGGCTCTCAAAGCCTCACCATTCCCCTTGGTGCACCCACTATAAACATGATTACCCCATTGCAAATTTGACATTGCACATTGGTTGCATTGATTTTTCAAAGCGCTGCCAAATAGAAGGGGCTTGCCATGCTGCTGGTGGTTCGCTGGAATAGGTAGTTAAAGAAATATTTGCAGAGCAAATCAAATGATGGTATGAAAACAAACAGCCTAGTGCAGAATGCTGGAGCATTGGGCAGCAGTTAGATCTATACAGCATATACTGTGTACACCCTATATTGGTCTATAAGGCTGTATAGAGCTAGGCTTTACAAGCTATAAGTAGTAGAAATGACGATTTAATTTTAAGTTTATTTGACAAGCAGCTCAATTGTGACCATTTTGGGTTCGGTCACACTACAACGAATTCTTCCTAGGCTATTCTACTACATAACACTACTAGCACTAATGAATAATTTTGGTAAAAGATAAATATATATGGCGTTCATGCCTTTTCTTTTTCGCAGGCTATTTAAGTATTCCCTCTGATGGGAAAATGTGCTGTCTTTAGAAGCTTTTTCGAAAGCGGAGAAAAATAGAGAGCTTATGTAAATGAGCCCAACACTTTGGTGTAAAAACTCAGCTCTCCGGGGACACCTCACTGTTTTCAGAGAGAGGAGAGGATTAGGATTCCAGGGCCAAAAAAACACATGGGCTGAGCCTCGCTCAAAGCTCTCTCTCTCTCTCTCTCTCTCTCTCTCTCTCTCCCTC
>NC_136939.1:6007096-6014596 GCF_949987615.1 Pollachius pollachius | reverse complement strand
CTGACCATCCCTCGAAGAAGGGATCCCCTACTATGCGTTTCTTCTCAAGATTTCTTCCTTGCTAATTTCAAGGGAGTTTTTTCTTGCCCTTGTGGGGGCTTGGGTAAAGGGGGGTGTCATAAATATTTGGCCTGCTAAGCCCTTTGAGACTGTAATGGTGATTAAGGGCTATACAAATAAAATTGAATTGAATTTAATTGAATTTAATTGAATTGTAAACCCTATGAACAATCTCCACGACTTAAGTGAGTTTCTTGTACTGATCTGGGCTGAAGGCTGTAGGTTTAGCTGGTAAGCTAGCATGTTTTTGTTAAGGTTTTGCTGCCAAGGCTTTGCTCGCTTTCTTATTATTATCCCTTCCATACTATTTGGCCATAAACTGAGCCATTTGAAGTTTGAAATTCATGTGCATCTGTCTCATCGGAGACTGCAGACGCGCTGTCAAAATATCAACTCGTCAGATTCAAATGCGCTCATGGCTCTTAAAGGGGATGAGAGCTGGCACTCTCATTGGTTTATTGCACGTTACGCCCAAACCACACCTACGGGTAATTAGGCTACTTCAGACCAACCCTTTTTAGATTTGCGCCGGGCGCAAGAGTCATTTTTGCGCCGGTAAAATAGCGACATCGCCATAGAACCGCCCACAAAGCTAATTGCGCTTGGCGCTTCTCACTTGCGTTTCAGACCGTTAAAAAGGGCCCCAGACTTAAATGACGCTTGGGGATCTAACAACTGTTCTCAACTCTCTCCATTCTCTTCCTTTGTGTCCTCTGTCACGTAGGAATCACTGATGTTACCGGTAGTCCTCATGGTTGCTGATATGGCAGGAAAGCAGAAAAGCAGAACATCATAATGACGTCTCTCTCATATAAAGCATCACTGATTATAATAGTTAAATGGCACATTTTCTCACTTTCTTTTCCTCCATATTATCGTACTTCAATCTATCCTGAGCCCTGCACGTTTGTAGTTGCCTGTGATACTTTCGCAAATAACGTGAACATTTGGTGTTATCTACAATTTCAGCCACTAGAGGCTGCTACTGGGTAAACTTACATAGTGCAGATTTAAGGCAAAACCCTGCGTTCCCCTCAGCTGTTTTGCAGCATCGTTGATGTTGTTCATTAAACAGCACAACCCTTGTCTCCTGCAATTCAATAAACTATTAATTTCCACATTCCTCAATCAGGACCAACTGGGTACAGGAGGACTCAGCGCTGCTCGTTTCGGATGTGCAGTAGACCAACGGCGCTCGCTTTCTGAAATGGGGAAGGAAGCCCGGCTCCGGGCTGCAATGGAAACAAAAAAACGTCTTCTCAGCACATCTCAGTGCTTGGCTTTGCTGAGGCGAGGGAACATAGCTGTCGTTAACCTTCTGGTAAGTTAACCTCAGTCAGTGAAGGAAATACATCACAGCCTTGGCTGGACCACGGCCTCTGCCAGACCGTGGTCTGTGGGCTGGTTAATACACCCCCCCCCCCCCTTCACCGTAGCACTGCAATTCGAATTTAAGGAGAACAATCACGAGTATTCTTTCATCAGTTTGTTGCCTCATCAGCGGGTTGGGTGAAAGCAAAAAATCCATTTCTTCCGAATTCAAAGAACGGAGAACGCTGATTCCGGATCAGTGATATCAAGGGTTCAATTTCCGTGTGACGGTTCCCTTTCAGTTGTGCCATGGGAGGAAGGCTCACTTTCCTTTCAGGTTGGATGTGAAAATAGAGGCTAGTCTATATTAGGGAAGCACTGTGGCACTTGAAGGATTTATGCTTGAGCGTGTTCGCTGGACGCAAGGGTGTGTCTTTGGTGTCCGTCTCGGAGGGAACTCTGCAAGCGCAAGAAGGACGTCGATTTGGGGTTTAGTTTTAGGGTTTGGGTTCGCTTAAGAGGTTTGGTTTTATGGTCAGGGTCATCTTACAGGGTTAGGGTTCAGGGTTAGGCCTATATACGTTTTCATAGATGTCTGATACGTCAGGGTTAAGGGTTATGGCTTAGAGAACCCAGCCCACAACCCGGGATGACCCTGGACGGCCACCGTTCCCAGGATGGGACAAAAAGTCTCAGAGTGGCGCCCTCAAGGGCGGGATGGGGGTCCAGTCGATGGCAGGAAGAAGACCAGATGTAAGTGGTCCATTCCAGTATTAAAATGCTCTTCCTTTACAACATATGGGTCCCTTACCATGGATTGTGCTCATCTGATACGATTTGAAAATCTAGAATTCAACACATCCAAATAATTTGACTCATTTTTCCCTCTTCCGTTGGAAAGTGCGAACATCTGTCATGTTCCTGCAAGTAGGGATGAATCAGAATGAATGGTCTTTTGTGTGAGGGGGGTTTGGGCAGTGGGGAGGGGGGCTGACATCTTGCTCTAGATTTCATGGGGATTGGCGGTAGAGTCACCGAGATGTCGTCACACCCGAGCTCAGAGGGAGGCCGCAGAAGAGAGAGGGAGAGGAACTGCAGGGACAACATATTACCAGTGGTTATATCATCTCCGTTAGATAACCCCCCCTTGGAGAACGGAAGACCCCATGGACAGCCTTTATCGCTTGTGTTTACGGTAGGAAAATCTCATTTTAATTGACCAAGGGAATGAATTAAACAAAACAATTGAAAAAAGTGACCCTGACGACAAACGTTGGAGATTCTAAAGGACACATTAGGACGTTTTGTGAGCATAACTGTCGTCGTGATGCTGGTGGTGGTGTGGTCTGCTGGCAGATGTTTCACCCTGGTTGGTTCTTCCTGGGTGGTGCAGTCCATCCCTGACCCTTCCTGTCTCTACGCCAAGGACCTTACCAGACATCCAACCCCAACGCTTACCCCTATGGCCGCCCGCCCCCCCCGGTCTGGTCCACATCCTAGTGCACATACACCCCCCAAGACCTATACATTTATACAGCTGAGATTCCAATCTCCTCTCTCCACATGTTTTCCCATGTCCAGAAGGGCGGGGGGTCCAAAATAAGCAATGACATGTCGCCCGGACCAAAACAACGGTGTTTAAGATAAGATAAGGTTCTCCTTTATTTATCCCCTCGAGCGGGGAAATATGCAGCAGCAAAATGGATAGCGCTATAGCATGAGGCAGGATATAGTCTAACGTAATATTTAAAAAAAAAACAGATCAGTTCAAAAAAGTAAGATAGAATAAATAAGTAAACTGACTCAACGAATGACTTCACATTATTGCACATAGAAAATAGTGTATATTATATACACATCTTGAATATTGAATATTGTTTACACGTAGGGAATATCTATCTATAGAAGCGCTATCGCCAAGCTATCTAGCCCCCCCTGTCTCCTATACCCATGGGGGGCGCTATGGACAATGTGCATAGTTATCCGTCAGTTATTATTTCCTCATATTGTCCCGGGCTGCATGGGGGAGAAATAAGTGTGACCCCCGAAGACGATGAAGATTCGCCTGTCTGCGCAGATAATGCAAATGTTTTTATGATTTTATCAGGCTCCAGCTAAAACAGCAAGAGGGGTCAGAGGTCAGCAACACGGCCCCCAATCCTCTCTCTGGTCCCTCTGTTCACGGCTCGAAAGCACACACACACACACACACACACACACACACACACACACACACACACACACACACGTGTACATTGTGATTCATATATTCAGTGGCCGTTAATGTATATTTCTGTGGGTTTGCGGTGTTAAGCTTATAAAGTGCTGAGTGGTGGAATCCAATATTTTTTTATTGGCTTTACACTTAGAAAGGGAGTGCACTTACTCCTCGTATTTGACTAAAAGCTATTAACTTACAATCAATGAATCTATTGCCCATGTCCGGTTCCCCCATCCAGCATCAAGTAAAGTCTTGATGTCGATTGTATTAGGGTCCCATCAACCCGCATCAATTAGGCAAACATTCATAAGGAAATAAAGAAAGTGCCTGGATGTACAACGTTACTGTGCCAGCTGTCGAATTGACTTTAAAGACCATTCCTGACAAGCAGGAATTTTGACTATCAAGTCTTGATGAGCAAGTGTTGCATTTTCGGTGTTGAGTTGACTCAAAAATACTTGGTCTGAATATGGATGATCTTATTGCATGCTGAAGCATCCCGTATATACAAATCGGAGATGAATGGTTTATTTTATTGAAATAAATAAATACACTTACTTTTACAACGAACACCTGGATAGGTGCAGATTAAATTCCATCCACTTCCATCCACGCATAATTTGAATGATTCAGTTTAGCTGTTTTAGAATGCACTTTGGTGCAGACCTCGTCAGCTTCTATAATTAAACAGATGCGTTGCTATGTGTGTGTTTGTATGTGTGTGTTTATCTGTGTGTGTGTGTTTGTGTGAGTGTGTGTGCGTCTTAACACTCCCGGAGGGTTTGATTTGTGCTTATGTTGTGATCACAAAGAATCCCACCAATCAGAGGGAGTGTGAGCTGACAGGTGACCTCACCAGCGTCGGGACAACGAGAGACCGTGACCGAGGTGTGCGACTCAAATGAATGACGACCTCTGACCTTGACCCTGGCACGACTCCCTCCCAAATGGGCCCCCTGGGTATTTCATAAATAAACATGTCCTCATGTTCGGGCCAGGAACCAAATGTTATTCCATTCATCGGAATAATGCGGAGCAGGAAGTTTGGATGGTAAATATTAATAATTTTCTGGAAGTTGTTTTGAGAGCCACTGAGCAGGGACGGTATACAGAACCAGCGGAGGCCAAACATGAATTCAGTCCAGTACCAAACACCAACACTCACATGAAACATCGGAACAAATATGATCGACATCCTGTTTAAAGGGAGCGCCACCATTTCCCTGTTCAACTTCGAGGCGCCAAACTGATAAAAGAACACGTTTTATAACGTTTTCCGTGTTTCCGTTTGGTCCGCACGAATTCCGACGATGTGTGATAGAAAAAGAATAATTCTGCAACGGAATCTATGTCCACGCCACGATTTGTATAATCAGAGAAACTATTTTAGTTTCAAATACATTGCCTCTGTGAGAGCTTACAAGGCTTTTTCTCAATCCCTTTCATCTTTCAATAAATTAAAAACTGCTAAAACGAGAACTTCTTGCTCTAAATTCCGCTGTGTGGAATGTTAATGCTGTCTTCCCAGTCCATCCATCCTGATTCGCGATGTTTCACGAGTCAAGAGTGCAGCGGGCCCCTTTCGTCTATACAGGGGCCCCCTCACAACAGAGAGCTTTATAACCTGTCTGGGACATGATAGTAATGACAAAATGTCCAACACATCAGTTCCCTGTTTTTTATGTTGTAAACTATGGAAGAATAAAGGTCTGACCCCCAGTGTGTTCCCTCCCCAGGGATAGAGAGACTTCCCAGGGGTGGGGGGGCGGAGACACATACCCACTGCTAACCCCAGTTCAGGCCACAGGTTCCACCCAGCCCTTTGGAGAGCCGGCCATCCCAGGCCAAGTGTCCCAGAGTCCCCGTCGTACCGGGGTCGTCGTTCTGCGTCGTTTAGTGCTGTTTTCACATCCCCCCCCCCCCCTTCCCCCCCCCCCCCCCAGAAGAATCCCACGACTCACGACGCGACGACTCAACCGGCGGCCTCGGTTAAGTAACTGATGTTGACGTAAGTTGTCATCTGCCCGAAGTTATTCGGGTCAACAAGGGAGAGGGGGCTGACACTTGCAGCTGATCACACAGACAAAATGAACCAGTGGGAGTGCAGAAGAAGGGGGGAAAGGAAGGGGAAGGGGGGGGGGGGGGGGAAGAGACGATTCACCTCTGGCTGCCTCCGTGCCGCAGGGATCCTTTGAAGCGATGCCCTCCTTCCCCGGACATGCAAATCAGCACCACGTCAGCACCAAGTCATGGAAAGAGAAGACCTCTCCCTGTCCTCTTTAGCAGCGCGGGGGCGAGCGTTGGGGAGAGAAAATGGCTGAACGTGGATCTTACCCGGACATTTGAGACGCAGGGCCGGCATCCCCGGACCGCAGGGCGGACGAATCACCTGCCAGCAGACGGGGAGGGGGCGTGTCCCGATGTGATTATTCACCGTAAAGGGGGGGGCGGGGTCACTAAGGGGTCACTGCAGGGTCACATGGGTCCCGTCACCTGGGGGCCCGGTAAAGGCGGAGGGGAATGGAGGACTGCCGTTAACGACACAGCTCATATTCTCGGTGTATACATCACTGTACACACATCCTACAGCAATACATGTGCACAGGCGTGTGCGTTTAAACGTGCCATTCGGCCTCAATGCCTAGGTTTGCATTGTTTGAGGGTGTGCGTGCGTGCGTGCGTTTACGTGTGTGTGTGTGTGTGTGTGTGTGTGTGTGTGCTTGGTTGTTTGGTGTTTGTTTTTCTGAATGACTTGCCAACACAGACACGTTGCGTAACACAAGCCGGTGACTCCTGCCGCCAGGCGGGGAGGGTGATATTGTGATACCGGAGCGCTTCACTGTTTCAGCAAAAAAGCGGGCTGACGGTGTTCCGAGCTCGCCGCACTGCGCCGGCATGGAGCCCCCGCCCCCGGGGGCCGAGTCCGTCCCCCGCGACGCACCAGTGATGCCGGAAGGCGCCGGAAGCCCCAGGCTGTACCTGCGGTGCGCCCCCCCCCCCCCCCCCCCCCCCCGCTGCCCAGGGGAACCCCTCAACAGGGGGGCCCAGACCCTGAGCTGGGGCCCCTGTTGAAACAGGCTGGCAGGAGGACAAGAAACGACTGGATGGATGTGTGTGTGTGTGTGTGGATGTGTTAGAGTATGTGTGTGACTGTGTGGGTGTCTGCGTGTGTGTGTGTGTCTGTGTGTGTGTGTGTGTGTGTGTGTGTGTGTGTGTGTGTGTGTGTGTAAAGTGTGCGTGTGTGTGTGTTTGTGTGTGTGGGTGAGTGTCTGTGTGTGTGTGTGTGTGTGTGTGTGTGTGTGTAAAGTGTGCGTGTGTGTGTGTTTGTGTGTGTGGGTGAGTGTCTGTGTGTGTGTGTGTTTGTGTGTTTGTGTGTGTGTAAAGTGTGCGTGTGTGTGTGTGTGTGTGTAAAGTGTGTGTGTGTGTGTGTGAGTGTTTGTAGGGGGAGGAGGGGGAGGTGTATTTCCTCTTTTCTTCCTTCCTTCCTTAATGCATTTCAGGGGCCCATGTGTTCAGTCCAGCCACTGTTTGACTTTGGCACCGACTAATGTAAGTCATTGCTGTCGCCGCCGCCGCCACCCTCCCCTCCCCTCCAGAGGGGTGCTGAGGTGTAACAATATATGGAAGGCGTTTGGCGGCCGCTCCGGGATTGGTCGAAGCGCCCCCACCACCACAGAGAGGGCCAGCAGCAGGGTGACATAACAGCTGTCCCTTTGACCCGCTGCCCGCAGCGCGCCGACGCAAAGCGAACGCAGCGACCGTCTCAGTGGCTTAGCTCACGGCCGTGTCGGAGCGGCGAGAGCGGTCGCAGGAGGTGTGAGTCGTCGATCAAGGGAAGGAGAATTTGTACTGAAAATAAATTACTGGCCAGGTGGAAAATAAAGCATCAACTCAAAGGCCGATGACAA
>NC_136939.1:5987096-5997096 GCF_949987615.1 Pollachius pollachius | reverse complement strand
CCGGCATGTGGCTCAGGAGGTAGAGCGGGTTGGCTGGTAACTGGAAGGTTGCTGGTTCGATCCCCGGCTCCTCCTCGGAGTGTCGAGGTGTCCCCGAGCAAGGCACCTCACCCTGACCCCTCCCGACGAGCTGGCTGTCGCCTTGCATGGTCGACACCGCCGTCGGTGTGTGAATGTGTGCATGAATGGGTGATTGTTATATGAATGGGTGAATGAAATATTGTAAAGCGCTTTTAGGGGCCACTGGTTAGAAAAGTGCTGTATAAATGCCGTCCATTTAATACTTACCACTTTAACATTAAGGGGCAGGGAGGGGTGAGGGTGTCTTGCCTCAAGGAGGCGTACGGTAGGCTGCCGACTTTGGGGATTGAACCCAGTACCTTTAGGCACCGGGAGGGGCGGGGGGGAGGAAGGAGGTGGTTTAACACACTACACTATTGGCCTGAGGTTGATCCTGAGGTTTATGGGATAATAAATCGAGCCAAAGCTGACAGGAAGTCCGAGCAGTTCGGTCCCTCAGCGCGCTAGTGTGCTAACAATGTGGGCGTCACATCCTCTTGTTGGGACCATGTGTCCTATAGAGCATCTCACTCTCTCTTTCAAGCCGCTTGTCTTTACTACTTCCATCTCCTGTCCATCAGCGCACAATGAACTTTGAAGAGCGCATGGCATGAATGTGTTTGTTTTGTTATTGGGTCCAAGCGAGTTTGGCATACGTGTCTACTTACCAAGAATAACATTGATTAACCCTTAAGTTGTCCTGCACTTGCTAATCAAATCCTAAAAGGACTAAATCCCATCTAACCTTCTACGGTCTATCCTATTTCACCTGGGGTACATCTGACATTACATCCCCCGTCCCGACCCCCCGTCTTCATTCTACATTCAAGGAGGTCTGTGGTCCTTTGCTGGAGAGTTTTCAAACAGGAAACAGAGGGAGAGAAGAGGAGGGTCCTGGAAGAGTGCTGGGTTGTGGCGGTGGTCCTACCTGTTCCTTGCTGAGGGGGATGGTGTTTTCGAACAGGGTCCAGATGACGGACTCGGTGCAGCCTGGGGTGGTCAGGGAGCCCTTGTAGCGGTAGTAGCTGGTCAGGTTCTGCCTACTGGGGATCAGCTGCTCCAGGCTGAAGGCGGACAGGCTGGTGTTGCTATCTGATACACGGCGCAAACACACACACACAAACGCACAAACAAACACATACGCAGGTGCACACGCACGTGTACACACACACACACACACACACAAACGCACAAACACACACAAAAAAGCACACATACACATGCAAGCACAAACGCACACACACAAACACAATCACACACACACACACACACACACATAAACACAAGACACTTTGAGGAACTACCCTTTGAAAGTCATCTTCGTTGAAGGCACACTGGTCATCTACCACTGGAATGAAAATGAAACTAGCTGAATTGTTTCAGTGGAATTTCTTTTGGAAAATGTAAAACCACAAAAGCACATTGTCATTTAGAATAATAAGAACTCAAATTCCCAGTTCCGTGTTTTCACTTCAGCTCTTTGGAGTCCACCCACCCCCAGTCTCCTGCTCACTATGGCTCGAGCCGGTGACGACATCGCGCACACCTCTAATAACGTGGCAATCAGCAGGGGGGCAGGGTGCGAAAGGGGGTCTCCAGCACAACCAATCAGAGACCACCTACTTGCTACGGTGATCTTCTGCAAGGCGGTGATGATGTGGTCGTACTTCCTGTTGGCACTTCTCGACTCCTGGGGAAACCACACATGGCACGTTGCATTAGTTGCCGCACAAATCCCGCCATTTTGTTGTTTTTGTACTGTTATTGCGTGTGTGTGTGTGTGTGTCACACCTTATTTTTTTTTACAAATCCCGCCATTTCGTTGTTGCGTGCGTGTTTGCGTGCCTGCGACCATGCGTGTGTGTTCATGTGTAATAGCGGTAGACCTCACCTCGTAGAAGAATCCGAGCACGGCCACTCCGTTGGGGTCCTGCAGTGCCACGGACAGATCAGTGTACTGCTGCTTCATGTGGACGATGTGGAGCTGAGGAGACCACCCGGTTACATTACACTCACATTAAATTGACCTTACATTTAGGTTACGTTCAGGGCGTTCACCCAAAGCAACTCCAGAGGTGTGTGAATGAAGGTGTGTGAATGTGTGTATGAATGGTTGTGAGTCGCTTCTGAAGCGACTCACAACCATTCACACACACATTCACACACCTCACAAGCAGCGAGGGTGAGGTGTCTTGCTCAAGAGACACTCCGACACTCTGGGTGGAGCCGGGGATCGAACTAGCAACCTGCCGGTTACAAGTCAACCGGCTCTATCTCATGGGCTGATCCGACTCCCTAATATGCTTTTAATCTATTCATGTTCTAATACCCCCTTATATACCATCAAACCCGTAATATTCTTGTTTCTGTAAAGTCATATTTATGACCTTTATCCCTGCTTTGTCAAGTCACCCACTAACAATAATAATGTGATTACCCTGCTTTAAATTACCTAATGCGTCAGTTAATAATCGCCCAACAATACTAATGAGGCCACAAAAACTGAACCACCCCTGATTTCCCAACAGAAAAGACACCTTTGAACCCCATCATACAACGATTAATACGAGTTCATCATATCTCTGTTGAAACAGTCAGAGCTACTTATTAACACCCACACCCTTAAAGATTACCCTCCCACCTCGATCCCTGATGTCTGAGAATTGAATGCCTAAAATCCTTTGTGTCTCAAACTTGAATGACAGTCACGCAACACGACAGCCTTTACCAAGTGACTCCATTCAATTTATTATTATATCTATTTTTCTTTGACATAAATTATGCTTTTTTTGGGGTTATTTTATGGACGGAACGGCGAACCCCAGGTCGCTATGAGGGGCACTGCCTGCAGGGTCAGAGCCCCTCCGAGGGCCCTGCTAGAGGGAACACGGTGAACCCACCTCCATGGGGTACTGCTCTCCATCGATGGTGTGCTCTGA
Source organism: Pollachius pollachius (assembly GCF_949987615.1). Classification (NCBI taxonomy): domain Eukaryota; kingdom Metazoa; phylum Chordata; class Actinopteri; order Gadiformes; family Gadidae; genus Pollachius; species Pollachius pollachius. The sequence continues at coordinate 5,994,097 of NC_136939.1, read as the reverse complement.
GCCCGGGCCGCCGTCCTTGCCCCAGTGCAGGTGGAACTGCACGGCCTTATAGCCCGTGATCAGGTCCCCTCCCTGGACCGTGGCCAGGTGGTTCACAGACACCTGCACTGGAGACACACAACAACACCATCTCTTCAAGGCATGGCCGCAGGCTGGGCCCAGACGACAGCAGCAGGACAGCTATTGATCTGTGGGTTCTTTTGATGTGACTATACTGTGACACCGGCTACTCTTAAGTCAGATGATCTTTTATCAAAGACGCTCAAAATATTTTGTTGAGATACAAGAGCGGGGGGGGTTTAGGGTCTCCGCATACACACACGCGCACACACACACACACACACACACACACACACACACACACACACACACACACACCCCTCCTGTGAGAGTGTGTGGGGTTACCGGAGTGGCCGTTGTTCTTGATGGTGCTGTGGAAGGTCTGCTGGTAGTTGTGGAAGGTGAAGGGTCCGAGGCGATCGTCCACCAGGGCCTTCCTCGTCACCACGTTGATAGGGGACTGGGCCCTCCCTCCGCACTCGCTGTTGGCACTGTTCCAGGACTCTGGTGCTACACACACACACACACACACACAAAGACGGAGGCAAAGATAAGCAGACAGACAGGCACAGACACAAAGACGGACACAGACGCACATGCAGACAGACAAACACGCACAAAGGCAGGCAGACACGCGCGCACACACAAAGACAGACACAGATGCATATGCACGCAGAGACACACGGACACAGACGCACACGGACACGCACAGACAGACAGACACACGCAGACAGACACAGACACAGATAAACACACACACGGTGTCGATATTATTTCATATAAATGTGACGATCATAATTGTAATGACTTAATACAGTTATTTATAAAGCTTTCCATTGATGGACTCAAAATGTGATTGTTACACACACACACAAACAAAACCTGAACTCACTTTTGCATTGATGATCGCAGGAGAACTGGGAGGGGTAGCACCAATCTGGGAATGTGATCAAACGACATTTCTGAAGGGGGTTAGAGCTCAACAAAGGATCATATAGTCAGGGGCAAAGCACACACGCGGACGGACGCGTGGACTCTGACTGACACACGCACACGCACGCACGCGCATATAGGCGCAGACACACAAACACAGGCACACACACGCACGCACGCTCATAGGCACAGACAAACACAAACACAAACACACATACACACACACACACTCGCATGCAGACACACACACACAAAATCCATTCTATTCACCACCCTCTCTGTGGTACTTATCGCTACACGGCCACATTGTTAACTCTACATCAACAAGCTCTTGTCTATTTCAGGAGCTCCGGCGAGAGTCTTGGACTCCGGCATACAGCCTGGCACAAGGGCCAGACTGCTTTTTTTTTAAAAATTATTTGTATTTGTCTAAGACAACGTTTTATCAATGGGCGGATTATTATTCAATGGCCAAACACTTGATTGTCTCCGTATTGGATCAAATCAACAGCCTTCCCCGGTCATAGAATAACTCTGAAACACACAAATTGTCTTCCCTATTGTTTGACCGCAGAGGAAACGTTGAGTTAAAATGTGTGTGTTTTTTTATTTATCTTTCCATCTGAATAAACAAGCAGCCATCTCTGGCATCAACAAGGTCACCATCGCTCGTTTGGTCACTGGATTTATTAATATTTCACAATGGCGTTGCAAGCTTCGCCCTTATACTTCGAGACAAATATCTTCAGCCATCTCGCAGATAAATTAGTTATGAGGAAAAAATATTCCATTGAAAAAAGTGTGAGAGTCACGTGTTTGTTTCTGTATGTGTGTGTTCTTCCGCTAGAAATGTTAGAGGGGCTCTCATTGTTTGCGTGTTTCTTAAGCAAAAGATGTTGCATAAACATCACATTTTTGGCAATGGTGCAATCACATCCAGATTCTTCTGATCAAATAATTTACAGAGCAGTTTAATTTTATTTTTTATAAAGTAACATTCATCTTATAAAGAAGTTAATCTTATAAAATATTTAGCCTATTCGGCAGACCAAATTGCGCAAATAAAAGCTTCCTGTAATATGGTCACACTCTGGATAGGAGTGGAGGCAAAGTACCCCCGTTAACACACTTCCACTGCTGCGGCACAGGTCTGATTATGTAACAGCCCTAATCAAAGCCAGCATCAAAAGGCAGCCTTACAGCGAACCCTTAGAGGGAATACTTTTACTTTGATAGCCACCAGTTTCCCCTGCAGGTGTCTACTACATCCCAAAACGGTGGCGCTCAGTCCTGTACGACTTTCCACCACAATGACTTTGAGTTGAAATCGTTCTGTTTGGCCTGCTGCCGTTGACTATTCTGGTTGATTTTCTTAACCAATCGCATCCAATGGGATCCCGGTGTGATAACGGGTTGTTGTTCCCTCTGTCCAATAGGAGCGTTCCCTTGATGTTCCGCGCGGTATGAGCGGACGTGAACAAAGGCTTTAAATGGTCCAGAACGAGACTCCCTTGGGGGATGAAACATTTTAAGCGGCGCAAGAATAGGATACTCTCAGGAGCAAATAAAGGAAATGGAGATAAGTAATGACGCCGCGTGCCTACTCGTCGAACTGAACAAAAAACACTGAAGTTATTTTCGCACGAATTCCAAAGATCTTCAAAGACACTCTTTATTGAGGCTAGGGTATTTTTCTGACTTAATTATGTTGGTTGTTAAATTATAAATTTGATTTTGCGCAGAATAAACTCTTGCCATGGGAGGTTATTTTAAAAGACACCAGGGTCGCCATCATTTAATTCATAACTTCATCACGTTTACGATTGTTCGTATCATTTGAAGGTTGATCCAATAACAACTAGAAATGTCCCAATGAGTAGGCCTGAAGAGTGAAGTGTTTCATTAGAACTGGATCCGCTCTCGTCCAAAGAATGCTTCACGCCCCCGCGCGCGTTTTGGCACCTGCGTGTTCTTCTCACGTGCCGTCCTATTGTTGCGCTCTACTTCACTGCAGTGGCATCATGGACTCTCTTCCACCTCAGCCGGTTCAGATTATCTGGCGCTCAACAATTTTCCGATGCATTGTTTTTGAGAAATGATTCGTCTCTGCCCGAAAAAATTATCCCACACAAAATAAATAGAATATTCGAGCGGTAAACACACGCATGTTGGATACGCTTCATTCCGGGATTGCGTTGGCGCTGTGCGTGTCCGTGCGTCTCTTGGAGCGCACTGGTACCGCAGCAGATCTCCGCTGGAGAACAGGTGCATGCTTGAAAGACACGGAGCTCATAAGTCATGAGCGCTGCGTGCCGACACCAGAGGCTATCGGACAGCTAGACCGCGCACTGCCCTTTTCCCTCGCGTCGTTGGACTGTCGCTATGCATGTGCTGTCGTGTATTTGCCCACTTGGATATGACAGCAAGACGCGTCTCGCAGGAGAAACGACAAGGCGCACGTTGGGACGGTGCACGGAGCAGGTGGCAGGAAATTACGCGTTCGTTTTGGTCGCCGTGGAGCCGTTTTGGCACAAAGGCGACAGACGCGCCACGCTCATACCTTCACGCTTAAATTATGCGTTTGTTCAGTGACGCATGAAGATTAATAGTAAAGCACTGAGCAGAATGAGTTGAATTCACCATTCGCAGTTGGAAAACATTTCAAACTTCCTGTTCACATGTTAGGTTGCGTATATATAAAAATGCTAATTCGTTTTATTTGTAATTCATTATTCATATGTTTTAAACAAGCAACGACTGTTAAATACTAATTCAAGTGCAATTAACCCACTTATTAAAGGCTCAAACGCAAACCGATTTAAGGTCAAGATTGTCAATGGAAAATTATTTCAGTTATCTGTCCTGTCCTGAATATAAAGACATGCAAGCCAACTATAAAAATTAAAATTAACGTTTTATAATAAACGAAAAAATGGCCAATGAATGGAGCCATTGGACCATCGTCGGCTCTGAATTCAGCAAAAAAAATACACGCATTACTTCCCTTTGATGTCATACACAATGCAATTAAATATACAATATTATTTCTCCCCCACAAAAAAAAAGTGAATGAAATAAGACTCACCACTTGAAGCCGTGGAAAGGGAAAAGAGCGACGCGAGGAGAATGAGATGCTGCATGTTGGAGCGTCTGGGGTCTCGAGCGAAGGAGGGCAACAGAATGATGATTTTTTTTTCTATGTGATCACATTCTTCCAGGGGTCTTATACTTATCCATCGCCATACTCGACAGGAAAGCTCCGATGGCCCCTCCCCATCCCGGCAGCACCTCGAAATATCTGGACTGATAACATCTCACTAATAGCGCTGTTGTCCCGTCCTTCCCGTGATTATTCCCCGTGCGATTCCCAGGGTAATTAAAGCAAAGGGGAACCGAATGATATTATGAGGGCAATAAAATAAAACCTCCTCTAGCCTATCGTTGTCTCTGCCCCGGCCACAGGTATCCACACATCACCTGTGGGCAGCAAGGTGCGTAAAACACATCCAAAAGGGATCACATTGTAGCAGAAATATGGATCGGAAAATAAAATATGGATAGCACTACCTCTCCTACCTTTAATAACCCGCATCTTAACTGTTATCCAATTGATGTCGTGGGGCTGTAATATGTTAGTTATTCAAAGGAGTTCTTCGCATTCACGAGCCTGCGCACACGCACGGACGCCCGCTCGTACACGCGCAGGGTTTTTTAGAACAGGAGGCTTTATAAAAACAAACTCATTGAGTGTTGACAAAAACGGTTTCCTTAACACCGTTGCAATACTTCATCGCCCTTTGTTTGAATTATTAATCTGGGAGGTAAGACAAAGTTCTTGCATGACACAGCCTATCGAGAAGAAGGGATTCTTTGACCCAGGCTAAGGCTCTTACATTTTCCCCAATCTAAGACCAAATCCACCCGAGTGCCCTGCTTTCTGTCTGTTGTTGGTTGACGAGTTTGTTTGGTGTGTGTGTGTGTGTGTGTGTGTGTGTGTGTGTGTGTGTGTGTGTGTGTGTGTTGCTGTGTGCGTGATCAGTCTGTGTGCACCAAACACGTGTGTGTTTGGTGCGCGTGTGCGTGCGTGTGTGTATGCTTTTGGTGTCTGTGTGTGGGTTTGGTTTCAGTGTGTTTGCGTTTGGTGTGTGTGTTTGGTGTTTGTGCGTGTATGTGTTGTCATTATGTAAATATTGTTGTTAAGCGCAAACAGCGTAATGTTTTTTTCATTTCAAACATGTTATTAGTTATTAACCCTAAAGTCGGCTGTAGATTAGCTATTCAACAAATGATGCGGCTCTCGGTTGATTTGCTGCGTTAATTGATTTTTTGTGGCTCTTGGACATTTTAATGAAGTGGCTCCATCTAGCGGCCATAGTGGAAAACTTTACTACCAAATGTAACCAAAATTAACCGGGCTACACAAAAATAAATGAGGCATCAGAGTATACATAATAAACACTACTGCTTAACACTAAAAACTACTAACTAACTATGTAACTATGAATTCATCCATCTAGAAATATATCCATTTATTAATGAAGTCGCACACGATGCTCAACAAAACATTTAAAGTAGATATAATAAACAAATGGATCGGAGGCATCTTCATGATATAATCTTTATTTCCACCCATGGGATTTAACTCTTACAGTGTATTTCTTTACAACAATAATTCATTAAGTGACAGGTTGTAACCTCCACTACAAGTTCAGATTAACTAGAAAGATTACAGCTCCGGGTACCTCTCCGATGACCTTCGCTCCACCTCCCGGAAACCCCGAAATATGTTAGGCCGCGGACACCCGACCGCTCCGTCGTTAGCAGTGTTAACCGAACGGACCCCCGTGACTCTCCACCGGTGAGCCCCTGTTAAGCAGCTAGCTATGTGTATCATATCAACATACAAGACACGGCCAATAGGAAACCTGCTGTCTGCGAGAGGGGAAACGCAAAAAAGTCTTTAACAGAAGAGAAACAAACGACAACGATAACAGAAAAAACAAAAACAATATGTTGGCACCATCGAGTTCACAAAACCACCATCGGATACAAACAAACAAACACAGATGTTTTCTTTTTCGCAATAAAGGTTAACAGGTACCATCTCATGGTGGGGGATTAACGGAGTCAGAGATGTTTACTGGTTGCCTGCGTCAGGATATTCTTAGGGCAGAAGATGGGGTACTTATTATCCCACCTGAAGACCAGGTCTGCTTCATCGTTCGACTCCAAAAAACCAACCCTCCTTCCGATTCGTAAAAGTCTCTCGTCTACTCGTCTTTTCTTTTCACATTTCAGGGTATTGACATTTCCCAAAACTTTCCACCCGTCCGGACTCTTCCAAACGTTGAACCTTTGCAACAAAGGCGTAGGAACCGGGGGGGACGGAGGGGACGTATCCCCTCCGATATCGGAGACAGGCGCATTTGTCCCACCTAAAAATTATACCGGATCTGTCATGTGTCCCCCCCAATGTTAAACTCATTCCTACGCCCCTGCTTTGCAACAAGGCTTGAGAGAAGCGGGGCGATTCAGATTCCGCCCCTTCCCCAGGGACTGTGCGTACACGTAATAATAACTGTCCGAATAAAGCGCATTAGAGCAATGAACACATAGACGAACCACCAAACGTACATATACAAACTCACTCTTCCAGTTCCGCATCCCACAGTACATTCAAGCTCCAACACAAAGGAGAAAAAAAAAAAAGAATGAAAACAATAAAAAGAAAAAAGAAAAACAAGGGAAAATAAACAGCAGATTTCTCCCTTTTGCTAGGGTTTGGTCTCAATTTCCCCTCAAATTCTCAAAAGTTTGTAGTGCACAAAATAAGAATACAAAATTAGACTTCTTTTTTTCTTCTTTAAATACTGTAGCAGCAATTTCTGTATCTTTTCTCGCTGAACACTTCCAGTGGAGCAGTTCAAGGCTTCAGAGTTCTGGACAGGTTGGGGGACAGGAGGGGGAACAGACTGTCTGCTAAAGTGTGAGACGCCTCTGTCAGGGAT
>NC_136939.1:5922096-5982096 GCF_949987615.1 Pollachius pollachius | reverse complement strand
GTTGTACACTTCTTCTATGGGGTGTTAGGAGTATTAATTAGTGCACCGTTTAGGGAGCTAGATTTGTACACTCTGACAACACCACGAAATACTGACACTCTAAATTGCTAAAAAAAACAATTAAAAGTGGGCCAATCAGAACGCCCATCCCCAGTGGTGTACATGGCGACAGGCCAAAACCAATTTAAAAGTGGACCAATCAGAACAAAGCCCCGGTGTGCTGGGGACGCTGGCTCAACGCTGAAAAGCGGCGACGTGCTCCAAGCCGGGGGGGGGCCTAGTCCTCCAGACGGCGGGTAAACGGTGACCAGCCCGTACCTGTCCAGGGGGCGGGGTGTGAGCTCGTCGCCCGCGGCGCCCGGCGACAGGAACAGGCCCATGGCGTCGTCTACGGCGGTGCAGGGCGAGGTCGTGGGCAGGTACACCGCCGTCCACAGCTGGAGCGCCCGCGTGTGGCACACCGGCTGCAGCACCTGAAGGGGACGGACGGGCGGGCGGTCAGAGGATGGTGGTGTTGTTGATGCCGAATGTGTTACCTAGGCGACCGCGACGGGTCTTCACACAGAGGAACTCAGTTCCTCCGTGGGTGTCACACAGAGGGACTCGTCGGAGGATGTGTTTGAAGATGCATCTGAAGATGTGATTCTTTTTATGCATCTAAATGTTTAGGTAAGGGGTTTTCAAAGTTTCTCAGTATTCAGAAGGAAGGTCTGGAAATGTCTTCTGCTAGACCGTACGTAATCCTGTACATGGGTGTGAAGGTGGAACATTTTCATGAAAAACAGTTCCTCATCACTACATGTTATACCTATTCACAACCTAATACTGCTAGGCTCTTGAGCAAGGGACTTCGACCCTCAACTGCGCCGAGCTGGGCAGCTCCGGCATCAAACACGGAAAACGTAAAGATCCCAGTACTGATGTTTTACCCAAAAAAAATTGCAAATTGTTTTTCTCTGGTTCAGGAACCAAAGTCATGAGAAATAGAAACAATATCATCAATAATATATTGATAATACGAATAATACGACCAACATTACTAATAATCACGTTGATAAAAAGGTGAGGGACGGATCATACCATTTCATGGCTGGGGATGTAGAGGAAGTTCTGGAAGTTCTTGTTGCCGGTGCGCAGCAGGGACCAGACGGAGCAGGTGCGTTTGAAGATGTTGCGAGCCTCCCTCTCGCGGGCGTTGTTGCAGAGGAAGGTGCCGTAAAGACACGAGTACGTGTGCTGCACCAGCTTGACCTGCAGAACCACAGCACTGCTTTAATACCAGCCACCACCATTGGACTTCATCAACCTTTTATTAAGGGGCAGGTAGGGGTTAGACAGTGAATACATGGGATTGAGGAGCAGGTAGGGGTTAGACAGTGAATACATGGGATTAAGGAACAGGTAGGTTTATACTGAATACATGGGATTAAGGGGCAGGTAGGGGTTAGACAGTGATTACATGTGATTAAGGGGCAGGTAGGGGTTAGACAGTGAATACATGTGATTAAGGGGCAGGCAGGGGTTAGACAGTGAATACATGGGATTGAGGAGCAGGTAGGGGTTAGACAGTGAATACATGGGATTAAGGAACAGGTAGGTTTATACTGAATACATGGGATTAAGGGGCAGGTAGGGGTTAGACAGTGATTACATGTGATTAAGGGGCAGGTAGGGGTTAGACAGTGAATACATGTGATTAAGGGGCAGGCAGGGGTTAGACAGTGAATACATGTGATTAAGGGGCAGGTAGGGGTTAGACAGTGAATACATGTGATTAAGGGGCAGGTAGGGGTTAGACAGTGAATACATGGGATTAAGGAGCAGGTAGGGGTTGGACAGTGAATACATGGATTAAGGAGCAGGTAGAGGTTGGACAGTGAATACATGTGATTAAGGGGCAGGTAGGGGTTAGACAGTGAATACATGTGATTAAGGGGCAGGTAGGGGTTAGACAGTGAATACATGGGATTAAGGAGCAGGTAGGGGTTAGACAGTGAATACATGGGATTAAGGAGTAGGTAGGGGTTGGACAGTGAATACATGTGATTAAGGAGCAGGTAGAGGTTGGACAGTGAATACATGGGATTAAGGAGCAGGTAGGGGTTAGACAGTGAATATGATGGGATTAAGGAAGGAGCAGGTACAGGTTTGTGAGGACAGACAGGCTGCGGACATTGAGGATCAAACCCGAAAAGTGTTTGCGCTATTGATTCAACGACCTTGACCTCTGACTTTCACAAACTAATCCCCAAACCCATGATTTTACAACCCAATAAAAAAATATAACACTAAAAACAAAGCGAAAGAAAGAAAGAAAGAAAGCAAAAGAAGGAATAGAGGGGAAGGCACACAGTGGTAGACAGGGGGAGGAACAGAGTTGGAGACCGGGGGAGACGGACCACCCACCAGAAAGGCCTCGTTGAACTCAAACAGGCAGGGGAACTGCTTGATGAGCTGGTGCACACAGTCCAGCCACTGCAGGAACACGGGGCACTGCTCGCTGACGTCGTCCGCGTTCTCCTGGTGGCCGCAGCGGTCCCCGAACTTATGGCCGTAGTCCAGCCACTCCGTCTCCACCAGCACCTGGAACCCCTGCGGAGAGAGACACACGGCCAGGCCATCAACACTCGGTCGGACCCGCCCTGGGGGGTTCCCGTGTCACCCGTGTTTCAGGCCCAGAGAATCTAATTGCAGGTTGTTTTGATCGGAGAGCTTGACTCGACACAAACTGGTTTTGTCTCTTTGACTGGGTGTGTTCAGTTACGGCACACGCACATCCATGTGTCGCAGTGATTGCCCGTTCTGATTACTTGACACACCGATCCATCCATGTCAATACAGTTCATCATTTTTAATCAAGCTAACTATTAGTGTGTTAGTGTTGTGAATTGTTTTTCTCAAAGAAACATAAGTGCGGAGGATGCCTTAATCTTAAATATCAATCAATCTAAGATATAAATATCCATAATATGCAATGCATGATGAACTCACTTCTATCGTTCTGTAGAAGGGGTCCAACAGGACCTTGGCCAGCGCCACGATCTGGGGGGTGCGGTCCCAGCCGTCAGAACAGTGCACCAGGACCGGCCGACCCTCCCTCTCCAGCCCCGAACACACCAGAGTGGCCGCCTTCAGCATGACGGACAGGTGCTGCAGCCAACGGGTGCTCTCCAGCGCCGAGAGCCAGCTGAACAAGACCCATGGAGGAGGGGGGATTAGAACTGTGCTGTAACGCAAACTGTGCCAATCAAAGAGACAATCTCTGAGAGGAACAACAATCTGGAGAAGACCTGTTCATAGATAACCATGAGTATAAAATATAAACAATAACAGTAACACAGTCGTTTGCATTTGTTTAAAAATAAAAAAAACAGAGGTTATTGATTAGTTACTCTAAGGAAATGGATTTTTCACTCACTTTCAATCAATCGTGTTGAAAGGGCCTAAAAATCCTGATCAATTTTGATTTTGGCTTATTTCTTTGATAGATAATCATGGCAAATGGACACCATGAAAAATTACGATATCAACCTTTAAACGTTAGACGTTACAGTTGTCTTCATGGTTATCGGGTGAGTGCTTTCAGTGTGGATGTCGTGCTGCAATCCAGTGTGGATTGCAACATGACACTGTGGTTCAAGGAACCAGCGTGACCCGAAACAACCCCCGGTGAAGATTGGCTGGGGTAGGGTGGGCCCCTGACCTACATCTCTGGAGGCCCCCCTGGGTTTCTGTGCACTGCGCTGACCGCTGACCCCTGACCCCCCTCCAAGCGACGCGACAGCAGTGCGGTGTGCAGACATGCCAAGGACACACAGGGACGACACATGCTGCACTGCACGTAAACAACACTGTCTTATCGGCACGGAAACCACACTGTGTTTAACGGCACATAAACAACGCTGCGTTTAACGAAACGTCAATAACACTGCGTTTAACGCAACGTGAACAATACTGCTTTACTGCAGGTAAACCACACTGCTCTACAGCATGTAAACGATACTGCTCCAAGGCATGTAAACAATTTGCTATACGGTACGCAAACAATACCGCTTTGCTGCAAGTAAACAAACTGATTTACTGTGTAGAACATGACTTGTTTAACTACAGATGTACAAACTGTTTAACTGAGTAGAACAACTGCTTTACTGCAGGTAAACACACTCTTTGCTGTACATAAACAAATTGCTTTACTGAATTTCATCAAAGATTATGAACGCCACGTAAACAAGCTATCCGGCAGCATGTAAGCATGGGCAATATGAACACAAAGTGAATAACTAATCCAGTTGATGATTGGCGTATACAAAACAAACCGATATTAATAACCACAGACAGGACGGAGGACAGATGGCCCGCCCAGCGCAGAGGATTGGAGCGGGGGGGGTAAGGGAGATCAGAGAGAAAGGTCAACCGTCTTGACTTACTTTCCCGGATCGGGGATCTGGCTGCAGACGGCTCGGAGGGCCTGGAAGCTGTTCCTGATGGCGTGGATGTTGGCCATGCCCATGAACATCACCTCACAGTTGGGATAGTACTCTGTCCACACAACAGACATAACATACATACACAGTGAATGGAGCACTCCTTCAGAAGATCACATTTACATTTATATTTAGCCGACGCTTTTATCCAAAGCGACTTACAATAAGTACATTTGTCATAAGAAGTGAAACAATATATCGTTGCCGGTACAGTAAAGATGTTCATAGAACCAAGTGCGAGTACTAACAATCGCTAGGCTAACCCATTCCCCATATACAGCTAGCTACTGCAGATGCTACACAATTAAGTACTATGAATAAATACATCATACATTAAGTGCCAGGTCTTTTCACGAAGAGAAACTTTCACTTCATGCTCTTTATTCAACCTTTAGCATTTTACTTGAACTGTCTACTGTTGATATTTGGTCGGGTTCAGCATAATTGCAGACTTGGTACCCGGGATTTGCCCGGAACTTGGCACCTCTCTCTATTTTGCGGTCGTGGAATAACCTCCAGAACTCTTCAGCTTAATGAGAGTCTCCCTGGGATGGTTCAAAGCTCTGATAAAAGAAACAGTAACTGAGGAGTGGAATTGCTATTTCTAAACTACTGTAGTCTTTTTGGTACGTGCAAAATACACAATCCATTGTTACGCCTTTGTCTATTTTTATCGTGGTGTGTTCGTCCTCATTGTTGGTCATCTGTTTTGACATGCTCTAGTTTATACTTTGGTAACTTTGTAGCGCTGGAAACTATCTTTACAAGGACTGACCTTGAAAAAGAGATGTCAACCAGAGTCTCATCCAGGGAGTCCTCAAGATGAATAAATAAATAAATGACCTCAATAGATCCCATCGGTCAAGACGTCAAAGGTCAAAGGCCAAAATAGTTCCTAAACCCTGGGACTCATGTGGGGTCTCTTCCAGGGAGTCCTCAAGATGAATAAATAAATAAATGACCTCAATAGATCCCATCGGCCAAGACGTCAAAGGTCAAAGGCCATAATAGTTCCTAAACCCTGGGACTCATGTGGGGTCTCTTCCAGGGAGTCCTCAAGATGAATAAATAAATAAATGACCTCAATAGATCCCATCGGCCAAGACGTCAAAGGTCAAAGGCCATAATAGTTCCTAAACCCTGGGACTCATGTGGGCTCTCTTCCAGCCCGTCACGTGACCCAGGAGTGGGAATGCCCCACTGACCCTCGCACTCGCAGCCCCCGCCCTTGGCCCTGTTGGCCACGGCCGCCGTGTAGGACCGGGCGTCCAGGATCAGCAGCTTCTGGCGAGCGGGGCTGTCCTCCACGCCAGGGCCCCCCGTCAGGGAGGAGTCTGGGGGGGGGGGGGGGGGGGAGGGAGGGAGTGAGACAGCGAGAGAGTGTGATAGAGAGAAAGAACAGATGGAGAGAGAGGTAAAGACAGAGAGACAGACAGACAGACAGACAGACATGAAGCGAGAGACACATAGATAACATTTTGATTAATTACACAAAGCTGCATAAACATACGTATTTTCTGCAAATGGGTGACAGCAGCTCTGAATGTTGTAGGGAATGTACCGAGAGCTCGTAAGCCCCCCTCCATGCAGATAATGGCGCACACATGGAATAAAAAGGCTGCTTTCACATGCAAAAACGTAACAAAAGTTATGCGGTTAAGGATGTTCTACATGGTAAAAATAGTCTGACAGAGAGGAACCGATTCAGCATTTGCATTATAACCGCTGTCTGATTGAGGAAGTGCGGAAAGGTCAAGTGGAAATCAAAGTACTAAACTGAGTACAACATTAAGCGGGATGAAGCTGTTCTGCGGCCTGCTGATGGAAGTCCATTGTCACTCTAAAGCTAATGTATGTGAGCCACGTAATTGAGTGCAACACATTCCCAGGCCCTGGCGTAGTTGTTAGGCCTCATTGTCTGTTCCGGTTCTCATTAATATAATTGGTTTCCAGTTTGGAAAGTCGCAGGAAAAAAAAACATTAACAAAGTGAATTAACAAAAGTGCATTGTGAAAAAGCCGGACTGCATCCATTCAACACAAGTTACAACACGTACACATTATAGTACTCACACATCCTCAAGAGCCAGCAAAGCCATGCATAACACTGTCAAATAAACAATGACAAAACCGCCCAAGAAACAAGGGAAGTAGTTACGAATGTTAAAAACCTGCGAGCGTCTTACCGAAGTCTCCGTCGGTGGAGTCGGGGCCCTCCCCGCGGGACCGGCACCCCGAGGCCCCGGGCGGGTTCCTCTGCCCCGGGTCCATCTGGCACGCCTTGGCGATGGAGGTCACCAGGTACTCGTCCTCCGTGTTCCTCCAGCCCCACCAGCTGATCTCTGGCTGGCTGCAGCGGGCGATGACCGCCCCGTTCTTCTGGTGCCTGTGGGGGGGTCAGAGAGCGCAGCGACGGCCAATTCAGTTAAACAACAGACAGGCTGTTAGGAACCGCAGACGGGCGACAAAAAAAGCGGAGCGCTAGACACATTTATAAGCTTGGTTCCACTTATAAACTAGAACCTGCTTAGTCATTCGAAAAGCGGCCTCATATTTCTTGCTTCTGGATATTTATAAATTTGCACAATACTCTGAGGTAGCCTTTGGCAGCAGACGATGTGTAACGCACACATAGTTCCACGGTTGTGTGTACCTGTAGACCACCACAGGGATCCTCTTCCAGGACCTGAAGGAGGCAACGCTCTCCAGCTCCTTGTCGGTGATCCACACTGGAACCAGCAGCTTCTGGGGGTAGCTGGAGCACAGCCTGCCACACAGACACACATAGGGTTAGACACTGTGGATCCAATACCCTGACTCCCAATATCGATACTGGTAACAGGCAAAGGATGGTCTAGTGTCGGTGACTGTTAGGGTATGTGACTCCCAGCAGAATGGTTCTGGGTTTCAGCCCCGTTGTGAAAGGAAATCATTGGGCTAGATGTCTACAGGTCTTCAAGCCCTACCTGCTCCTTGATGACATAAATCTACCAGTTCACTTTAAGTCACTTTGGACACAAGAGGCTAAATGTCTCAATAGTAATAATACATTTGTAACAATAACAACATCGTGATTTGCCCAGACGTCCTCTAGACCTTAACCCAAATAGACCTGGTGTGTGTGCTTCTCTCCCTCCCGGCAGACAACCCTTGTGTCGCTGTAGTGTTTTTTATCCTCGGCGAGGTTCCCGGTGGAATAAACATGTGACCGTGCGCCCCCCCCCCCCCCCCCCTGCTCACAGGGTCACCCTCAGGGGAGAGCACCTCCCATTACATAACAAGATGCCCCCCCCCAACCCTCTCATGATTAATGCAGCTCTCGTTCCCCCACTAGAACCCGCGATGCGGGATGACGAGGCTGCTTTCAGCAGCGGTGGAGCTAGCTTCTGCTAGCATGCAGGGGGGGTTTGTTTACCTCCCCGGCGAAGCACGATGAGGGCCGACGGAGGACAACAATGCGGTGACTCACTTCCATTTATTTGTGGAGACCTTGGAGGAAAGCACAGCCGCGGTTGCTGACGGTTTGAGTACTATGGCAGACTCATCCTTTACAAAAGAAAAGGGCTCCATTACGTTACGGTAATCTGATTCTGTTTACGCGTCTTCTACGACTGTTCCAGGCAAGTGGAACACAAATGGGATGCCTTTTGCTGTCTCACAGGCGCACGTACGCGCATGTACGTGCACAGACATTAGGGACAGGGCTGTGAGCTAAACGAAGAGCTGTTAGAGTCGTTATTGGGTTGTGGCTGGTGGTTCTCCGGGCTAAGATCACAGAAATTGCCTTTTTCAGCCACCCGTCTATTTTCATTTCCTCAAATGTCCCCTCTCTCTCCCCAGTGCAATACCCCATCCAGAAAGCATTCTGTTGCATGAATGACTGGCGGCCGCCATTGCAGGAGCAGCTTGTCGCTTGTTGCTCTGGGACATCGCCGCCAGCCGCCTCAGTACGTCTCTCCCCCCCTCTCCTCCCATCAAGCACTTCTCTCACCCCCCCCTCCCCATCTCCTCTCTATCATCTTCCCCCCACATGCACTCCTTTCTATTCCTCTCCTCTCACCCCTCTTCCGCATCTCCCCATCATCTCCTCCCCACAGACACTCCTCTCTTAATTCCTCCCCTTTTAGGAGGAGTCAAATTACAGAGCGAGAGATGATGATGGAGACGGACAGAGGTGGGAGTAAAAGGTATGAGAAAGAAGAGAGAGAGGAAAAATATACACTGAGTGAAGAGAAGAGATAAACACAGAAAAGAGAGGAACATAATGGAAAGAAAGAAGAGATGAGAGAAAGTCAGACTGGGAGCGAAAAGAGAGAAATAACAAGCCAGAGAAAAGCAAAGATAGAGGCGTCGAGAGAAGATACAGAGACAGAACGAAGAGAGAGGAGAGAAAGGAGAGGAGAGAGAGAGACAAGAGGCGTGAGAGATGACAGAGAGAGGGAACACAGAGAGTAGACAGCCAGAAATTAATGTATCAGAGGAGAAACAAAGAGGAGAGCAAGTGCAAGGGCAAGCGAGAGTGAGAGATAGAGATAGAAAAAGCGAGAGGGAGCAAGAGAGAGAGAGAGAGAGAGACAGAGCCGGTGTGCTGAGTCATGGCTCTCAGCAGGCCCCAGCTGTTTAATTAGCCCAGCAGACGAGTGCGGCGTGTCTGTCTCCCACCGCGGGCGGCCTGCCTCGCAACACACCAGCCTCTCCCTTTCATCCACCTGGACACGCAGAGGACACCCAGAGGGCCCGGTGCGCTGCCATAGAAACACGCGCACACACAGACACACGCCCAAAAACAAAGCCCAGGGTGTGGGCTGATGTTTTTGTCTTCACTGCACCGAGAATAAACTCAACTCGTCGAGCCCCACCCTTTCAGAGCCAGGCTGTCTGCCAGCTTGGCATTCCCCGCGTCTTGCTCTTTATTAAGACTTAAAACAAGGATCGGAAATTCATTTTGATCTTGTTTCATGTTTTATGGAATTCTCTTTGCATCCCCACATCAATCAATCAATCGGAAAAGTTACAGCATCTGTGACTTTCGCAGACCTGTAATAAAGCCCATCCAAACATTTCATTTGGCCGGATTTAAATGATTGGAAGGCTAACCCGTCCGTCTACCTATCTACCAACCTGCCTACCTGCCCACACTCTGCCCGTACCCTCAATGCGCATGACCCGAGTCTTCCACAAGGCTAGGTTGAGCCATTACTGAGGCTAGTGCACTAGTCATGTGTTTATGGGGAGAGGCTTTGGAAGGAGGGCCTGGAGGGATATTTTTTTCCCTCCGGTTGGATACTTTCAAAATCAAGCTTACTCTGGCTGGTTTCTCAAAATTTGCCACCCTAGCTGTGATGTTCACAAAAAAGATGATCTGTGAATAAACACAGCTTATTCGACCAAAACTAGAGTCGCATTCCGTTCCCATGCAGGTGTTTTTGTGTGTGCTGTGTCGTTAGCCCTCGCTGACTGCCATCCCAGGGCGAGGCTCTTTGACGTACTTGTAGTTGGAGTTGATGTCAGACACTCTCCAGGCGTTCTGGGTGTCGAATCCCATCCTCCTCACCTCCATCTCCATTCTGTGTCGCACGTGATCGCCTGGAGGAACACGGAGAACACACGTTCTAGACAGCAGAAGCGAAGGATGTGTAGACTGTGACTCATCAACAGTGTGTTGGACATTGAGACATCTGGGAATCCTAAGGCACTCGAACTTGAATTAATCCCATTGGCTGTGATATGGCAAAGCGGCCATGTGTTTGGCTGTCACATTGAAAAGGACCCGCCTTCAAACACAGACCATCTGGTTAATAATCAGTCCGAGTAGGAAGTGTGTGTGTCTGTGTGCTTGTGTGTCTGTGTGTCTGTGTGTGTGTGTGTGCGCGTGCCTCTGTTCGTGTTCGTGTGTGTGTCTGAAGCGACTTTACACAAATGAAGGGGGCCGGGCAGCCCTAGCGATGATCAAGGTGTTCAACCCCCCCCCCCCCCGGCCCAAACGGTTCTGGGCTCTGTACCAGATGCCCGCCCCTGGACCTGCTCCTTAAACCACCACACAGGGTACACCCGTCTACCTGGGCGACAGAGGTGCAGGTGCTGATCCTCATCGTCTGCACTGCCTCCCAGGCACCAGGCGTGGTAGGCCAGGGCGAACAGGTCCTCCAGCCGCGACGGGTGCACCACGGAGCGGTTCAGACGCTTCACCCACTCCTGGCACTGCTTGAAGGTGGAGAAGTGACATCTGACGGGGGCAGAGACCAGCGCACGGGTTAGGGCGGAGTCGACGGCCACAAACAGCTCTCCGACTCTTTGAGCTTCGGTGCGTCGATGGTGGGCGCTGGGGTGGGAGGATGCTGGTTGACGGAAAGGTTTGGGCGTCTCTTTGCCCCTGGGGGTCGGGTAAGTAACTACATAATGGTAGTATCTTTCTTGTCTGATTGATGTGGAATCATAAAGCGTGCCCTGAGACATCTGCTGCTGCAGAGAAGGGGAGCGCCCCCTTTTGTTTAAACGGGATGGTAAGGATTCAAATGCGTGCAGATGGATTCCAGCTGGCGTCAAGATACGACTGTAGGGTTCAATGAAAATAAATATAAATAAGAAATAAGAAATAAGCTAATTATATAGTATATATTAACTACATTTTGTTTTATAGCCTGCTCAGCTTGTCTATAAGATAAGATAATTTATTTTTACAAGGGAACAGGAGATGGATTGGGTTGTGTTAGGCTGACAAAGCACACATAGGTCAACAGATTACAGCCACTGTTGGGTAAATGGTAGTGGATCACCATTTCTATTTTTGTTTTGTGCATTCATTTCCATGCCTGGTCCTAAAAAATGTACACCGTAATGTAGATTAGCCAAAGATGTTCAGGAGAAACCGGTCATGCTGACGTCAATGACCAAAACGTTTGCCTGGACGCCATAATACTGAATGTTGAGTGCCCTCTTTACCTCACTACTTTAGAGTCCTTGCAGATGATGTGCAGCTGGAACATATCTCTGCATTCAACGCTCTCTATCAGCCCAAGAGGCACCTGTGAGTGGGAGGGGGGAGAAGAGAGTAAACACATCAGGCCTCAGTAAGCACAACACACCGTGATTAGCCAAACCGTGACCCCGGAAATTCCCCCTTTAACTTGACAGCTCATTTATGTCTTAACAGGTCTATTTTTTTCGCTGCGTTTCCTTTTCAATTGTGACACTGTGACAAATGCCTGCGGGCCTTTGCAGTATTCCAACAAAGTCCAAGTTATACGGTGTAATAACACGCAATCAACGTGTCCTTAAAATATCCCTCTTTCGTTTAAGTCACACCCCGATAGCCTGATTCACTTGAAAATGCTGATAACAACAGCAGCCACTTTACTGAAACCTGAAAAACTCATTTGAATGTCAAAGTGGGCATTATAACAGTGCTCTTTATGTTCTGTGTGCCACCATAGACAACACATGCACACCCCTAGCTAACTAACAAGCAGCCTGTGCTGGTTTGACTTCTAGCTTTGCTTTCAAATAGTGTTTCTCTACTGATCTCACACGCAACTCCTCACCGTCCATTTGCTGTAATACCAAACCCCTCTGCGGCGACTTCCGGTACACAGCCTCAGAACAGTTGCTCTATGCTGTGTAACACTGTTACCAAATGATTTGTCTTCCTAGGCGTGTATAGTGGAGAGGCTCCAGGAATAGAAAAGATTGTTTACATTGTTCAAACTACTACTAATCTCTGCAGAGGCTCGAAATGGCAAGTGCTGGACAATGGCGACCACAACGAAAGAGCTGGGATGACAGCTGGCCTTTGTTCACCTCAACTGTGGAGTTAATGTGAGGGAGAGCTGGATTGTGTCTATACAGTGGCAGAGGGCGGCTTGGTCACTCAGTACTCACAGTTATGTCATTGTCCACACCTGGGTAGTTCTACAACAGTGACACGTGGAGCATAGAGGGAGGGGGGAGAGAAAGGAGATGCAGAGGGAGAGGAAGGAGGTAAAGAAAGAGATAGGAAGGAGAAAGAGAGAGAGAGAGAGAGAGAGAGAGAGAGAGAGAGAGAGAGAGAGAGAGAGAGAGAGAGAGAGAGAGAGAGAGAGAAGAGGAAGAGAGAGACAGACCAGGGGAGGGAGACAAAAGAGAAAGCAAAGGAGAGACAGAAGGAAAAGAGTGCAGGGGGTGGGGGGGGGGACACAAGACAGTAGGAAATGGAAGAAACAAAAACATCAAGCACAAAAAGGAAATAAAAGGTCTCAAAGTAGGAAAACATCAAAGAGAGTGAATGAAAGGATGAAAGGATACAGTGGATACCAGACACTCCAGGGACACATGATGAAACCAAACATGAACAGAGGTCAAAGGGCAAAGAAACAGTTTGGATGCTGAGGGATCATGTGGCTGATGGGGATTTATGAATTACTCCTGTGGCTCCCTGGTGTTCACAGGGCATTGTGGGGGTCAAATTGAGGTCTGGCGCTGTTTAATATCAGTGTTGTGAAAGGGAAATCCTCTACATTTACCTTCCTCGAGTGAACAGCATGCAATGGGTCTCTGATGACCCTGATCAGCCCTGTGCTTTAACACTAAAAGAGCCAGAGTGAACCCACTGTTTCAGTTGGAATGGAAGAAAATGTAGAAAAGTTAAATTATTTGCGAGAAGGAGTGGAGAGGGGTTTCAATGTATTGGTAACGGCCTGTGGCAACTTTTTTCCGTTTTTTTAAAGTTTTCTAACAACTTTACTTCTTCATTTATCCAGAACAAAACAAATGCTGCAATGAGTAGCCAATGGTATGTTGTACACATAGTACTAGCCCAGAAACACTTAAAAAGTATGCATTCTGCAGGATAAGCCGACGCAATTTGAAAAATTGCTGACCGACCGAACAGGTCAGATCAGATGACGTTCTTCTCGTGACGTACGTGTTCCTCGTGAAAGGTTCTCAGGCGTCAGGAAAAGAACGCTGACTGCGTTCAGCATAGTGGAATGTTCACTTAGTGTTTTGGGGAGAATGGTAAAAATGTAGGATTTTACCCCTTCTGTAAAAATCACAGTAGTATTGCAGTAACGGTGACACAATCGCATATAATACCATGCTGCCGATCTTCTCAGGCACATTACCATGTTTCTGGGTTCCCTGGCTCCTACCCCTACAGATGGGTGTACACCCCCTTTACACGGTTATTATTGAAAGGCCCCTTCTTACTATTATTTATGTCTCTGGCTAGAGTCTAGCTGGAAAACATGACCCGATGTGTGGGAAACCTTCACAAGGCTGTACACTTCTCATCAAGGCACACAACAGGCCTGTGTGCGCGTTTGCACAAGCGAGGCACTGACGTCAACGAGAGAGCGAGGAAGCGAGACGCAAGCGCTCCCGCGCCAGCACGGGGTCAAGGCCTGGAGAGCCATGATGTCATCCTAAATCTCCCGAGCCTGGCTGGGAGATCAGTCGCCCACGCAGGTGGGCCATGTGACTGACCTCTTAGCACTGTCTGGGCCGCCCACTTTAGAGCACAGCTTCGATACTTCACTTTGATAATGCAAAGTCATGTTTGAATCCCATGTGTCATAATGTATGAATTCATATTGATCCACCTGGCAAAACTCCACTCTAACAACCTCTGAGTGTCTGTCTGTCTGTCTGTCTGTCTGAGTGTCTGGCTGTGTGTCTGGCTGTGTGTTGTGCCAATACCGTGGGTGTATACATACTTACGGCAGGTAGCCCAGCAGGACTTGAACCCCCTAACCCTGGCAGTGTAAGTCCCACAGTCTTCCCAGTTGAGCTCGACAACCAACGACAACGTGGTGCGACCGCACTGCTGTCGACTTACATTGATGACCGAATCCTTGAACTTGATGTGGAGCCTGTAGTTGGAGATGGCGATGACGGCCTCATCGGCACGGCCCAGGTACTCCACACCTTCCCCCTGCAAGGCCGGGAACGGTACCTGGGGGAGCGGTCAGAGGAGCAGAACCGTATCAGAGAGATGCCCGGCCGAGCACCAGGCATCGTTAAACTGAACGAGGCCGGAAAGGAAATGAAGGGATGGAAGAGGTGTTGCGTTAGAGGTTTTTTAGACCCCCGTCATGGGAAAAGCGTGTGCAAAGCGAAAGAGAGAAGCGATAAACAGGAAGGAGGAGGAAGTGTGTGAAGAGATTGTGAGTGTGAGCAGGTTTTATCGGCCGCTCTTCATGAGGCACGAGGGCGGGCAGTGCCGCCCGCATAAGCAGACGTGTCTGGGGGGGATACATGATGGCTACTGCGTCAGTGCTGCTGACCGTACAGTCAGGCTCTCATACTGTTCATTACGTGTGGGCCTTTCATTAAAGGCGGCTCCGGGTTTGGGCTGGGAAGGTAATTGGCTCTTATCAGAGGAAATAGGAGCATGTTTGTGATTCCATTCAGAGGCCCAGGACATTAGATGACACACACACACACACACACACACACACACACACACACACACACACACACACACACACACACACACACACACACCTCTGCCAACTTCTACAGGAACTCTTGATTTGATTCGAAGACCAGACGGAAAGCCAGCAATTTTTTATTTTTTTTAAAGCCCTTACGTCGACCTCCTCTCATCTGTTCTGCCTTGTTAATCTAATTCATACCTTTTAAGTGTTCTTTTATATGATTAATTAGGGTTCATTTGGTTTAGTGAACCCGATGTGAACAGCACTTCATTGTGAATGTTGCTTAATAGCCTGTGATACTTTAATCTAAATCTAGCAAACAAAAAAAAGGATATTGAAACCATGAGTTTTTCAAATCACTTTTTCGTATTAATCGTCAGGCACATTCCGTAGGGTTAGGGCTACATCATTGTTTAACTTTAGAGGATGAATGCCAACAGGTTTGATATCCAAGTTCTCTTCAGACTACTCCTCGATACGTTGGGCGATAAGCCGCGATGTGACAATAACTCCTTGTAGATATTATTAGAGACGAACCGGTTCCATGTCAAAGAGAAGTCAGATGAGATCACAAAAGGTGCAGTCAAAGACCGTCATTTAATGAAATGGACGAGGAACTACACTGTCGGGAATTAGGAGATGCCGTTGACTGGAAACATGGTGTGCCAAAGCATTTTGGCTCACGGATACTCAGAAAACATCTCGTTCTCACATCATCGATTTCCTCCACAAATTGTACAATTCCACAGTTCCAGCATTGCGTTTGCTTGTCAATTGATTCATAAAAAGAACCAACAGACTTCGAGTGGTCCTGGGAAGCTATCTATGTGGCATGCTACCACAGCCGGGCCTCAGGGAGCAACCGGGGGAAAGTACGGTCAAGGTAAGGCCGTTCCCCTGTGGCACGTTAAACGGTTGCCAGGAGACCATGCACGACGTTACCCCGCAGCGGCATGCATTCATGCAATCGCTGAGTCATGAAGAAGAGAGGGCCAGCGGAGCATGGACAATGAGGCATGCAGCGGGGCGGGATACTGCATGTTGGGGAGGGGGGGGGGCAGCAGGACACTAGTTTACAGCTTAATCAAGAAACAAATGCTAAGCTAGGTTTTTATGTATTTGGTAAGCTAAGATAACTATTAGCTTAAACTCCAGGGGTGGAACAAATGAGCTCAAAAGAACAGCTGCATTGTCAACGAACCACTGCAAAAATCCAATCACTTCATTGGAGGAAACATGGGATGGTGAGGGAGGTGGGAGAACGTGGATGTCCTGCGTTATACATAATTATGTTTTGATCACAATTCAAAAGACATCCCGAGTCCTGATATGACACGCAACCAGGAGGCCGAGAACATGTAAGAGATTTGCCAAGACAGGGTACCATGGTGATGTTCTCCGAGGCTGAGCGGGGGAGGGCGGAAGTGTTCAACTCAAGTAACAACACGTTCGGATACTTCCACCAGCAGTACGAGTCAGCGGGAGAACAGACACACGGTGCACCTACGCAAAAAGAATATGGAAAAAGATAAGGTTTCCCCGGACGTCAGAAGATCTGCCTGATTGACATCTCGGAGGAATACTTTGGGTGAGCGTGCGCCACAGGCCCCATCTCAAATACTGGGATGGACTGCAATCTGATATCAATAACTCGATCAGACAATGGGGATGATATACATCTAGTATCTTGGCGGTGGGCGTGTCAGAAGCCAATATCGCGGCAGCTGCTAAATAAGGGCCAGATTCCGCATAACAAAGTCTCCGCTAATACGTCCAAGACTTCAGTTCTATCCAGGAAATTCAACCTCGAGGATTTCTGCAGGAGTTCTGCAGGCCCCTCGCATCCTCATAACACTAAAATATACTCTTTGATGTTGCGCCACAGCACAGCCGAGACGTTCTTTCTAAAGGTCTAAATTTGGCATCCATGAGTAGAAGCATTATCTGCAGAAAGTGGCTGGGGGTGCACGAGGAGGCCTCAGGGGAAGCGTTGTGGTGGAAGGCTCCGGCGTCGTGGAAGGGGAGGGGACGTATCCGCGGCACGGAGACAGCGAGAGACGGGTCGTCACGACAATGAACGCGATGGGCAGACCTTGGAGCAGCATCATCACGCAAGCTGCGTTCCTAATGGGAGGTGTTTGAGTCCCACACACACCTGCCAACGAGAAGAGCAGGAGAGAGACGCCCTGCCTCTTCCCCTGCAGCATAACTAGGCCAGGGAGAGGCTTAGCAAAGACACAGAGAAAGAAAGAGCGAGAGAGAGCGAGAGCGAGAGACAGAGAGACAGAGAGAGACCCCCCCACCCCCACACACAGACAGAGAGATAGATGGAGAGAAAGAGAGAGACACAGACAGAGAGAGAGAGACACAGAGATTGAGAGAAAGAGAAAGAGAGAGAGAAAGAGAAAGAGAGAGAGAAAGAGCGAGAGAGAGAGAGAGAGAGAGAGACAGAGAGAGGGCGAGAGAGAGACCCCCCCACACACACAGACAGAGAGATAGATGGAGAGAAAGAGAGAGACACAGACAGAGAGAGAGAGATTGAGAGAAAGAGAAAGAGAGAGAGAAAGAGAAAGAGAGAGAGGGCGAGAGAGACCCCCCCCACACACACACAGACAGATAGATGGAGAGAAAGAGAGAGAGACACACAGACAGAGAGAGAGAGAGAGAGACAGAGATTGAGAGAAAGAGACAGAGAAAGAGAAAGAGAGAGAGAAAGAGCGAGAGACACAGAGAGAGACAGAGAGAGGGCGAGAGAGAGACCCCCCCACACACACACACAGACAGAGAGATAGATGGAGAGAAATATAGAGACAGAGAAAGCCAGCGAGGAGTATGACATTGTCTGACACTGGAGTCGTGATTTGACGGTGCTGGCAACCTGCTTCCTTGCTCTGTGTGGAAAACGCATCCGCATACGCATACGCATCTATCACAGGCTCTAATGCGTATGCACATTTGTGCTCACATGCTGGCACACATGTGCACTGGGGAGAGTGTGTGTGTGTGTGTGTGGGGGGGGGGGGGGGGGCTGGGGTATACACACATAGTGGTGTGATGCATGTGGTCCGAGATCAAATCTGTCAATGCAGTGAAGCTCTGGAGAGACGCGTCAGTTGTGATGGTGTCGTGGGACTGCTCTCAGACGCGTGTTCGTGATTGTGTGAAAGCAGGAGGGGACAATGCGAGGGGAAGGGCATGAGGGAGAGAAGTAGACCGAACCAGTGCTGGGAACCAGAAAACGATTTTTCAAATCATACAATGCCATGACGTCTAATACATTTAGAGGGCTTCAGAGGTTTGCACAGATTTGTGTTACAAAAGCATCATGTTATTAGTACTACCAGCCAATAGTAAGTCAGAAGAATAAATAATAGATAATGATTAGTTAAAGGAGCAGTGTGTAGGATTAAGTCACATCTAGTGATGAGGTTGAAGAATGCAACCAACAGATTTTCCCCTTTCTAATGGCGTAGGAGAGAAGGCCTTAACTGGCCAACAAGGTACCTGAAGTTCTTCAAAAGGATGTCAGTGTCTATGAAAGCGTTGATAAGCCAAGTGTAAAATGTTGGGCTTCCTTGATCGATTTCTTAAGTTGATTTATATAGTCTGTAAAATTATAGGTCACGACTTTCAAGTAACATAGCGATTATGATTGTTGAATCATAAAATGGACCTTTCTAAGGCCGTTTTTTCGTTGTGGACTACTGTAAAATGGATAATCTATAAATGGCGGTGCAACATGGCCACTTCCTTTGCAGATATAAAGCTCATTCTAAGATTACAAAAACACAATGATTATATACTTAGGACATGCTTAAGAATATTATATTCAATTTCTGCCAAGTCTGTTCAGCTAGATGCCATTCAAATTCTTAGTAGTGCACCTTTAAAGTTCAATAAATAAGTAGTCAAAGAACATAAAAAAAGGAAAAATGTAGCCTTTCGCAGTCCCTGCATCATGGTAAGCACTAATGGGAGGTGTTGACTACAAACAGTTAAGTCATGACAAGATAATATGGAAGCATATATGTAGCAAAATTCTAACGGCAATGCAATTTGCATTTCAATAATTCATTACATTACCATATATACACAATTGACAATTCATTATGCAATTTACTAGTGTAATTTGTAAATACGTTATTCAAAGTGTATTTTAATATGCAAAGTGACAATGAAATCCTCTTTTAAATTTGCAAAAGTTATAACAATAAAAATAGAATAACACTTTGGCCAATTTTTTGAGTTCCTTTATTCAAATTGAAGCGGGGTTTTCGCACCCTTCTCCGGTGCGATCCGGTGCAGGCATGTTGGTCGCTGTTTCGGACCCTGCATCCCGCTGCTCCTCTAGAGCGGCAGCGGCCTCCCGCAGCAGCTGCGCGACCGTCTTTTCCGCCATTACCACGTTATTACTATATACGTCAACCCACTCAAACCTGGCACAATGCTAGGCATAGAAAATAAAGTGCCGAGTGGAAGTGCTATTTCGTGGACGATCAGCTGGTCTGATGAGGAAGTGACGTAGTACCCGCCCAGACGCGATGGCTGATACGTTTTGCAAACTCTTTCGCAAAGCGTTTAGCAAGCTCTTTTGCAAAACGTTTTGCAAACTCTTTTGCAAAACGTTTTGCAAACTCTTTTGCAAACTCTTTGGCAAAACGTTCTGCAAACTCTTTTGCAAAACGTTTTGCAGACTCTTTTGCAAAGCGTTTTGCGGATTGAAATGTAATTTGAATTTCGCAACACACGGAGCGTGGCAAAGTGCATTGCAAACAAGGGGACGCTATAGCTTTTCAATTTGAAAAAAGGAACTCAAAAAAATTGACAAAATGTTATTCTATTTTTATTGTTATAACTTTTGCAAATTTAATTGAGGATTTCATTGTCACTGTGAATATTAAAATACACTTTGAATAACGTATTTACAAATGACATTATTGAATTGCATAATGAATTGTCAATTGCATAATGTAATGACTTATTAAATTGCAAATTGCCTTGCCATTTTATTTTTGCTACATATATGTTTCCATAAGATAAGAACATCACATAAAAGGAAGCATGGGGATGGCGAACGATAACACCAATGATCTCATTATAAATCAGCATTAGGATGACTTTTGATCAGTGACCAATCGAAACAGATCATTAGCAACACACAAATGCATTAGGTCTTTGTATCGTGAGCCCATCGCGGTAATTAAAAATATTATTTTGATCGCACACACCAACGCGCCACCATAAAACTTGCCCTTCCCAATTTGGATAATGGCACTGGCCATGAAAGAGGGCCGTAAACCTGCTTCGCTTAGGTAATGCAAACATCTTTCAATACCCAGCAATGGCTCGGCTTTTGTCAAGCGGAACAAAAGCAAGATAGACGACCCATCACAAAGCACTCAGGGGATAAATGGCAACTGTAAAGTCATTTCTGTTCAAAGTATAAATCAAGTGAATGCGCTTTTTTAGCCCAAAGTTGAACCTTGAACAGTGGTGCATACTATGAAGTTATAGTAATAGTAATGCTGTTATTATACAGGTTGCATTGCAACAGTATAACTGGCCTGTGTAGGTTATATTATATTATATTATATATTATAATATAATGCATGCTTTCATTTAAATTAAGTATAATGTCCAATAGCCTGTAAATGAAATGGACCACTGTAAAGCTTCAGAAAACCCTATCAAAAAGGTTTTTACTAGCAAGTGAAATATACTGACAACACATCTGCAGAGGTCTCAGTGAGGCCTTTCAGTTTCCCATTTTCAAAATGAAAGCGCTACGTGCGTGTATCTCCAATGCCCTATCTAAATGAGGGAGTGCTGATTAGGCAATTTGTGTCACTCTTAATCTGAAAGATAGAAAGTGTTTTCTATTGATGCCGTGCTGCTGATTCACTTATGGCCCAATCTCAGTCCTTCCCAAGCGCCACTGCCTTGTACGGTATAGAGTCCCATCTAAACCACTCACTCGTCTCTGTGTGAGGAAGGGAACGGCATAAATCGCCCCTGTTCTAGCTGCAGTGCAACACTGCCGAGCAACCGCACGATTCAGCCGAGATCACCACCTGGCCAACTGCCATGCAAGGGACCCCATCAACCCAGGCCTGCACAAATAAAACACCACCGTCGTGAAGAGCATGCCGGCTGAGGGTCAGAGCCGGCTTCCTCCAGCTTAGGATCTGGGGGGAAACGAGCCGGGCAGAGGGTCGAGGAGGTGGGATCGGTCGGTCGGAAGGAAGGACGGAGGGAGGGGATGTAATGGAGGTCTCACCTGAAGGCTGTCGTCTTCCTTCACCAGCTCCTTCTGGGGAAACAGGTCCTTGGCCTTGATGTACTCCAGACTTGGAGGCCCGTCTTCACCCTGATGGGACCCAAAGACAACACAGCAGGTGGTTAGACAGCAGCTCACAAACAGGGCAGGACGCTGTGAGGGGCCCCGCATGTTGAATAGACCGGCACATACTTTGCACCGTAGATACACAGACTTTAATCATGTTAAAAGGTCCCATGACATGCCACCAGGTGTGGGCTGATTAGCCGTTTCGGATATCTGTCCCTTATGACATAACAGTTGGGCGTGTCCACCTAGATGTGTGACGGAACGGTTAATCAGCCCACACCTGGTGGCATGTCATGGGACGATTAATGTCGACAGATGGAATCGTTTGTAGAAAATAAAAATGGTTTAAAGCAAAGGATACCAAACAACAACATTGAAAGCATCCAATGTATTATTTAATTCACTTCAGGTCATGAGTTTTAAATGATGCTGGCATGGTATTCATTGTGAAAAGATCATTAAGCCAAATTCAAATTAAAGAAAGATTAATACTGACATTACGCTAGGCTTCTTTTATTACCCTGGAAGTTAATGCAATCATAGTACTATTCTTAGTTTGAGGATGTAATAAAGGAAATGACATGTTGGTTGAGCTAAAGCGAACAGCAGTACCATGCTCAAGCTAACATAGCAATCCAATGTAAATGCATCTACATCCACCGAAAACAAATCAACATATTTCCTTCTAGCCACGCAATCTCTTCACACCATGAAAGAGGATCCAACATGGCCGCAAACCATGTGACCAGGAGTTTCATCTAGCATCATGTGGTGTCAAACTGTGAACACACCACCATAACACATACTACAGTTGGGCATTGCGCAGGAGTAGCAAGCGATACTGTGCGCCAGAAATTACAACTTTGTTTCCCAGAGATCATTAGGTGTGAAAAACACAATGATTAAGAGTGCTTGATATCCAGAAGACCCGTAAGTATTCCCACGTGTGGAACTCATGATAGTATAAAAGAGATATATATATATATATATATATATATATATATATATATATATATATATATATATATATATATATATATATATATATATATATATATATATATATATATATATATATATATATATATAATACTGATATAGAGAGGGTAAATTGCTAGGCAACAGGAGACAATGCCACTTGTATGTTATCGCAACCTTAATATCACTTCCATTTTTAATATCCGATATGACTTCAGCATCGGTCGAGTGATAAGCCCTGCCGTGCATCACTGCTTCGTGATTGGGCGGAGCCGTGACTGCCAGCCAATCCATCAGGAGGCCCCTGGAGGGGTCCTGTCATCTCAGGGCCATGGTTTCCTGGTGGCCCGTGGTCGTTTTGTTCCCCCCCAGGTACTCAGACTGGCCGAGACGTAGCATAACACACAGATACATATGAGAAGGCGTTGCTGTAGAGGCTTATTTAGCAGATTTAACGTCAAGCGCTAGAACGGCTCAGGTAATTGATTGGTTGAACAAACACCCACACACAGTCCCGAGATCAATCAACTCTCTGGACTCTTTTATTTATTTATCTGGGCCAGCGCTTGCGCTGTGGACGCCCTGGCATCGTTTAATGGCCGCTCTTATGAAGCACTGCTGACAGTGCAGGTTTCTGAGGGGCCAGGAGAACAGAATGTACCACCGTGACAAGAACACTGAGACGCCAGATGTCTGTTCCGCTCAGAGCATGGAGTGGGGCTCTTCCAAGGGGATCATTAAAAGGGGAGGCATCAGATATCCAGAATAAGTAATTGTATTAGCTGTTTTTGGAAACTAATAAAGTTAGCGTTCAGTCGGAATAAGCATGTTGTTTCAAGGCTTCGGTTCATCTCTTGTGCCAGACGTCATTTATTCCAGCTGAAGCACGCCGCTTGTCAATTTTGTTTGTTGCTATCCAACTTCCGTCACTTTGGTTTATTCATAAGAAATTCATAAGCCTAGGAGGGAAAAGCTGGATGTGCGAGAAAACAGACAGGCTAACAGGGTTGGCTCCAAAACAAATGCTTTGCAAGTCAATTGTGAAACCTACTTTCTATAACAGTTTTAGGCCCTGTCACCTGACAAACGTCCTGTCTTTAGATTAGCAGTTGTACAGTCTGAGACCCAAAAAGGAATGTGGTGGTGGGTGGAGGAGGGTATAAAATATTGATTGAACCTGGGCTTTTGGGCAGAAGATGTGCTCTGTGCATTAATATTTCAGATGTTAAGATCTATCATGCAGCAAACCAACGATGGCATTTTGATACACCTTGCTGAATGGTACACACACTGGACTATAAGTCCCGGAAAGCTCTTGATTCTAAAGGACAGACGCCTAGTATAAATAAAAAGCCCTCACACATATTTCAACCGACACCAGCTTGTTCTGTGCTCAGGACATTTCTGCTCAGTCACTGCTGAACGTCCCCTCCCCCACCGACCTCTCTCCAACAAGTAAAGTGCCGTATCAAATGCACATACACGCAGCCTAAAATACATCTGAAGTTCAATATCATATCAAACTTCTAACAAATATAGCCATGATGGTCCTTTCGGTACAACCAAGAGGAATGCTTTGATTTCGGACAGGAGATGATGTTTTATTTCTGCAAACAGGAAATTTGTTTGGTTATGTTGCAATACCTTAAGTAAACAATTACGCACACACAGAGTGTGAGTGTGCGTGCGTGTGCGTGTGTGAAAAAGAAGAATAACGAGCAGAACATTTCAAAGATTCGCAGACAGAGAATTCATGAATAAATGTCTGGTTACCATGGAGACGACAACCCTTTTTGGAAGCCTGAGTCGTTTTCTATTGGTAACCTTGGAAACAATGTACTATCTCTACTCGAGGGATTTCAAACATAATCTGTTAGATTAAAGCAGCGTCGGTTTTAGGAACACACTCCAATGTACTACATATTATGACACAGAGGTGACCTCTTCTGCAGCCCGCCATGCACACGGCCTGCTGTCTTTGGCAGGTCATTTCAGCGGAGACTGTTTGGCTTTACCACAGCAGATAGCTGCACTGTGCTGTGTAGCTGACTAGGCTGGAGGGGGGGGGCGATAAAAGGTTGGCGGACAGGATAAGTCAGAAAGGAATTTCACACAATAAAAACAATAAAGGATTGAACAAGACGTCAATAGCTCATTGAACGGTTGGATGGATGTGGTGAAGGGGGATGCTTGGGTGATTGTTTCCTTGAGAGTTGAGGGTCGACAAACCCATCAGAACTATTTAGCGAGATTAGGGGATGTGGAGGGTACGATGAAGCCTCAAACTCACTCACCTCCACCCCTTCTCTCCCCCTCCTCGAGCAAAGGAATATCAATATTTGATGGAGCTCGAAATGAGCAGTCCTTTTTTTAGTTGAGGCAGGGCAGTATTCCGTGCAGGAAGGAGACAAAGAGAGCCAGGGTTCCTGTAGGAAGGTTCCTTGAGAGACCCAGAATGTGCACCACGATAGAGTAATACTCTAAGGGCATGTAGTCCACAGTGCAAGACAACGTGATACATAAGCAGATTGGTGGTGTGGTAGGGTGGAAAGTGCCCTTTTCTGAGGACAACCTAAGATAAGGGCAGAGTCGATGAGGAAACCGATCAATCAAGGTTGAGGGCATTCTATGCTGACCTTCAGATACTATTCGATGCTAGGGTGGGAGGAGCTACAAGTCATAAACAACAAGCAGGGGGGATGTTTGGACAGGAACATGAAGCAAAGAGAAAGTGAAGCATCCCACAAAAGGAGGAACAGGACCAAACGTGCCTTGCTTGTAGCTAGGGCTCCAACTAATAATTTTCTGTTGATTCGTCGTCATAGGAATATATTAATAGTTTTTCTTATTTAGGCTTAAAATATAAATAAATAAAATAACCAGGGCCCAAACTGCCAGGAAAAACTGATTGCCTGAATTTATTAATGTCCTAACTATCTGAAACAATCCAAGCAATGGAGAGTCTCTGGAGCAATTTATAGCCCGACGTTTGCGTGATAAATGACTCCATCGCCCAATTAAGATCATTCTTCTGCTAGTCTCACAAATCAGACCCTTCAAATGTAAAGTCTGAGGGCAGACAAGCCTAAATCATCGAAGGAAGGTTTTCACCCTTCTTCGCTCCTGGTAGAGGAAGGGATCTGTAATTGGCGAACAAAAACAACCAGCATTATTAAGCTGTAAGAAAGTGCCTGTAAAAGGTTTCAAACCAATACTGTGTAGACTGGCCACTGTCCAAAGACACTTAATAAAATTCCCTCCTGAAGGCCACATCCTCTGAGTAAATAAGTATCATCTCGGTCACGAAACACAAAACAATGCGTATCTCCGGCTCCGCCCATTGCAGTTGTTGGTGTCCAGCCCAGGCTCGGTACCGCCTCCCTTGATAATCATGACAGCGACCACGATCAAGTTTTCGACCACTTTTCATGTAAAACATCCTTGTGCAGCCCTCTGCCCCGTACAGGGGGGGACAATAAGTCAGTGTCATAAGCAGCACATCCTCTGGTAGAAGGTTACAGTCTGAGACACAAGAGGAGGGAGATCGTGACGAAGATCCTGGAAACAGCAGTCGGCTTGAGTTGCAGACCTCCTGATTCTTTTAGTCGATAATAATAGTGTCCCGAGTCATGGGGAAAATTTCCCACAATTCAATTACTCTCTTTTATCATTCATTTCGGTGGAGACAGAACCTAAAATGGAAACGAACATGAGATCAGGGGGACTGAGGCACGGAGAACAACTCAATTCTTATTTCCTCTCGCCCACTTTCGACAGCTTTCGATAACATGGCCTTCATAGGGGTGCTGAATCAAAGTGAGTTATAGCACTACCCCCCAACGCACATAGTTGGGATCAGAGAAAGAGCTGTTGCCCACAAAAGCAATTGGGGGAATTGATAGTAAATTATATTGGCAGTGGAAGGACCTCAGCCTTGGCTGAAACATTGGCAATAAAACTCACAGAGAAGAAGTCTTTGGGACAGGGCCTGGTAAGTCTAGCCACGGATATAAAACATATATATGAGATGGACGGCCAAAAGGCCTGACTATTTGGGATGCTGCTACCAACAGGGCTTAAGTGTTTAAGAACCCAAATGTGCAGTCATGGCATCAAACGGGCCAAGAACGAGATATAATTGAGTTTAAAAGTAGCTCTACATATTGCGGATCAATTGCTTGTCGTTTTATGGACCTTTCAAATGATGAAGTGGCATTAAGGTAAAGTGAATACATTGATTCATTGGTTTATTGAAGTATACGAGTAGTAAGCTTGAAGCTACAAGTTAGTAAAACTTTGGTTGAAATAGTTGGGTACAAAACCAACAAAAGTTCGTACCCAACGATATGCATGTTGAGTACATATACATACAATCTTCCCTATCAAGTGCCATTATCTGCTCGGCAGCCTGAAAGCGATTGGTCTGAATGCCACAGTGAATTTACGTAGGGCCACTATGAGCTCCGTGTGAAAGGGGCCGAGATTAGCATGTGGACCCTGGATCGCCCCTCTGCCAGTGGACGTAATGCGCCCCCACCAGGCTGGCCCCCCGCCTTCAGTTATGCAGAGAGCCAAAGGGAA
Organism: Pollachius pollachius; assembly: GCF_949987615.1. Taxonomy (NCBI): domain Eukaryota; kingdom Metazoa; phylum Chordata; class Actinopteri; order Gadiformes; family Gadidae; genus Pollachius; species Pollachius pollachius. The sequence goes on along the minus strand of NC_136939.1, from coordinate 5,955,296 downwards.
CAGGGGAGCACCGGATAAACCACGTGCCATCGCCACGCAGTAACTCCAACGCAGCGCAGCGCTCGGTCAACGGCAGCATGGGGATCAGGCATCGCATGGGGCGACATCGGTTACTTAACTGCCGCAGCACTCACTCACTCGGGCTACCAACACCCCACACCCCAACACTATCTCCCCCCCCCCCCCACCCCCAACTCTCCCCCTCCCTCACCCACTACCTGCCGTGCACCCCATCCCCTTCCCGCCTCAACAGAAACGTAACAACAAAGCAGGACCACAAGCGCATCAGAGCCCCCCGTCACCACTACTACAGGGACATGTGTGTGAGTGGCGGGGGGGGGGGGGGGGGGAGGACAAGTCACATACACTTACGAAGCAGTTCAGCATGGAGCAGGGCACTCTCCCCACGAGGCTCATGGCGAACAGAGGCGTGGCTGTGGCCGACTGGCACACAGCCTACGGAGGAGCGTCAACGACAGCAGCGGCGGCGGCGCGATCGCAGCACCAGGAGACGGCATAACCAATCTATCCCGCCGGAGAACCCTCTCTCCCCCTCCCGGCCCGCTTGGAACGCCCCTCTGCCGAACTCACCCCCCACCCGGCGTCCCGGTCCCCGCTCCAAACGCTTCTCCTGGATGCGCCTCAGCCCTCACAGCGGCTCCACCACCCTGCCGCCTCCCCCCCTGCAACCCACCCGCTCCCAGCCTCTCTCCCCTCAAAGCTAGGTTCCTGCTGAGGGAGGAGGTGCTTTGATGGATTCAGCACAGTGCTCCCACCTCTCAGTACCGGAGCCCTCCCCCACCAAAAACAACGGCTCCACCAGATCCCCTCAGAAGAGGGACGAGCAGCAGCGTCGATGTCGGCTGAAGGAAAAAAAATAAAGTCCCGGCGGCGCGCCTGAGAAAGCGGCAATAGTCCGGGATCGCACACGCCCAGAAGCAATGGAACAAAGGCGAGCCGCGGTCCCAGGGACAAAGGGGGCGAGGGCGGTCGGGATAAGTCCCCGGAGGAGAGCGCCGCAGATGTGCCTCTGGGCGCCTGCGGCCGGCGGTGGTCGGCGGGCAGCGTGCGCGGAGAGGGGGGCAGCGAGAAGAAACGAGAGAGGCAGATGGAGAGGCTCGGTGCTACAGGCTCCGCCTCCTTCATGTGCCTCCCCGCTCTGTCTCCTCCCTCTTCCCTCTCTCTTCCCGTGCGCACGTGCTCTCCGCTCCGTCTATCTCTCTCACCTCCCTCCCTCTCTCTATCTATCTCTCTCTCCCATCCCCTCCCCTCCCACATCCACTCCTTCTCCGTCACTCCTCCCGGATGAGATCCCCCTACTGGAACATGCCTCCCTCTACGGACGGGCACACAGTGTACCGCAACCTGGGGGATGCTCAGCCACGCATCAGCCATGCACGCTAGGCCTGCACGATTCGGGGGAAAATATGAATCACCATTTTTTAGCTTAGAATTGATATCACGATTCTCTGCCACGATTTTTTGCTCACGAAACGTAATTTTTATTGCACACATGAACCATGACAAGAAAAAAAAAAGGGCAGTACCAAACATAGTTTTTTGGCACCTTTAGCACGTTGCGTTTCATATGACCCTTTATAACTGATTAAAGTGCAGTATCAAAAACAGATTGATTTATTTTTTGTGCATATAGCAGCACATTGTCTTTAATTGCTGGCCTTTTATAACTACTTAACCAACTCCACACACCTGTAAATGAAGGCTTAAAAAAAAACAAAACAATAATAATAATAATAATAATAATAATAATAATAAAAGTAATTTAAACTTAAATTCACACGGGGCGAATCGAGATTGCGATTTTATAACGATTTATCGTGCATGCCTAATGCATGCCTGCATATTTAGCATGGCTGCATCTAGAAATGAGGGCTGACAGCGCACACAGGACAGGCAGCATGCCAGGCGACAGCGGGAAGGTGGTTTTAAAGAAGGTATGCTTAGCTAGACAAGCAGGGAAATTGTTAGGAAAAACAACGTGTTGAGACGGAAAGCGGCCGTGGCTATGCAAGAAGGAGGGGGATATCGTGAGCGATGGTACCAGTGGTGCCTCTCCTTTATTTAACACCCCGGCTATGATGATGACACCTTCATAGCACCAAGGATGATGCAAAGAGAAACTAAAGGCTGAGAGACGTAGCGAGAAGCATAGTGCAGGCGAGAGAGTTATATAGGGGACCCGTATCATATAGAATAATCCTATGCTGTGATTGGACAACGTTTCCTCACTGTAAGAGTCTCATTGGAGGGATCGATCACAGTGCAGCACAAAAGGAAGACACTAGTGAGACATAGAGTGGGGCAGGGGGGTGAGACTAGAGAGAGTCAATGCGGAGTGCACCAGTGACACAGCATTCTACTCCACCAGCCTCCTCCCTCCGTCTCACTCTCTCTGTGTTTCCCAAAGCAGAGAGATGATGCAGCACATCCCTGCAATACTACTGCCAGTAAGCGGTGTGTGTGTGTACGTGTGCGTGTGTAATGGAGGAGGAGCCACATGCTGAAGCTTAATTTAATTTCAACACACAAGTACACGCACACACTGCGCCCCGGCTTGGAGAACAGAATGCTAAGACAGCTAGCAGGAATGACATAGCTGTCGTTTTATATGGGAGCACATGATATACAGCACTAGCATGCTAAGCTAATCATGTAAATGGAAGAGGTAATCAACTACGCAACGCTTTCTCAAAATTCAAGCAATGTTTTTTTACAGCCGTGTTTTTTCTTCAGCCTGATTTATTTATTACAAATCAGCCTCTGATTTATTTATATGCTTACCCCTCTCTGCGATTTGCTGACAAGGAAATAACATGATACCAAGTAATAAATAAATACCAATCGTGACACCCAGCAAAGAGAGACATTCCTGTTCACTGATTTCAAAATAAAAGCCTGGGTGTAGCCTTGCAGGGACCATGCCACAATTTTTCTTGCATGTTTCTACTTTCAAATCCAAGTTCACTGTGACCTCTGTGTGTGTGTGTGTGTGTGTGTGTGTGTGTGTGTGTGTGTGTGTGTGTGTGTGTGTGTGTGTGGTCAAGATGACCTGTGCTCAGATCAGAAAGTACTTTGTACAATTGAAGCCAGCTAAATAACTTATCTTTACCAACACCCCCTTTTTTCAGGCATTTCCTTTAAAAAGAGTTTGCAGATCCCACAATACAAAAACTGCCATGGTTGTCACGGGTTTACATTTGAATGTTTTTTGCAAAACTATCATTTAATTTGCCTGTTCCACATATTGCCCGTTACATTTATGGGAAGAAGGGAAGCCCTGAAGGCCATACCAGAGAGCTGTGTGTTGACAGCTCCTGGACGAGGACAGTACTAAAGCATGAGGTGTCAGATAGGCAAGTCAATATCACACAGCAACATTCCATTGGAGATTCCCAGAGGCCGGCTGAGGCCAGACATCTAGGTCAAGACTCCATGTCAGTCAGGAATGTGAGCTTGTCCTCATAATATCTGCTACCATTTTATACCGTGGTAGAACACATTGACAACATGGCGTGTTAAGGATACGTATGTCTAAAATATTGATGAGCCCTCCTAATCCCTCAAAGCCAAACTGTTGTCAAGTAGAACCACTTGAATGTAAACAAGGAACAATATCCAATCCTGGATTAAATTCAAACGGGAGCTTCAGCTTATCACAAATGGAAGCAAATGTGCGACCAATATTGCAAAAAGTGCGACCAAGACTCCTTCGTGCAGTCGTCAAATAAAAACAATACTTTCTCAAAACCTCTGCAGAGGCAACTCGAGCAAGCGACATTGTCATAGAATATAATGATTTACCAATTAAACCTGTAAAACAAAATTACTGAACAACCGTGACACACTAATCTTGAGGTGCACCCGGTTGTTGACGCACAATGCTCGAGCCTTGACAGACTCTGCTCTGTAATGAGGGGAGAGGGCAAGCGGCAGTGGAGGCTCCATTCAAAGAGAGCCGAGGACTTAATCGTTAACCACAACCTGGAATGAACCTGCAGGTTGTAACGAGAGCCCTTACTCCCAGCGACTGGTCGGTACACACAGGCCTCTTATATCAACTCTAGCAACAACAAACAAAAAAAGAGAAAAAAAAAAAAAGCACAAATACGCACTCACACAAAGTGGTTCTCAACACATCCCAAGTGACAGCATGCCAGGCAACGACACAGTGGCTTGTCGTATGCGCACGCACACACACACACACACACACACACACACACACACACACACACACACACACACACACACACACACACACACACACACACACACACACACACACACACAGGTAGTGTAGCATAGCAGTGCATTGTGGGTGCGCAGAGCAGGATAAAATAACCCTATTGTCCTCCTTTTCCATGCTCCTATTAGCACACAACAGTAGTGCCAGGGGAGAGGAGGGCGACACATGATATTTTCCCGTTTTGTTTCAGCCGAGCTGGGAAGCGATTGAGTGATGCTTCACAAGAGAGGTTTACAGGGATCACGTTGCATGTGGACAGGCCACTGGAAACTCCAATGCAACAACCCTCAAATGCACATAGTGCAAATCACTGTGTGCCGAATTATATGCATCCATATTGATCAGAAACATGGGTCTTCAGCGTCGGGGCCGGGCACTGCTGTTGGAAGACAAGCAGCCTGGCAGGCACCGCACCCACCTGCCAGCCTGCCAATAAGAGGCCGGAAGAGCCTGCCTTCTTTGGAAACAAAAGGCTGGAGCCAGCACACAATACCATGACCGCATTCTGTGGAGCCAGCCAACCAGATCGCTGGGACAACCGTCCTCTCGTTTCATTTCCTATTTCTGTCCCATGAATGCCGCGCCGTGCTTAGAAAGGGACTCACCCCGGCTCTCTTACATGCTGTGGCCCCTTGCACAATATCATTAGAACCGCCATCATCATCACCCCGAATGAGGGAAGACTTGTGTCTGCCGAGGCACTGGTGAATACACCCATAATGACCGTGCAGGCCGGAGAGTGTCAACACTCTGAGCTCACATCAACAAGTGGCTGTTGTAATGGTGAGCTTGCGTTTCTTCCCTTGGGCGTAAAACTGCAGCATCATATGCTTGAGCGCGTAGTCTTGCTAACGCGGCAACTAAACTCTCACTTTCCCTCAATTGTTTGGTTGTTATAAACTCAAGCAGCAGGTTGATCCAGTCATTTTTCCCATCACATGCTCGCAAAGACTGTTGGCAACATGCACTGGAGTTCTGTTGAAACGCAGGATACAGGCAGGAAGGTATGACTCAACCACAAAACATGGGAACGAGATCATGTGAGCCGGACAGATTAGTACCTGGTACTGGAAACCTGGTAGTAAGGGCAGATCAAGTGGGCCGAACAGATGAGTACCTGGAACTAAGTACCTGGTACTATGCGCAGGCTGAATAAGATCAACTGAGCCTGGCAGTCTAGTTTTTTTTTATACACCTTACAGGTATAAAATCAACGAAAAAATGCATCTCAATTAATTATTTTACATTAATTTATACAATGACAAATTGGAAATTTGTCTCATAATGCAACATACTTCAATCATTAAAATATAAATATGCGCCACATGGTTTCCTGCCTGCACATCCGATCAGCTCTGGCTTCTTGGTATCACTGTCATCAAGAAGACCCAGAGCCCTGGGGGGACCGTGAGTGGGAAGGAGGGCAAGAGACCGGACGTATCTATGTTGGCTTTAGGCTGTGCACATAAGAACCAGTTCCCACGGCAACCTGCTGAGCACATTCAAGAACGGCAACCTGGTGTGTTGTAGGTGGGGCGCAGCACGCGTTACAGTGATGATGATGAAGGTGATGGATAAGGGGGGGGGGTTCTGCATTGACTCAATCAGCCAGACACTGAGGCCGCCCAGCCTGCACTGAGAAAGAGATGATGAGGGACTGTCTGTCTTGTAGAATTAGGGGCTAAATTGACTTGGCTATTCTATCACTTTTGTTGACTGATAAACGCGTCAAGTCTTTAGAGAGCTAAGATGTCGTCCAAAGAGATAACCGTGATAAACCAAGAATTCATAGTTATCTAAAAGAATGTTTATCATCTATGAATTTCGATGGATGGGATTCTATTTGTTGCTTTTTCTACATGATATGATAGTTTAACAGAGAAGTTAACAGAATGCTGCTTAGATTTCTTAACAAAAACCGCTCGAAGTCAGACTGACCTATTCCTTGGTTACAGCATTATCTTATCTACGCTTTTTGTCCTGTTTTGTTTTAACACAAGCCCAATTTCGTTTCAGGTCAAAGTTCAGAGCTTCGACACAGAAAGCGCGTACCGTTTGTCTTTGGTCAAAAATGGAGAACCAGCTTTTAAATGCACAGTAGCAACGTGTTGTTGATCACTTGGTAACAAAAAAAGAATATCCCCAACCTTTATAATCAGAAAGCCTGCGCCCGACTGTAAAAGCTTTACTTTGGGCTATTTTGGGGAAATGAATATTTGACAAAGCACTTGGGGAATGTAACTGACTAAGCGGGTATTATAAAACGTCAGGGAGAAATTTCAACAAGAAATCCATCAGGAATTTAAGTGGGAGAAATGTGACAAGATCAGTGCCAGCATTGGAAAGGAACTTTCCTTTAAAGCCCCCCCGGGCGCGGCAGTGCTACCTCCCACCATACATTTCCCCCCCCCCCCACACATCACAGCAGTTGGGCTCACCCTGGACACCATGACCCCCATACATAGAACATGCAGTATACATTTTTAAGGCTACACTGAGAAGCCACTGTGTTTAGAATAAGCCATGCTAAACCTTAAACAACGGCAAATGTGTTGATTTTGGAAGCATGGTTCCATTATGGTAGTCTCAATTTCCTCCATCTCAAAGCAGAATGACACACAGGCAGTTGGTCTAACAAGGCCGATGAGAATCATATCCGACCCATTTCTGGCTCTCTGATTGGCTTACCATGATGTCCATCTATGGCGTAGACAGTCGATACGGGCTCCCCTCTCAGAGTCCCTCACACCTCCTCCACGGTGTCAGCGCAACTTCCTGTGGGCATCAAACACACACATTCAGTACTTGATTGCAACATTGCGACCGGCTTTGTCATTAGACAAAACACAATGGTGAGTTTGCAGAGTTTATTGGTATCGCCTTGAATCTGTCTGGCCATGTCTGGAACTTGCAGAATGAATGGTAAACATAAGGCAATCAGTAAGATAACACGATAGCAATTAGGTCTAAACATGTGGTCTGTTGATAAACAACAACAGTGTGTTTCTACTAGAGCGCGCGAGACACATCAAGGTACAAAAATCTATATTTATATCTAAAAATGTTGTTTGTTTTGTATCGCAACAGCTCCATGTAAAACAACACCACTTCAATGATCAACCAAATTAACAGTCAAATTAACTTTTATCCATATTTCTACAAAAAATAAATCATAGCTTCACGTTTTACTGGCAAGTGAAACCTGAGCATCTCCCTTGTCCCTGAAGGAATGCTCAGAAGTCGATGGTAACTCCAGACAGTACAGGGCAAGCAGCAGAGCATTTGAATGACATTCCATTAGGGCTAACTGGAGGGTCCGATCTTCAAAGAACAAGCCTGCCTGGCCGATTTACTGATCAGATAAGCCAACCACTTAGACCAGTAGATTGTGAGGTTAGGTCAAACCTACCAAAACGATGATTCATGAAAGGATCCGAGAGCGATCCCTGTCTTACACACTCTACTAAGACTCCTAAATGGTCTTGTGCAGTCATGCAAGACGACAAGATCCAACAGAACAGGGAACAGGACTCGGAATAGCCAACAAGTTTAAACTATTAAAAATGGTCAATATTGTTTATTGTCTAGTTAATCTATTACAACTAAAAACATAAAGAAATAAAGCTTACAGTTCCAATTAGAAAACAGACAGCAGTCTTCTTCCCACGAAGCAAAGCCGGATTCTCACTTCCCTAACTTTTTTTTTTCACAGACACACCCCCCTTTGCACACAGCTCCACACCACACACACTGCTCTAAACACAAGGACACGCACTCACAACGGAACTGAAAGCAATCGCGACAAACCCTTACCTTCTTTCCTTTTGCGGAAGCTTGTCTAATCCACCAAAAGTAGAAAGTGAACCAAGACAGAGAGACTAGCAACTTTTAATTTGCAATTAGCCTTCCGCCTCAAGCAGGCATACTGCCGCTGCTACTACTGTGCCGCCTGCCTTCTCTTGCAGATCTCTCTCACACACACAGACACACCACACACACACACACACCCCTAGCTTGGTGGGGTGCCAGGTCTCGCCAGAAGTAAAACTGAAGTACAGAGCTGGGGGACCCTGTTGTGCTGTATATGGGAGGTTTGAGAATACTTTCGGAGTTTCACAGAGAACAGCAGTGCAGGACTCTGTTGACAGTATTGTGTATGTGGAAGGGTTGAGGGCAGTTTAGGAACAGCGCTGGTTAGAAGTGTAAAGCTGTCATCCAGAGTCATTCCCTGCCCAAATGCTGGGAAAGTGTTTATAACGGTAAAGTCAGAGCATCAAAAGCTAATTTAAGGTAGTGGATAACTCATTATAGCTCTGTGGCCAAAGCTAATGTGTTTTGAGTTAAACAGCATTAATCAGTGTCTGAGTAAAGTGTTCTTAAACTAAATACAGAAATTGTTGAACAGTGTCAAGGTAAACAAAAAAGGCAGAATGTATACATTTATGTGAATTCCTAGATATGGCATGAAGCATACTGGAAAAACAAATCCAATATACCAAATTATGTCTGCATGAGGGGTTTACTCCTGGCTGGAACAGTTTTCGGTCTTCCTAAAAAGAAAGTCAATGAATCTGAATTTTATAGATCTTTGCTGCAGTAATATTTTATTTTGTGGATCCCTTATAAGAAACAATGCATCTTTCTGAAGTCTGAATTACTTGTTACTTCATAGCTGCTTAATACGCAGTTTTAATTTACTGCCACACCAGCCATTTGTATATTAATCATTAGCATAGAGCACTAATGTCGGTAGCAATCCCAGCATTGGTTCCATTTATTAAATATGCATTTCATATGTGTGCACCTTTTTATATAACATAGGAGAGTTGCCAGTACTAGTCTCTTTAAACAATCAAACGGGCACACCCTGAACATGTACACAGAGGCCCATGCAAGCCAAAGCTTGACACACATTATCCAGCACTAATCCAGGCTTCTGCTAGTATTTATGATGGAAATATTCTGAACAATCAATCATTGGCATATGCATGCTAGTATTACAAGTACTATAAGATTGAACTACGAAATGTGTTTGGAAATCCTTCAAACACACAGCTATGAAGAAGGGCAAACATTTATATATTTTCAAAGACAATTTCATCAGTTTTCAGCATTCATAGTAAAAATGAAACGGATTTCAAAGAACCATAAAACACTAAACAAAAAACAACGCACAAGCAAAACGATAGTTTGTGCAATTTTTGCTTTGCAGCGCAGATTTTGGAAGGAAAGAGACATATACGTTTTCTTTTTACGAATGCATGAGCTGTAACAGAACAGATCCTTACTTTCTCCCGCAGATACTTTATCAAATAGACTATAAGGCCAATCTAATAATAATGGAATCTAACAATAAATCATGTGGTCTAATAATGGTCCGGACAGTTAAACGAGAATTGTGTTCTTTGCAGCAGGGAATTTAAGATATGCTGCTTAGGAATATTCAGTTGCATACACACTTTGTGGATAAAGAGCTTCACAAACTAGTGTAACATATGTTGCATTATTCTTTTATGAACGATTAACCAAAATATTTTCCAACATAGCACTTATAAATATATATATTTAAAATAGTAATATGTTTGTGATCTGTTTCCATGAAGAATGCCTATCTCCAAGAAAATCCGTTTTCGTTTAATGTCACATGCAAAGCCGAAGACAACACCAAAGAGAATCGGACAAAGATAATAAACAAATACATTCCAGGATAGCGACTGTGCACTGGACGCACTGCACGCAAACAAGGCCCTCATTATGATTATATACAATCATCCACATGACTCATAAGGCAAAGGCAAAGTCCAACATTACATGCAACATAACAAGCAGTGATGAAGACAGTCTCATAGCCTCCCAACCAACTTGGCAGCAAGCCAGGTCAGGCGTGCGACATTTTTAAAGCTCTATCTAGGTTTGCCATGGTTCATTCATATAGGTGACAGGTCCAGCCGAGGGACCAGAATAGAGGCAGAAGCCGCCCCAGTGTAAAAAAGAGCACATCAGTATGGATTTCACTAGCGATGGTTGACATCGGGCAGCTTTCCTACCGGTGCCCAGACCTTTCCGTGTTAAATAATGTATGATACACACATTGGCAGTTCAGCCGGCCAGCATGCAAAGCGTCAGACAGATACAATCTGTGTACAGAGATAAACGGCTGCAAATCATTACAACCTATCGGAAGTTTGCTTGCATGCGAGGTGGAATCAAAAGTGGGTGCCCTTTGAGACCGGTTTCAAGGCTGGTGTTGGACGCGCATACACACATTCTGCCTTTATGGTCATACGTGTGTGTGTGTATGCGTAAGGGGGGAAAGAGGGGGAAACTCACATTAGCATGCTAGCAAATGGGTAGCTGTATTGTTGGATATTGGATGATAACACTCTCCAATTTAAGACCTAAACCCAAAGGAACCAACGTCCATGTGCTCCGCAGGGACTGCGTTCAAATCCTTTTTTAAAAAAGCATATACTAGCAGGGTTTGGTTAAATTCTGTAAATGAAAACGAGTTACTCACTCAGAAAGAATCAGCTGATACAACGGTGACTCAGTAGAGTACACGACTTCCGCATTCCCGCGTGATGACACACACGTGAACCAATAAGCGGAGATATTTCTTCCGCGCACCAGACCAATAGCGCTGTGGTATTTGCAACAGCCAATGACATTGCATGGCAGGTAACACCGAGGACTGCATGATACGCACACGCCCACACTAAAGCCTATCACATGTATTTGTATGTTTTAACGATGCACCAATAGAAAATCACAGCGCGGCAGAAGATGTCCACACACACACACACACACACACACACACACACACACACAGACACACACACACACACACACACACACTAACACACACTATGACACACTATCACAACCTCACTCACTCTCGCGCTCTCACACACGCACCCAAACACACACACACACACATACACGCACACACGCACGCGCGCGCGCGCGCGCTGTGGCTCCCTCTCCCTATCCCTCACTCTCTCCCTCATCACACACATACACTCTCAAATACTTGAACGTCACATTGTAGCTAATATGTCAGCCGCAAATAAATGAAGCCTTTCATCTGAATCAACTGTAATACAAACCTTATATTCCACGATCAAAAAGGGGATACCATGAGTAGTAGGTACGCGAGACCGGTGAATGCCGTTTTAGGACCGTTGTTCTAGGACACTGGGTTTTATCGTGACCTGCCTTCGGGACGAAAGTTTCAAATAAACAAAAAAACATGTAATACCTAAAGTTCACCATATCTAAAAAATACCTTAAATAACCGAAACCAAACTATACCATCTCTAATCTAAAATCTAACTGTAGCCATCTTATCGGCTAAAATGAGCAATGTATTAATGAAGACCTTTACCATAAGGCAATTTGCAATGCCAGCCTAGGACAAATGAAATGTTTAGTATAGTCTTACAAGTCTTAAAGGCAAAACTGGGTCCTAGAATTGCGGTCCTAGGAGTACGGTCCTGAAACTGTAGCCTCCGGGAAACTGCTAGAACATACTATTGGATTTGTACGACGACCATGTATCACTCATTGTCGCCAGTAGGAGGTGACAGTCCGACAAGTTGTCCCCACGTTGTAAATATTTTAACAAATCTAAATCGTTTTTAAGATACTCACAATGTTATCATATTACAGAAATAGTAATCTTCTTACAGTACCACACAACTTCACTCTTACAGAAGATGGTATAGCCGAGAAATTCACGAAGAAGGACTCCGTTCTCTCCTCTTCGTCACTGCCGGAGCCATCAATCCAAGACGTCAGGTACCGGCGGTACAAGTGGTTTCCATCGGCACAATGGGAATGAATATGGATACCGGGGATGTGGTGGACAATTTGGTTACACAAGCCTTTTTTTCAATGTCGCTGCTTAAAATGCACAGTCAAATAAACACAAACACTAAACCATACAATCATGTGAATCATCGTACAAAGTGTTATGAGAGGGAAAATTCTATACCACTCTTATTTGGGTTTCATCCCTTTAACAATTTTGGTTTGAATACTGAGAGATACAATTTTACAACATAATGTTTTATTAGAGTCCACAAGAAATGTAATTGACTCACCGGATATACAGAGAATCTTTCCCATGGGTTCTGTCCAGTGTTGCCCTCTCACTGGAGAAGTTGTCAAATTTTTTGCTCTTCCTTCTTGACCAGAATAGTGTTAGGCTACGGCAAAGGGTCGCTTCAGGGCCGTTTCTCTTTTAACTCCGTTCTTCATGTCAATGGACTAACCTGAGGCCTACCGTCTGTGTCTCCCAACTTTTTCCTTTTAATTTCTTTCGGTCTGCAACTCTTTCCCCTTCTTTTTTAAATTTCCTTATTACTCACTCATTAAATTATGGGCCCAGACCAGTCGAGTCTCAAACACCTTTAGATAACCTCTAATCATCTTTTCCTATGATCCCAGATCGTCGTATTAAATCAACATGTACCCACGGTTGATAAACCAGATATGTAAACACGTTTAGCGAATAAGTAAATATTGATGTCTCACATGACGGGATAATTTTGCCCTCAGTATACCGTACTGAAAAATCCTATTTTCGGTTGTCTTGGCAATTTTCTTTTGAGAAATTGTGTCTAGGACTTCTTATTGCAATTTTGTTGGATAGAATAGCATTTAAACTATACTAAGAGACCAAAAATATCAAAGCAAAATACTGTTTATTCTGTGTGTGTGTGTGTGCGTGTGTGTGTGTGTGTGTGCATGTGTGCGTGTGTGTGTGTGATATGTGAGCGTCCATGTGTGTGTGTGTGTGTGTGTTTGTGTGTGTGTCTGTGTGTGTGCATGTGTGTGTGCAAACCTGTGTGATGGTTGTTTGTGTGTGTGTGTGTGCCTGCAAGCATCTCTGTGTGCTTGTGTGTGTGTGTGTGTCTGTGTGTGTGTGTGTGTGTGTGTGTGTGTGTGTGTGTGTGTGTGCGTGTGTGTGTGTGTGAGTGCATGCATGCCTGCAAGCAAGTGTGTGTTTGTGCGTGCAGCTCAGTAGAAAAGCCAAAGATTATTCCAGTTTGTCTGCCTCGTAATCAGCTGACCTTAAATGCTCTGTGACAGTCCACAGTCAAACAAACTTTCAACCCTTGGTTCACTTAGCATTTATCTTTGCATTTAGCCTTCAGGGGTCCTTTTTGTTATAGCACATCTCTAAAAATGGTCCCTTAAGCCATTACAGTGTCAATACAGTTAGAAAGCACTTTTCGTTATGAATTAGTCTTAGTCTTTCGATATTTGTCTCCTATTAGTTTCTGTTTCAGTTTCAGACTTTTTTCTCTATCAGTTGGTAGGCCTACATGGAAGCACATACTGTGGTTCCATCTAGGGGGTGGAGAGGGAACATCTAGTTTGGCGTGACTTGGGTTTACTCGCTTGTTTTCTTATACAACCCATTGCTTCAAAAACATCTAGAAATTAATCAAAAAGTTTTTTTTGAATTGTGCGCTGAGTGTTAAAACTAAAGGGTCTATAGAAAGTTAATAACATCATCCATGTCTCCATCCATCACCTCCCTTCAGGTTGTTATAAGATGGTTGTTAATGACAGACATAATTGTAGGCATTATAGAATAACAAAACCCAGCCATTGGCCAACAGCCCTTATGACCACATAGGGGCTGGTATCGAATGTTTAAAGTGAAGCAGAAGAATAGGGGGCGTGCAGGTGGGTGTCAATCTGGACAACCAATCAAAATGCTCCCTAAACCCAGTACTTATCTGTTGGCTTTCATGTTGGACACTGATTTTGATATACTGTCTTTCTAATTGCACTGCATGTGGAATCACAAGAATGGTAAGCATCTTAACATCTTCACATTAAACCCCTTTGTGGGCATCCATTGAACGCTTGTGTAAGACCTAATATTGTGATAATTGATTAATCAATTGTATACACTTTTGTTCATGTACATGGGATTACTTTGTTAAAATACCTGCATCCTTATGTGTTATGCATAAAAAACAACAACAACTCTCTTCTGAATGGTTACACTTTAATTGAGGATTGCCCCAACTGCTTTTCTTCTTAGACGAGCTACACAGATAAAGGCGAGAAAGTAAGTAAGCAAAATGTACTAAAGAAAATAACGTCACGATGAGTCATGCATGCAAGTTAAGTTAACAATTAAATCTAAATTATTATTTATTTATTTAGGAGGAATACACTTTAATTATCTAGGAAGAATACTTTTGTATGGAATGTAAACCATCTCATTTGTACTTTCTAATACACTTTATTTTTCAAGCATGCAAGAGGAAGATTTGTCCGCTTTCATCACCTTACCTTCTGGGTGGGAAATGCCAAACAGGTAATGAATAGAGAATAGAGAGTGTTGTCCTTTTTAACAGGCAGATATTACAATTTCGCTGTGGTGCCAGTAGTTGTTTCAGTAAAGGTTTATCACTTTGTTTTTTTATAGTTCTGCGTTAGAATAGATCTACAAACTAGATGCCATTCAAGCTAATAAAGCTTAAACATTTAGTTGTGTTTGTGCCTTATTGAACTTCAACTTGAGTTGTTTATACATGCAGATCATTACTTATACACGCTCAAGGCATTTGAAGAAAGAACCTTTCGGATAGAGTAATGGTTGCTCTAGGCTCAGATTGTTTTGCTGGATGATCTGTTGACTTAAGCTTCCTAGGGACAGTGAAAGTCCAATTTTTTCCAGAACAAATCAATTGGTAAGCCATGCATAGTAGGCCCACATGGCATTTTCGCAACAGCACTGCCACTTTGATTGAAAAGCTGTTTGTGCTTAGAATACATCAGGGATTGATAAATCATTAATTCATTGATCTGAAGGCAATTCATATATATATTTCATCAGTTTCTATGGAACTCTTGTCATCTCATATCAAGTCATTCCTCATTGGAAAGTTCAGTCAGTAGCGGAGAAGTAGGCATTTTCAAGTGTCAAAAGAGTCAAAATGCATTTCTTCCTGACGATAACTTTATTTGTGTCGTGCAGTCAGCGTCCTTCTACTGTGATAAGATGGGCTTCGAGCACTATGCTTATAAAGGGTTGGAGACAGGCAGCCGCGAAGTGGTGTCCCATGCGATCAAGCAAGATAAGGTATGGATTGTGTATATCACAAACATACACACACACACACACACACACACACACACACACATACATACACACACACACACACACACACACTCACACTCACACTCACACACACACACGTAGATTGCATGCACGGAAACGCACAACAACAAACAAACATGCACACATGGACACGCACATACACAAACGCGCACCTGAAGCACTCACCAACACACACACAGGCCTTCACATTCGCACGTACACACACACACACACCCATGGGCAAGCTAGCACACGAGTACACAGTACACACTCTGAAGCATTCACACGCACACACAGACACACATACACAGACACTCACCAATCCACACTCACTCAAACACATGCATAATGTTTGAATAATTGAATGTGAATAGGGGATTTGAACTAAATAACGATCAGTGTCCCTCTCTATGTCGCCCCACAGATTATATTTGCATTTGAATCTGCATTGAATCCAGGAAACGAAGGTGAGTTTTTCCTTGAGTATAGTTGAATATTTGTAAATATTTACAAATGTAAAAAAAAAAGGAAACAACGAGTTTTGGGCTATTGTTTCTTTTTTTTCAGTAATGGGAAGGCATCTGATGAAACATGGAGATGGAGTCAAAGACATTGCTTTCCAGGTGGAAGACTGTGACTTTCTGATCAAGGTAAACACACATTCCTCTGAACACTTAAACCGGTCTACAATAAATGGCCCCGTGTTCAACTTTCAGCCAGCAGATGGCGTACAAGGCCCACAGTAAAACAGGTTCCCCTAAGAGAGGGAGAAAGGTCTCGTAACACTTTCTGAACCTATCCCAACACCAACCTCTGTGCAGACAGCTAGGGAGAGGGGGGCAGTAGTAGTCAAGGAGCCCTGGGTGGAGGAGGACAGCAATGGCAAAGTCAAGTATGCTGTGGTGCAGACGGTGAGTCAACACCGACAGCGCTACATTCATCACAAGCTAACAAAGGCTAGCTTACATTGTATTATGCTCCGGTGAAAGGTTTTTTTCTTCTTGGCTGGTTCATTTAAAATCATGAACCTTTCGTACACAGTATGGCGACACAACGCATACACTCATCGAGTACCTGGGCCCTTACAAGGGCCTGTTTTTACCGGGCTTCAAAGAGCCACTGTTCAACGACGTCCTGCTACCTACCCTGTAAGTTTATCGTCTTATTAACTTTATTTATTTCACATTATATATTCATTATTACCCCTCATCACCCTCCTGCACTCTGTGTCTCATTAAAATAGATTTTTCCTCCTCCAAATAACTTTAATGATGACTATGATGATGTGGATGATGGTGTTTTTTCCACTAATGGACCCGAAATCCCGCAATCCCTTTTCCCAGTCCCGCAGCAGGACTCTGCTTTATTGATCACATTGTGGGAAACCAGCCCAACGACGAGATGGGGCCAGTTACAGACTGGTAAGCAACCAGCACACGTATGCAGCTCTCCAGCGCACCATTCACTCATGGGGGGGGGGGGGGGGGGGGGGGTCTGGGGTTGGGCCAAAGGACAAGCAAACAACAGTGAAGTGGTCACTTCAGTGCTACGGTTTGAGATCCAGCAGCCGCCGCGGATAAAGAAGGCCCGGGTCCAGCATTAGAGAGAGAAAAGCTCTCAGCGTCAAACATTAACAACACTTCTCAAATGCACAAAGCAGCACTGCTGCCCACACACCTATGTTCAAATATTTACAGTAAAATAATTGATGTTTACACTCCACGGATCCCTGTCGCTGATGAAATAAACGATTACATCAAGCAGAGAACAAAAGGAACCGTGTGGCAGCGGAGAGGGAAAAAAATCCACTGCGCTTTGAAGTCGGCGGCTTATCGCTTATCGCCCCTCGTTTAGTTCCAACTCTTATCTTATTTGTTCCGCTGACTTTTTTTTTTTCTCTCTCCCAGGTATCAGAAGTGTTTGATGTTCCACCGCTTCTGGTCGATCGACGACAAGCAGATCCACACGGACTACAGCTCGCTGCGCTCCATCGTGGTCACCAACTACGAGGAGACCATCAAGATGCCCATCAACGAGCCCGCGCCCGGCATTAGGAAGTCCCAAATCCAGGTACCCACCAGGGCCAGCTGACCCTGACGGCGCTGGCTAGCTTAGTGGTGCATGCGATGAAGGTCATCCACCTTCACCACGTCCACGTCCACAACCTTCACTTCATCCACATCCACCACCTTCACTTCATCCACATCCACCTCTAGCTTCACCTCCAACTACAAATCCACCACCGACACCACCACCACATCCACCTCTAACTTCACCTCCAACTCCCAAGTCCACCAACACCTCCCCATCCACCTTGACCACCACCACCACCACCTCCAACTCCACCACCCCATCGACCACCACCACCTCCCCCACCACATCCACATTCACCAACACTTTACCACCACCTCATCCTCCCCTACCAGGGATTGACTTGTTCCTTGTTCACCCATGTTCTCTCTGTTTCCCCCAGGAATACGTGGACTATAACGGGGGTCCCGGCGTGCAGCACATCGCCCTCAACAGCTCCGACATCATCCAGTCTGTGAGTCATCCCCCACACCGCCGCGTCTGGCTCCCAGCACACAAAACGCCGATAGGGTACCGAGGGCCGATCAAAAATGAATCGGCAGCAGGCAGCACTTAAAAGCGCTCAAATTCCACAGAGCTTGTTTCTTTTCGGGTGGCAAGCAAGGGCAGGCCCTGATCCTGATCCTGATCCCCGGTTGATGTTGTGTCTTCTATTCTTCCTTCCTTCCTTCCTTGTTCCTGCTCTACAGATAGTAAACCTCCGAGCCCGCGGGATGGAGTTCCTCTGCGCCCCCGACGCCTACTACGTGGGGCTGCGGAAGAACCTGAAGAACGCCAAGATCCAAGTCAAGGAAGACCTGGACCGGTTACAGGTGAGGCTTAGGCTTTCACCACAGCGTCTGTCCAACCCCGAAAGGCCCACTCCCTCGTTCAATACACAACCACTGTTTTCAACCCTGGGCATATGGATTAATATATATATTAGTGAATAAATATATTCGTGACACTATGTCACTATATTGAAATGTTCTATCGTATATAAAATGCAACACTATTTCATTTCTGTTTTTGTCTATCTCCTTTTGTACACAAAATATACTCATCAGATCACCCCCCCCCCCCTCCCTGCTTTGTATTGATGCATGAACCCAGGAGCTGAAGATCCTGGTGGATTTCGACGACAAGGGCTACCTCCTCCAGATATTCACCAAACCGGTTCAGGACCGGCCCACGCTGTTCCTGGAGGTCATCCAGCGGCACAACCACTTTGTACGTCGGGTCCTTCTCAAGCCTGGCAGCCCTCCATAAGTACACCCCACCCCCCTTTGCAAACAGTCACTGGACGTCCCACACACCAGAGGGGGAAACACACCTATGCCTCAGTGCTTTGTTCTAAGCACGACCTATTAAACAAGGCGAGCCCGCGTCGCTGTTAAACAGCCGCAGCCGTGCGGACACCTGTTTGCAATTCCCACCCAACTCGAACACCGCAGAAGCCCGCTTGTAAATCCATCACAGGCGCAGATTAGAGAAACCTCCCCCCCCCCCCCCCTCTCCGCTTTATAACAACACAATGTTTGGATCGAGTTCCCCCAACCTAACCCTGTTCTAAACACACACACGGCCGCCGGAGCACGTCCACTTCAAAGCGGCCGGAGCATGACCCCGGCGGAGGAGCCGGGACAATGTTTACATCACTGTGGCGCGTCTAACCCTGAGGGCTGTCCGACTGGAGCAGGGGCTTTTTGAACCCGGCCACCCCCAGAGAGAACAGACATATACAGAAATGACTTGGGCTTGGTGGAGGGTTCGGAGTCATAGCATGTGTTACGCTACTTCATGCATATTATTTGTCATACATGTTTTTAATGTTTTCTCTCTCTCCCTCTCTCCGTCGCTCCCTCTCTCTGTCTCTCTCTCTCTTTCTCTGTCTATGTCTATCTCTCTCTCTGTCTATGTCTCTCTCTTTCTCTCTCTCTCTCTGTCTGTCTCTCTCTCTCTCTGTCTATGTCTCTCTCTCTTTCTCTCTGTCTATGTGTCTCTCTCTCTCTCTGTCTCTCTCTCTCTGTCTCTCTCTTTCTCTCTCTCTGTCTCTCTCTGTCTCTCTCTTTCTCTCTTTCTCTCTCTTTCTCTCGCTCTCAGGGCTTCGGGGCAGGAAACTTCAAGTCTCTGTTCGAGGCCATTGAGAAGGACCAGGATGCTAGGGGAAACCTCACAGCAGAAGGCTAGCCAGAAGCTTTCTACTGATCCCCCCCCCCACATCCCACAACAATGGAAGGAAACTTTCCTCCTTGTCATTAGAAACCACAAATGCATGTCATTTTACATTATATCGATTCTAGCTTTCCCACCACCACTACAATTAGCTAAAAGTGCGTCAAGATGTCAGTGATCAATGGAGGGGGAACGTGAGTGTGTCACCCTGATGCAGTTTGGTGAAAAGTGTCTGTAATCATGGCTGGAGGGAGGATGGTGTAGACTTAAAGAGGGCTGGAGTCTTGACGTCGGTGCGACGGTATTGCGGTAGACGCTGCCACGATAGATTAAAATGCGGGCGAAAAAAATCCATTCGTCAGTTTCTATTTCAAAATAATTTATTTGCATATAATTGGAATGCGGCCAGGTTGATACATCTGCGATGGCACTGGTTAGATTCATAAAGACTCGTTCAATACACAACCACTGTTTTCAAACCTGGACAAATGGATAAATATATATTAGTAAATAAATATATTAGTGACACTATGTCACTATATTGAAATGTTCTATCATATATAAAATACAACACTATTTCATTTCTGTTTTTGTCTTTCTCCTTTTGTACACAAAATATACTCATCAGATCTGTGACAGCTCCACAGCGACTGTACCCCACTATAAAAAAAAAAAAGGCAGATTCAGCTCAATATTTTTTGCACAAGAATACAACAGGAAAGACCCTTTTAAAAAGGATAAAAGTGTCCACAGATCCCCATTTGATTTTGTATTGATAAACTGTTTAACCTTTACCGTGACAACGTTCAATTACCCCTGGGTGGTGGTTTTCCATTCTCTCTTCTGTCGTGTCGGTGATCTTGCCTCACAGGTCATGTACTCCTAAGCCAAAGTGCTGCTTGTGTTTCAGATCTTTCTTCCGATCGTAATCTAGTATGAGCATTCAGGCCACAATAAATATAACAGACGAGCAGGGTTTGTTTTTTTAGCAACGGACCGCTTTGTGACATTCAAAATGAGGTATAAGCACAAGGAGTACGGAATATATAGAAACAAAACGTGTGTACAATTGCCCCTCAACTTTTGGCTGATTGAACCTGGACGTGGAACTTCTTGCCAGCTTTAAACACGGGTCGTTGCGGTTGATAGTCGAGGCAAAAAAAAGGGGTTGGGGAGATTATATGGCAGTTATTAAGGTGTAGTTCACTCATGTTTTCAAAGCTTGCCTCTTTGGTTAGACGACGCGTATAAGAGCTTATAGTGAAGGGGAGACGTTGGTGGTGATCCTCAGCCCTGTGCTGCCCTCGACTAGGGGAGAGAGAACTACGTTCATAAGGCACATGGTACGGGGATAACATAGAACCCGGTTATCAAACGTACCCGGGAACGTAGCGATGTAGCCTCTGCCAGCCACTCTCCTGTATATTTCTTTGCTAAGTGCTAACGGCTCTAATACCAGATCATAGCTCTGCTTTCTAAACCGAATGCTGTATGGAAACGACCTCGTCTTCGTTTATATTCCCACTGTGCTTTTTTAAAGATATATTTCGGCCACAAAGAGTATAAAAATGCTATGATCTTATTAAGTGTTTCATTTTAATGTTGTAAGCATGGTGAAGTCTTGCATAGTTAGAGAGAAGACTTGGCTTTAAAGTCATACAGGCACACATAAGAAATGTATTGGTTGACATAAACGTGGATGCAATCTTTGGAGAGAAAAATACCTACATATTTTTGTGGACAATTCAAAAGATGGGAACAACGCATTAAGAACAACTCCCTCACCAAATGACAAATGTGAATTAGGTTGAATCTCGTGTTTACCAGTACTTTACTTTCTACAGTTATCCGGCAATACTTATGACCACATAATTCCTGAATGTGAACCTTTCTATGTTTTTAACTTCTATATGGTTTCAATGGTTGATAGGTACTTTAGCCAAATTAGCTACATCTGTCTTCTATTCCAGTGTTTTTAGATTTCCTGAGATGTTTCTCAGTTTCAGGACATGAATAATAAATAGTGGGAGAGCGCTGACATAGCACCAGAAAGGTGCTAAACCACTTAGATGCTTGTTGTACAAAGAGCATGGCTTTAATCCACTGAGATTATTATTAAGATGTGTCTGCAATGTCTCCATACATGAAGATCTAGGCTTGGAGGCGTCCTTCTCTGAGGACTCAGCGGGGTGTCGTTCCCAGACGTATAAAGTATAAAAATGGAAGGACGGGGAGAAAATGGTCTGAAAATGTCTACTAGGTACGACCGTCCAGACGTCTTTCGCTCTGCCTCCCCGAAACCAGCACTGAGGTCCGACATGAGAAGTAACCAATCGACACACAAATAAAAAAATGAGAAAAACAAAAAAAAAGCAGCGTGAGTGAGAGAAAAATAGCTTGTGATTATGCTGACGGAATTCAGTCAAAACCGGTACTTAAAAAAAGAGGAAAAAAAAACAATGACCCCATACATAAACAAATGTGGGACAAAAAACAGCTGCCATTACTGAAATATTATGAATACAAGGCCCAATGCCGCTCCCAGCTACCACTGTGAATGATCTGTGTTTAAAGGGGCTGGAGAAAGCTGGACGTCTCTATCTGGACCTGGGGGGAGGGTGGGGGGGTATTGAAATGACTATTCGCTACAGCAGTACCTTTTGTGGACCCCCGTGGCGAGGGGGCGTGTTCAAGATCCTGAGCTGAGGTAGGCCGGAGAGACAACACTGTTCTCTCAGCTGAGAATGTTTCCCAGCAAAAGGGTGGGAGACAAACACAATACAAAAATAAATAGAATCAAGCATGCAGAGAGAAAAAGTACCTCTTTGATAAAGATAGGGTTTTTTTTGCGTCCTTTAGGGATGGAATCTCACTTCACTGGAAGGCTCAGACCCGAAGCAGCGATCAGTCTTTTAGTCTTCGCCCTCGAGAGAATGAGCCTGCTACACATCTCAATATGAAATACGGTTCAGTATGATTCAATGACAAACCATTTGATGACTCCCCCCCCCCCCCCCCCCCACTTCCCCAAATAATGACCCCTCCTGGTGGACAAACATTGTAATGGTGAATCTGAATCTGGTCACAAAGGGATCGACGAGTATGACAACGACTGCATTTCGTACAATCAGAGAGTTTTTTGGACAGCATACAGAGAAGCCCATAGCGGGTGTTGTGTGAATGTTGTTGTTGAGCCGACTGTACCAGTCCATCCTTGAGGCTTATTCATTGTCCTGTGCCTTGAGTGCATCAAGGTGTGGCAGGGGGCGGGAACAAGGCCATGGTGTGGAATTCAATTGGAAGACATGAGAGAGAGAGAGAGAGATGTGCCAATCATAGGCTTGTCCTTTCTGGCTCCTGTGTAGCAGCGTGAAACTGGGGGGAGGGGGTATACGACAAGTCCTCACACACCAGACTCCTCCTCTGATCCTGCAAACACACCACAAGCAGAGTTAAAGACACCGGCAAATGGGTAATTGACTACATTTCCTTGTCAACAAAGTGCATTTATACAAATACAACAAAGTAAGAGTTTTTTTACACTCCACCGATAAATCCCGTCAACACAAAATGTACGGCAGGAGTTGACGTCCACTGTCTTGGCAAAGACTTAGTCAACTGACTTAGCATTTTGCCGTCCCACCTGGAATGGGCTAAAAAAAACTGCGCGGCCGTGGCGTTGCGTCAACGTCCGACCGTAACTCGGCCGTTACCCACGACCCGCTGAGGGCCGACCCGGAGAGACGCGGCCGTCGACGGGGACACTCACCCTGATTGCGGTGGCACGCGCGGCAGTACAAACAAACGTCCGTGGCCCCGTGGTGGCAGCGGAGCCCCAGGAGCTGGGGCTCCGAGTGGGCCTGCTGCACCCGTTTCTGCCACACCACGTGGGCCCCGCCGCAGCAGGGCGGCCAGTCCTCCAGGCCCCCCCCAGAGTCCAGGATGAGGGGCACGGGCAGCAGGGCGGCGGGCCGGTCGGGCGGGGGGCAGCAGTAGCCCGCCCCCTGGCCGTAGTGGATGTGGATGCTGCAGTCGTCCTGCAGGTCCAGGCTCTGGGGGAAGCCCACCGACGGGCCCTCGTGCCGGCACCCGCCCCTCCTGTGGGGGGGGGAGCGGCTCTGGTGGCAGCAGGGGGGCGGGAGCTGCTGGGGCTGCAGGGGGCCCGGGGCCACGGCGTGGGGGTCGCGGTCCAAGGCCTCCGTCCCGGGGGGCCGGGGGTTGGCCTTGGGACACTGGCAGGGGCTGTGCCTGGGGGGGCCCTTGGGCGAGTCCCGGCCCGGGGCCGCGGCGGCGGCGGCGGCGGCGGCGGCGGAGCCGGAGCTGGCCTCGGCCGACGGCGGGGCCCCCGGGTCCTCGTCGGAGCCCCTGCCGGGGCCCGGGCCGGGCTCGCCGTCCTCGTAGTGGTGGTGGCGGTGGCGGTGGTAGTGGATGTGGCTGAACACAGTCTGGGGCGGGGGGCCCTCGGGGTAGCCCGGGCGGATCCCCGCCGAGTCCAGGGAGCGGGGCCGCGGCGCCGGGGCCTCGGGGCCCGGCCCGTAGTACACGAAGGGGTCGTAGTCGCTGCTCAGCGAGCTGCGGAAGCTGGAGCAGCTGCCGAAGACCCCCTCCAGGGACACGTCGGTGCAGTTGAGCACCGAGTCGCTGGAGGAGCCGTGGCAGGGGCCCGAGCTGGAGTCGCTGGCCGGCCCGTCCGCCAGGTACCCGCTGCGCTCCGTGCCGTAGCTGCCCCCGGAGCAGCTGACCGGGGCCTGCCGGCCGCGGGGGGCCGGTGGGCCCCCGCCCCGGCCCTGGGGGGCCCCGTGGGGCGGCCGGGAGCCGGACGCGCTCCGCTGGGCGGGGCAGGCCGAGCGGTAGTTGTGGCAGGGCCGGCGGGGGCCGTAGTGGTGCGTGGACGTCCGGCAGTTGCCCAGCGTCCTGTGGGGCCTCCCGGGGCCCTCGGCGGGCAGGTGGTACCCGCAGCCGGCCCCCAGGGGCCTCCCGGCTAGGAGGCGGAACGTCTGCGCGTCCAGGGGCGCGGCGGCGCTGTAGTGTGCTATGGAGGGGTAGGGCCCCGAGGGGCCCGCTGGGTACTCGGGGCGCATGGAGAAGGGGACGGCGTGGCGGGGGAAGGGGTGGCTGTGGGACGTGTTGTACTGCTGGGGGAGCAGGAAGCCCTGGCTGTGCTCCGGGGCCGGCTGGAGACGGGCCCTCTGGGGCAGGCGGTCGGTCCCTGGGGGGGGACAGGGGAGAGAGGTCAGAGAGGGACACATGGGGGCCCCTGGGGAGGGACAGCGGTGGTCAGAGAGGGACACATGGGGGCCCCTGGGGAGGGACAGCGGTGGTTAGAGAGGGACACATGGGGGCCCCTGGGGAGGGACGGGGGAGAGAGGTCAGAGAGGGACACATGGGGGCCCCTGGGGAGGGACGGGGGAGAGAGGTCAGAGAGGGACACATGGGGGCCCCTGGGGAGGGACGGGGGAGAGAGGTCAGAGAGGGACACATGGGGGCCCCTGGGGAGGGACAGCGGTGGTTAGAGAGGGACACATGGGGGCCCCTGGGGAGGGACAGGGGAGAGAGGTCAGAGAGGGACACATGGGGGCCCCTGGGGAGGGACAGGGGAGAGAGGTCAGAGAGGGACACATGGGGGCCCCTGGGGAGGGACAGGGGAGAGAGGTCAGAGACGGACACATGGGGGCCCCTGGGGAGGGACGGGGGAGAGAGGTCAGAGAGGGACACATGGGGGCCCCGAGGGGAGGGACGGGGGAGAGAGGTCAGAGAGGGACACATGGGGGGCCCCGAGGGGAGGGACGGGGGAGAGAGGTCAGAGAGGGACACATGGGGGCCCCTGGGGAGGGACGGGGGAGAGAGGTCAGAGAGGGACACATGGGGGCCCCTGGGGAGGGACGGGGGAGAGAGGTCAGAGAGGGACACATGGGGGCCCCTGGGGAGGGACGGGGGAGAGAGGTCAGAGAGGGACACATGGGGGCCCCTGGGGAGGGACGGGGGAGAGAGGTCAGAGAGGGACACATGGGGGCCCCGAGGGGAGGGACGGGGGAGAGAGGTCAGAGAGGGACACATGGGGGCCCCTGGGGAGGGACGGGGGAGAGAGGTCAGAGAGGGACACATGGGGGCCCCTGGGGAGGGACGGGGGAGAGAGGTCGGAGACGGACACATGGGGGCCCCTGGGGAGGTACGGGGGAGAGAGGTCAGAGAGGGACACATGGGGGCCCCTGGGGAGGGACGGGGGAGAGAGGTCAGAGAGGGACACATGGGGGCCCCTGGGGAGGGACGGGGGAGAGAGGTCAGAGAGGGACACATGGGGGCCCCTGGGGAGGGACAGCGGTGGTCAGAGAGGGACACATGGGGGCCCCTTTCAGTAAAAGGGACAACCGCTGGGACTCACTGCCAGACCACTTGAAATGATCCCTGCATTTGACCCCTTCAAAACAAACACAAAATTGCGGCAAATTCAGCAACAATCATGCTCGCATACTTCGTTTTTTTTTTTACAATGTGCTCTCTATATGTCTTTAATAATGTTAATCTTTTTAATATTAGTATTTTTAACCAGATTCCCCACTAGGCGTCGTTTAGCTTTGGCTAGAAACACTATGATGCAAACATCGGATGACTCAATGTCCCACGGTTGTCTGTGTTTCTGAATCGGTCTGTAAACCTTAAAATAAACAAGTGGTGGAAGCTCAGGCCACGGGGGGGGCGACAGGTGGGCAGGCCAGAGGCCCGGCGGGGCTTACCCATGATGTTGTGCATGCACAGGGGACAGGTGCGGTGCTGCAGGAGCCAGGGGTCCACGCAGACCTTGTGGAACTCGTGGGCACAGGAGATGATCCGCAAGTCCTGCGGGTACGGACACAAAGCCGTTATGATAGAGAAAAGAAAATTAAGGATCGTGATTCGTCTATTCAGATTCAATTCACAACTTCAGAAAAAATAGATTTTACTTTTTCATATATATACATATACATTTTTTTAATTATGTCTTAGGTTTGCCTTTGTTTGTTTACATTATTGCAGTTGGTAGATAGAAGTTTTAAGCAGCCCTATATACTGAATCGAGAATCTATTTTGAGTCGAGAATCTGTTCGATCGAGAATTGATTTAAAAAAGGAATCGTGACCCCTTAACGTGAAATCAA
The DNA here is from genome assembly GCF_949987615.1 of Pollachius pollachius. Taxonomy (NCBI): domain Eukaryota; kingdom Metazoa; phylum Chordata; class Actinopteri; order Gadiformes; family Gadidae; genus Pollachius; species Pollachius pollachius. Next base: position 5,928,527 of record NC_136939.1, on the reverse strand, counting down.
ATCGAATGTCGAGACACTGAAAGGTCCCCAGCCCTAGAGCATCAATCACTGTTGGACACATGTAGCTAGTGTGTGCGTTTGCGTGTGTCATTGCTGGGGATCTACATTCATGTTCTAGATCCCCAGCCCTAGAACATGAATCATGACACAGTTGAAAGGGTGTAAATCCAGACATCTCCCTGTTCCCTCCTAACTCTGTCCTCATACCTGTCCGTCCTGGAAGTCCTCCAGGCAGATGGCGCACACGGGGCTGGAGTTGGAGCTGCTGGCCGACCCCCAGGCCCTGTGGTGGCGCTGGGAACCTGAGCACCCCTGGGTGCTGTAGGTCTTGGTCTCCAGGCGGCTGATGGCTCGCATCGTGTCCTGGTGGAGCGAGTCCTACGTTCAGAAACAGCCCTTGTTTTAAACGCTGGGAAACGGATGGTGTGCTCAAACATCGCCCCCTGTTGGGGAGTACAGGGTATTGCAGTGGTCGAGGGACAACCGAAACGTTTTGAGTTTGTCTAAAGGGAACATGTCACTTTGAGCTATTCCTCAGACTAAACACGTACTTTTGATGGTGGTGTTCAGTGAAAGTGGCACTCCCCCAAAAGAGGATGCCTTGTTACGCTCTCTTAGCTCTGTAATGTCTGGAGCTGCAGTGTATTTGTTCAGGGAGGTAGTATTAATATTCTTGTTTTGAGAGGTCCCGATTTAGTGCGTCGGAGATGTGAAACCAGTAATCTTCCTGTCTAGGCGGGCCTGTCGTGATGGCGGCGGCGGCGGCGGGCGTCGTCCACTCACCCAGGTCCTGCTGGACTTGCACTTGTAGCGGAAAGCGAAGATCATCACGATTGTGAGGATCACCAGCACGATGGTGAGCAGGATGCCCACGTCGTAGTGGGGCTGTGGAGGAGACGAAGGGCACGAGGTAGAGGATGAGGAGCGAGTCAAGCTATTTCTGGAGAGCCCCGCGGGAAAGTGTTGGGGTTATGGAAAGTTGAATCTAATAGTTTGATTCATTGAATTCAATCAAACCGCAGCAGTACGAACGCAAGGTTCATGTTGAAAGATTGAATGTTTTGCAGTATTATCTATACACATATATTCTTTATAAATTAATAATAATAACAATTAATAAACATTGACTCATTTAAGATAACAAATGGGATGAATAATACACAAATAATTAAGTGCAAGATTGGGTATGTTATTTAAAAATAACTAAAACATACGACTTCAATCCACCTATCAATGTGCTTGCCGTGATTCTAACTGAAGACAGCTCAAGAGGTAGGTCTTCTATAAATGTGACTAAAGCTCATTTAAAAACACAGCAACTTAAGGGTGTTCCTCCAACGCCCCATGCGGTGTCGTAGCAGGGCCAGTAGTGACTACAGCTAGCACAACACACAGCAGCATGCCGTGTCATAGCAGGTCCAGTAGTGACTACAGCTAGCACAACACACAGTAGCATGCGGTGTCATAGCAGGGCCAGTAGTGACTACAGCTAGCACAACACACAGCAGCATGCGGTGTCATAGCAGGTCCAGTAGTGACTACAGCTAGCACAACACACAGTAGCATGCGGTGTCATAGCAGGTCCAGTAGTGACTACAGCTAGCACACCACACAGCAGCATGCGGTGGTCGTAGCAGGTCCAGTAGTGAGCAGGGCTGCCTACCCATTTGGTGGGCTCCACGAACCCGATGCGGACCCGGGCCTCCTCGTTCTTGTTCACCAGCTTCATGAGCTCCCTCGCGTTCTCCGCCATCACGATCACCACGGGATGGGTCAGGAAGGCCTTCTCCGACAGCTACCACGGGGAGGAGATCACATCCAGTCCAATGAACGACAGAGACAGAGGCTTTGAAATAACATCTGCGCTCACGGATATAGCCCAAACTTTGGATACAAGACGAAAACTTTTATTGTGATATTCTCTATTTTGCCTCTGGGTCAATTATGGCGCCCATTCAACTCCTGATCATCCCTGAAAGGAGAGATCGCCCACTCGGCGTTCCTTAAGGAATTAAGGGATTTGTTCTTGCCCATCTGGGTGGCTAGGGTCAGGGGGGTGTCATACATATATGCCCTGCCTTTGAGACTGTAACTCTGATTAAGGGCTATACATATAAAATGTAATTAAATTGAACATAATTATCTCTTCGCCTTTCTACGTTACACCTTAACAATGACGTGGATATTACACCTCCGCTACTGTAATCCTCCTTTTATTATTTCCATACCTCAAGTCCCATCCATTTCATTTGTGAACCCCTTAACCAGAGTTGCAGCCTCAGCAGGCCTCCCAGGCAGACTATATGACCCCCCCAACTCTCGAGGGGAAAGACCAGCCCCTTAATCATGGAAGGAACTCAGGGAGAGGGATCCCTCCTTCCGGAGCTGGGTGGTAATAATAATAATAATAATAATAATAATAATAATAATAATAATAATAATAATAATAAATGTAAATTGAAGGCGCCTTTCTCAGCACTCAAGGACCCCAAAAAGTAAGAGACGTTGCAGTTGACATCAGATGGAATGGGCAGTTTTAAACAGATGTGTTTTGATTGGTAACGGAACGGGGTGCCATCACGGACTGACTAGCGGTAGCATCACAAGATAACGAGTGGAAGCAGATCCCCCTCACCTTCACAGTCATCTCCTCAGCGGCGTTGGGGTCGTCGGTGACATCGAAGATGACGGCCTGCGCCCCGCGCTCCAGCGCCATGCGAGCCTGCGGAGAAGACATAGAGATAGACAGCGTTGTTAGGGAAGCCTCGGGGAGCATTGATCGTGCCAGGGTTTGTGTAACGCGGATGGCAGCCATGACGTCACTAGATGGCAGCCATGACGTCACTAGATGGCAGCCATGACGTCACTAGATGGCAGCCATGACGTCACTAGATGGCAGCCATGACGTCACTAGATGGCAGCCATTCCCCGGTCCTGCTCCTCTGGGAACCAGCTTCCTGGTCATATATAGAAGCAGGCAGGCAGTGCTGGAATATATGGTAATATATATATATGTATATATACATATATATATATAATTGTATATGTATATACAGTATAAAGTTTGCAGTATATACTGTATATAAATATAAATATATATATACAATATGACCCCACTTGATTCTCAATACCAAACAGTAATCTAATGGTAAACAGATGTGTTTCACCTGCTATTCAACCCCCTCCTCCCCGCTCCCCACCCCGTCTTGCAGGTCGATAAACACCCCGTAGTTGAACCAGAACCCCCCAGGAAACTACAGTGTCTCAGTCAAATCGCCCGCTATCCTGCCAGCGCACAATCAGCTCCCACCAAACGCAATCCCTTCCAACGTTGCATCAGGTAAAACAACCAAGATATGCCAAGAGTGAATGTGCTGATCAGGGTCCTGTAGTATCAGTGTCCGCTTCCAAGAGGCTAGCTGGAAGGGTTATCAACCCCCCACCCCGGGAGCCCTTTGGTCGGGTACGTCTGGAGCCGTCCGGAGGGCCTTCCCTGGGAGGGCCCGAGCTGTCAGCAGGTACGATCCTGTGGTGGCCCTGAGTGACATGTTTGTGTTGTGCACGTTGCAAAGAAAGGGTGTGAGAGACGCTTCGCGGGCATTGTGAAAAGAAAACTGGCAGACAGAGCAAACAGAAGCCTTTTCATTTACTACTCAACATGTTTCCATGAGTTAGCGATCTGTCAATGCGCTGGTGAACACACGCCGCAAGTTTAAACAACCGATCAACCCGGGTCAATATGTAACACTCGAACGCCGACGCTATATACTTAACACTGGCTTTTACTGCCACACACATGTGCGCACACACACACACACACACACACACACACACACACACACACACACACACACACACACACACACACACACCGACTTTGAAGGCGAGCCAAACCTTGAGAAAACTCTGTGTCATCGCCAATCTTGTCACACAAGTTAACACTTTGTTAAAAAGAAAGTCACACCTCCAAACATGAATTTGGAGACACAGCCATAACATTCTTACAGTCTCATTCGCCCTGTATTCTTTGCGTGTTTATGCATGTTTGTTTGTGTGCGTGCGTGCGTGCGTGCGTGTTTGTGTGTGTGTGTGTGTGTGTGTGTGTGTGTGTGTGTGTGTGTGTTTGTGTGTGTGTGTGGGTGCGTGCCAATTGAATGCACTCAGCTTGTTTACGGTAATTGCGCTGTGATAGCTATAAGGAGGTCATATAAAAGCAGCACGCTGCCTTTGATCTGCGGTCCAACGATGGCGCAAGAGCCGCTCGCCCTGTTTGATTGGAACAATGATGGCGGTGCCCGTGTCTAACAGGGTGTGGTTACCCGAAGGAGGAAGTGAGTGTGATCCTCCACATGTGGGAATATATTATACATGGGGGAAGGGCTGGCCGATATTCCCTTAAAATAAAATCACTGATTTTATCAAACCAAACCTGATTATCGATTTTAATCTTTTTTTTTTCTAGAAATGACAAATAGATATATATTTTGAATTTTGGATTTTGTTTGAAGAATAGCAATGATTAACAAAAGCAAAATAAATAACACACATCTCCCACTCTGCTGCGTGTCTCAGATTAAGATGTTGGATTACATGTGTTGTGAAGATGCTTTTGGCTGCCACAGACTTTAGGCAAACTACACACTCACTCTCTTCAGCGCATGCTGCATTGTTGATATTTGATTTATAAAAAAATAGAAAATCAATATTAATATATTAATAATCGATTTTCTTTTTTTAAAAAACATGAATTCGAATTACAATTCAAAAACGATTAATCGCCCAGCTGTACCTGGGGGCTGAAATGCGTCTGATTCAAACATGGCAGCCAGGAGTCCCTCAGTGGAGGCAATGCATGGAGGACAAACTGCAGTTGACCCACATGCGCGCACGCACACACACATACATACACAAATACACACGCAGGCACGCACACCCAAACACACACACATTGAGACACACGCCTTCACATATATTCTTATACCGACAAACCCTCTCTCACATACACGCACATCTTCAAAGACACACACACTCATAAACAAACGCACACACACATACACAAACACACATCCATTAAAAAACACACTCACACACACACCCATGTTATGGAACAGTAAAAGGCCAGCTCAGACCTGACTAACCACAGGCAGTGCTGGAATATATGGTGATGTATTTCTAAAGTGACTGTTGTGGCGGCGTTATGTCATCCTAGTATTAGTAGTACTACTGCCGCAGCGTGGTCGTAGGCTGCGGTCTGAAACCCAGAGCCCTGTAGAAGGCGGAAACAGCCCAGAGGAGAAGAAGACCCATTACATGATTACTGGGAGTTATATTTAACTTAATGGCCACATTAAATCCCCCAGTGGGACGCTTACAGCGCAGTTTAAAGGCGTGCCAAGCGAGGAAACGTCAGCCTGGTCTGTGTTTTGTTTGAGCCTGAACCGTGGAGGACACCGATGTATGGGGAGGATGGCTTCTGCACACGCTCAGGGAGATCTTCTCCAGGTAGACTGAAACAAGTGGGACAACACACACCTTGCTGGACTGTGTGGCTTTGTCTGGTGTTTCTCAGTTCAAATGTCGTTGATTATAACCAACATGACGTTAGGGCCCAATGGTCAGAGTGTTTGGACCAATCAGCTTCTGTTCGAAAGAGAAGGTGATCCTTCGTTGGCTAGCTTTACCGTACCCTTTCTAGACTTACTGTAGTGGGTGTGTGTGTGTGTGTTTGTTTGGGGGGGTGGGGGGGGGATGACATTTGCATTTGTTTTTCCTGAAATCCTTCCAAGCCAGTAATTATTAGCAGACTCATCTAAAATCATCTTATTGTTTCGCTGTGGGTGACGAGGCATTTGCACCCACACGACCCCCCAAAAGAATAACAGCTCTTGTCTCAAATATTATAACACAAAACTAACACAACGACACCCCCCCACCACAGACAAACCCCCAAAGGAAAAACAGCTCCTGTCTCAAACATTACAGGATCTAACACAAGCACACACACATAGACACACAAGCAGACACACAAACAGCATTGTGCTGTGGACCCAACATCAATCACATGGTTGATGCATTGCACACACACACACACAAAAAAAAAGCACTACAAATTGTATCCAGACGTCCAGGGCTTTTCCCATTACTACTACTCAAACGCATGAGAAGGGCGCTTAAGAGAGACACACACACAGGGCTCCGCCCAGCTCTAGGGACAGCCAGCGCTGTGGGGAGACCTCCCTGGCCGACCTACGCACTGAGAGATTGATGGGGGGTGGCTGGCAGCGCTCTGTGTTGCAGACAGGGAGGAAGGAGATAAGTTTAACTCTGATGTCTTCATCAGAGTCCCCCTCCGTCTCTCCCGGGGCAGGATGAACACTCCTTCTTCCGGGTTAACCTTTCACAGTGTTTCATGAGGGGGGGGGGGGGTTTAC
>NC_136939.1:5906685-5914396 GCF_949987615.1 Pollachius pollachius | reverse complement strand
TCAGCAGGAGGTGGACCCCATGCAGACCGTTATGTGTGTGTGTGTGCGTGCGTGCGTGCGTGTGTGTGTGTGTGTGGTGTATATATGGGTCATAGCTCGCATGGGCAGGTTCGTTCGCATGTAAGTCTGTGTCATTTCTGTGTGTATGTGTGTGTGCGTCACATGAGTGGGTCAGCATTAGCGTGTGTGTGTGAATTTTTGTGTGTCAGTACTTGCATGTGTGTTTTTGTGTATACATGCATATAAGTGTGTTTCTATGTTTGTGTGAGTACAATCGTGTGTGTGTGTCTGTGTGTCTGTGTGTGTACAAACGTGTGTGTGTGTGTGTTTCTGTGTGTGTGTGTACATACCTGTGTGTAAGTGTGTGTTTGTTTGTTTGTGTACAAACGTGTGTGTATGTGTGTGTGTGTACATGCATGTGTGTGTGTGTGTGTGTTTGAGTGTGTGTGTTTGTTTGTGTCTGTATAAACGTGTGTGTGTGTGTGTGTTTGTGTGTGTGTGTACATACCTGTGTGTATGTGTGTGTGTGTGTGTGCGTGTGTGTGTTTGTTTGTGTGTGTACAAACGTGTGTGTGTGTGTGTGCGTGTAAATGCATGTAGGTGTGTGTGTGTGTGTGTGTGTGTGTGTGTGTGTGTGTGTGTGTGTGTGTGTCTGTGTGTGTGCGTGTAAATGCATGTGTGTGTGTGTGTGTGTGTGTGTGTGTGTGTGTGTGTGTGAGTGCCTCTCTAATCCCTGGGCCCGGGTCAGCGGCCCCGATGAGGAGCGGTGCACTTTGCTGATCGACGACAGCGTCTCGGGTCAAGGTGACCCCTGTTTAGTGGTGACCCCGTCACCCCTGGAGCCCCCTGTGTTTGAACGGCAACCATCCCTCGAGCCCTTGATCCCTGGGGGCCGGCGGAGAACATCTGCACCCCTCACATCAGGATCTGGTCACGTCCGTCCGGGACGTTTGGTTAAGACTCAAGAACACTCATCCTCCAAAGACAAGACGTCTTTGGGGTGAAACGACAGCCACCACCATCCCCTTTGTTCTCTGAACGTCCCCCCCCCCCCAAGACCACCCAAAAAGGCCCGTATCCGACGGCGCCCGCAACCGTTAACACCCGGAGGGCAGACGACTTTAGTTTGAAAGGAGCACACTCTTCCGATTCCTTTTTTCATTCGGTTTGCTTTGCGCTTTTCATTTTCACTTAACGACGCGGGCATCGGTGAGCCCAACACCCACCCACATACACACACACCTATCCCCCCCCCGCCCCTCTGCTGCCCCACAGACACACACACACACACACACACACACATGACTGTGCAAACGGCGAGCTTTGGAGTGGCGACAGAACGGGAGGAATGCAGCACTTTCCCGCCAGGGGAGAGGAACCTCAAGTCCTCTCATTGTTGGGAGCTCTGCTAAGACTTTCAAAATGGTTGAGGGCCGCCATCAAGGGCGTGTTCATGCACCAGCTAATCCGTTGGTTACACAGAGCCACAGCAAGGTATATATAATACAGCCCACCGCCACACCCCCCCGACACACACACGCACACTCGCGCACATACGTGCATACGCACATACACACACAAGCACACGCGCACAACATACCTGCATGCACGTACCACACACACCTGCACTCACGTACCCACCAAGCGTGCGAGCACGCACGCACATACACACCTGCACTCACATACACACACGCACATGCGAGCACACACACACACACACACACACACACACACCGTGATCGGCACCACCACCCCACCCTTTCTGCCGACACTCCCAGGCGTCATCATCATCATTAAGGTAATTAACTCTCATTATTCCTGAGCGTCAAGCAGCGGATAAACCCTCAACAGGTACAAGCAAATCCTTTGCCCTCGTCCTTTGGCAGATTGGGTTCAAATAAATCAACACTGTTTTCAAATCCCTGATGGGAAAAACATGGCTTCTTCTTTTTCGCCTCCTTAAAAGCGAGAGAACAAAACCACCATCCAGTTTGCGCGGAACTGAAGCACTGAAGCACTAAAGTTACCAAAATACTTCAAAGCACAAGGTGATGCCAAGAGAACCAGTTCTGCACATGAAAGGAAAAGGGAGCGCTTTGTAATTCCCTTCCCCAGCCGAAAGGGAGCAGGAGCAGACGGGCGAAGGGAGAGAGGGAGAGAGGGAGAGAGGAAGAGAGGGAGAGAGGGAGAGAGGGAGAGAGGAAGAGAGGGAGAGAGGGAGAGAGGGAGAGAGGGAGAGAGAGAGAGGGAGAGAGGGAGAGAGGGAGAGAGGGAGAGAGGGAGAGAGAGAGAGGGAGAGCGATGGGGTGATTTGAAGGGAGAGAAGAGAGCGACAGAGTGGGAGGGGGAGAGAGTGTGTGACAGGGAGGGGCAGGAGCGAGAGAGGGAGGAAAACATCACATTAGAAGTCAAAAAAAAAAAAAAAGGTCAAATCTGTAATTAAATGAAGCAATGACAGAGTGGAGGGATGTAGCTCTCTATTCATGCTGAAGATATGTTTATCCACTGGTGCCCCGGGGCTAAGGGCTAGGCCACACACCACCACCACCACCACCACCACCGGCTCACTGAACACAGCCTGCCTATATCTCTCTTTAGGATCTGGCGATTATCACAGATCCAGTCTATTATCTGGCTGGCGGTAAGCACTTTAGCGCCACACAATGAGAGAGACAATGGCTGCCTATTAGCGCCCCAGCCCGTGGTAATAGACACACACTGAGCAGGGCCTACACAGACAATTATGCTTCATTGTGCGATGGGGAAAATAAAAGTTGACTTGCTTGCCGCCTACCCTGCCTGGGAGTGTGTGTGTGTGTGTGTGTGTGTGTGTGTGTGTGTGTGTGTGTGTGTGTGTGGGGGGGGGGGGGTTATTGGCAGTGTTTGAGCCAGATGTTGTTGTTCCCTGAGCTTGGTAGACACCCTTGATGTCTGCACATTGTGGCTCATTCAAACAATAACATTTTGGACTTCTCTTAAATCACTGTAAACCGCGGCCTCTGGGGGATTATTGCGTTTATGAAACGGTTACTAAAACGGGGACTGTAGCCTACCTGGTAGGATTTCACACAATGAATACATAAAATGCTTTTTATAACTACTCTTGATTTAGTTCCTCAAGAGTAGTTGTAAAATATTTAACGGCTTCGACCCATTCAGAATCCATTTTGTATAGCGCAATTAAACATATTATTATACGGCTTTCATGAATGATAGATTCTAATTGTTCAATCGATCAATTTCCTTAGCACGTAGCCGTGTAATAAGTGTCGATTTTACAGCGAGATGGTTATTATCGAAAATTGTCAAATAAACACCGGAAAAAGAACAATGTACATAATTCCTTCCATAGCACTTGGTTGTCTTGCATGTCGTTTGATGTGAGCACATCAAAGAATAGTTCTGAATCAAACGTACCCACATCCCATATTAAGAGCCAAGCAATGACGAGCCAAAAGCGGATAAATGATTACTCTCTCCTGGTTTATCTTCTTCGATCCAGTTGTATGGGAACCAAGAGCAGGGAAGACAAATCAGCTGAGTTCTGGCAGGCCTGGGAACTGGACTACAGCAGATGCTCGATGTGGATTAATGACCAGTGGGGCCGCGATTTCCATTGTCAGACTCAACCTAACATAACGTAGGAAGGGCCGTTACTACGGGACAAAGGCTGAGGACACTCACAAAGCCACAGACACAGCTGAAACATAATCTGCCCGCCGAACACAAATGTCTCCTCACACCAAATAGAGATTTCATTTTTGTGGCAAGTTTCCAGGGAAGATGTCCGACAACCACTCAATCATGCACGCACACACACAAACACACACACACACACACACACACACACACACACACACGCACACACACATGTTCGCACACACACACACACAAACCCTCCCCCCCCCCACACACACACACACATATACACAAATGCACACACACGTCCGCACACAAACCCACATCAACACACACACAGGTAGATGTCTGAAAAACACTCACTCAAGTGCACACGCACACACACGCACACACACACACACAAAAAAACCACACCCACACAAACACATACAAGGACACGCACACACACACATCCTATCCTATCAAGAGCAGAAAGGAAGGGGCCTAATCTGCAGCTGTATTTCCTGAGCCTCCTCAAACCTCCACAAGGGTTCAGGTGATGGGCCGGCTCTGAGGGCGGTCAGGGAGACCGGTCTAACTTTAGACCGGAGGGGGAGGAAGCACGGGGAGGAAGGGCGAGGACCGTGTCGTCAGGGTCGGCCGCACCGACAGACGTAGCGAGGGCAGCAGTCAACCTATTAATCCTGTGGTCCCTACACTGGGGAACGGAGGGCACGCAAGAGCCCGGGGTCGAGAGCCCCGGGGTCGAGAGCCCGGGGCCGAGAGCACCGGGGTCGCACGTACTTCCAGGGGGCTTTGAAGAGAAGAAGAAGGACGACCACTTGGGAACGTCTCCTCAAGCAGCGGAGTTAGCATAGGAGAGGAGAGGAGAGTTAAGCTGCTGTTAATGCAGAAGTGCTTCCTGTGGTACTTGGAGGGTACAGTGTGTTGGGATCTGGCCCGGGCATCAGTGAAACGAGCTCTACGTCATAGTGGAAATGACTTGACCTGCCTGGTTGTATCGAATCGATGCCAATCGGTATTTAAGTGTTGAAGGGGGAAAAAAAAGGCTTTTACCCGTTTAGAGTAGCAAAGGAAACAGCTATGCTTCAGTACGACTGGCTACACAGGGCACGGGCAAGAGTTGGCTGGCTCACCCAACTTTCTTTTTTCTTTCCTTCTTTTTTTTACATTTTACGTTGTTTGTCGCTTTGGTCAGGACAAACCCGTTCCAAGAAGTGTCTATAAGAAATTCCTTACACACAATATGTTTGAATCCATCAAGGGATCAAGACACCGAGCTAGAAAATGAACAGAAAAAGAAAAGAAAAAGTTTTTGAATGAAAACAGCAAAAAGGAAAAGATGCTGTTTGTGAGGCCCACGCTACAGCTGTCCCCGGCGAAGATAATCTAACTAATGCATTTCCTCTGGACGGACATCAAGGCTGGGCGCTGCTGTGGACACACACTGATCTATTTCATTCAGGGGGTGGAGGGGGGAGAGGGCGGAAGAGAGGGTGAGGGGAGGCTCGGATGTCCATTGTGTATTCTGCTGCTGCTTTTTACATTTAGTCCCAGAACCAGCCAGGACCTCTCCTTTCTCCTCCTTCCCCAGATGTTCCCCAGTGGTCCACCTCTGGGCTCTTGGATGTCTCAGAGGAACGGGACCCGTTTGACCTGTGGACGGCCGGGGCAATGAGATGAACAGTAGGCAGTGGGTTACCAGATGCCTGGCTGGGCTACCAAAGCAGCAGGAAGCCACAGGACGGAGGTCACCCAAGACAATCGAAGGCAAAAAAAGAAAGCACTTCACTTTCCCTCGTCTTTCTTGAACTTCCTAAAACGGATCCCACTGCTCGAGTCAAACCAAAGAGTCAATCACAGTTCCTGGCAAACTGCAATGACTATAACCTTCGCTTGGCATAACTGGGTGTAGGCGAGATGTTCTGTCTGAAATCCCCCAAAGTGTATCTGAAATGATTTTGTGGTTAATAGTTGGTGGTTCACAGATCCTGTGGAAGTCTGGTGTGGCGGCTGATTATTCCCTGGTCTATATCGTTCATGCTTAAAGTTTCACCGATTTTACCAGACAGAAAGTCCAAAAGTTAAAACATACATATACACATATAAACACAGAGGATTTACTCTTCCTGCATTTAGTTATGCGTGCAGTCGCTGTGACTCTCTGGTACGCACTCATGGAGATGCAAGAGAGAGAGAAAAAGAGAGAGAAAACGTCAGATAAAGAGAAGGAGAGTGAGAGAGAGAATGAGAGAGAGAGAGAGAGAGAGAGAGAGAGAGAGAGATCAGCGCCAGTAAAAAAAAGAAAAAAAAAAGGATTACTGTACAATTGGGCCAAAAATCCCTTTGATGTGAGGAACAGAATCAAATAGCAAGTCCTTCTATGGAAGTCAACAAGTTCAGACATGGGCCAAAGACGCAATCATTTAAAAAGCTGCTTTCACAAAAGGATATTCAATTCCGAGCAGTGTAGTTAGACTATAATGTAGACTGAATGTATCGGCTTCACAGTGATATACAGTGGACGAAAGTGCATAGTGAAATTGATGTTACAGTGGGACTTTAAAAGTCTCATGTTGCCTTGCTGTTTCAATAACATTACCTAGCAAACCAAAACCAGTCCATAGAAAGTCCCCAAAATGAGCAGCTAATCCCATAGTGCTATAGCTAATGGCTAATACAGCTACTTCTGTTTTCTAGCAATCATTGTGTAAGCAGCTCAAATAATTTTCTATCAACGTTTGGAATACATTTTACAATGCTCGACAGCAAATGCGAATACCTGTGATGGACTTTAAAAGTCTCATGTTGCCTTGCTGTTTCAATAACATTACCTAGCAAACCAAAACCAGTCCATAGAAAGTCCCCAAAATGAGCAGCTAATCCCATAGTGCTATAGCTAATGGCTAATACAGCTACTTCTGTTTTCTAGCAATCATTGTGTAAGCAGCTCAAATAATTTTCTATCAACGTTTGGAATACATTTTACAATGCTCGACAGCAAATGCGAATACCTATTTTTATAAACAAAATAAAGGACAACAAAAACAACTCCAAATTGTTAGCAGGGCTTCAATTTTGTTACATACACACATCACAGACACACAGAGCCCCCCCCCCCCCCACACACACACACACACACAAACACAGACACACAAACACGCACAAAGTCAAAAACTTCAAAAAAAAATAATTCTAAACACAGGCTTCTAGATGTTCAACTCGGTCAACATGCTCTCGTCCAGGAAGGCCTTGAGTCACATTCACACCGCTCCACAAACTCACACCTAACGCCGTGCCCAGTACAGCCACAGCCTTCTGCTACAAGACAGCTCCTTCAACCTCGGAAAACACTTTTTCTCCCCAGGTTTCAAGGATTCAAACGCAATTTGTTTTCCAGAGACAAAGCAGATATTGCTACCAATATCTCGTGTTGAATCATGATATTGATGCTATATTCATAGTCTGCCCTACAGGCTTTAATCCTGCATTTCCATATACAACAACAGATACCATTGTTACAACAGCAGCACTCTGTCACAAACATCCCCCACCATGTTTTCAGACGAGATCCAGTAAACAGTAACACAGCATGTATTTTAAGGGACCCCTTTTGCGGGTGAAAAATCCCCGCAAACCGGGACGGGAATCGGCACGGCCTCGTCGTTCGCTAAATACTTTGGTGGATGGAAGCCTTGAAACACCCAAATCGAAAAACAACAATGAAACACTAACCCGCCTCCCCTTGGCCTCTAAAGCCGCCAAGGTTGCTCAGCCCCGCTTTGTTTGACTTATGGTCTATTCTGAGCGGCGTGCGGCGCAACCTGAGCTCCCGGGCGAGCTAGCGGCGGCGGCGGCGGCGGCGGCGGCGGCGGCGGCGGGGGTATCTATAGATCAGTTAGACCTCGGCTATCGTCGGCCCTCAACTGTAAACAAGCCCTGTCCAGAAGCCATAGCAATCGGGGCCCCGGCGTGGGACATCCAAAACATTCAATTCATCCCCCTTAGAAAAACAAGGAGAAGATAAAAAAAAAAAAAGAAAACAGCAGCGTTCTGGCCCCGGCTCTGCAAA
>NC_136939.1:5891685-5899185 GCF_949987615.1 Pollachius pollachius | reverse complement strand
CGTTAATCCACTGGCTACAGAACTAGGCTACATGCTAACGGATAGCGGGAGCCCGCCGGCGACGATGAAGTCATCTAATGAGCACAGGAGTGTGTACACCACAACGCTCGGGCTTCAGCCGAGGGGCCCCGCGGAGGGCCCGGCGGCGCGGATCCTATTCCCCACTATCAGCCTTCCTCCGACCAGTAATCACCCGGCCCTGGCTCCCACACAGGCCCTGTGGTCCAGCCTCCTGCTGCCATAGATGTCGCTGATAGACCTCGCCGCGCACCCCACCGCACTCTTTAGTTTAAACAAGCTCGTATCTCCCCGAGAAGAGGCTCTTTATCAGGGGGCCAGCGCGGAGAGAGCGCCAACAGCTCGCCGACTGCCAGGGACAGAGCTCTCTCTCTCTCTCTCTCTCTCTCTCTCTCTCTCTGGTGAGCACCCGGGGAACTATAGGCTCTGTAGGGCCTTGCTCTCTCCTCCTCTCTCCTCCTCCTCGCTTAAAGCCATGGAGCAGAACACACACCCCCAGAGAACTATAGGCTCTGTAGGGCCTTGCTCTCTCCTCCTCTCTCCTCCTCCTATTCCTCCTCCTCGCTTAAAGCCATGGAGCAGAACACACCCCCCCAGAGAACTATAGGCTCTGTAGGGCCTTGCTCTCTCCTCCTCTCTCCTCCTCTCTTCTCCTCCTCCTCACTCAAAGCCAAGGAGCAGAAGACTCCCCTCCCTCCCTCCTCCACCACGCACCTCCCCCACCCCGCTCCTGTCAAAGCAGGGGGGAGTGTCATCTTTCCCCTGGGTTTACTGACAGTGTCAGGCCCGTATCCAGTGACGACGGCCCACAGAGGGCGACTCGCTGGGGGAACCCGATCCCATAATGAGGCCCAAATAATTACCGCCAGCCCCAAAATTTATCCCGGCGCTTTCTTTAAGTAGGCGAGCGCTTCCTCCGCGCTTAGAGCACTGTCAGGCTGTCTCTCTGTTCTATAAGACACGGGGGGGGAGGGTGGAGCGAGAAGAAAAGAAACTCCATGGAAGAGAGAGAGAGAGAGAGAGAGAGAGAGAGAGAGGGGAGTATATATCACCATTCAAGTCACGTCAAGTCAATTTTATTTGTATAGCCCTTAATCACGTCTCCGGTCTCAAAGGGCTTCACAGGCCCCACGTTTTACGACAGCCGCTAACCCTAAGCCCTCCAGAGGGCGAGAGGAAAAGAAGGGAAAAGACCCACGGTGAGGGGGGGGTCTTGTGAAATAACACAGAGGGGGGATCCCCCCCCCCCCCCCCCCCCCCCTTCCACGGATGGTTAGGAGTACAATAGGCGCGGAATGGGGCAGAAATATGAATAACATGTGAAGAAGAAACAGTAGCGTGGTAGCGTGGTAGCATGGAGGCATGGCACCATGCTGGTATGGTATCATGGAGGCACGGAAACATGTTAGCACGGTGGCATGGTAGCATGTCAACAAGGTAGCATGGTGTCATACAAAAAAAGTGAGATTACTCCTCATTCTCCCTCGATGACGTCTCAGCTTAGCATGATCTCCTAACCTAATACCCTGGGTGGGACCGCGGGTGACAAAGCTTTTGTGACGCGTGGCTCCAGTTTCAAACGGAAAAGACCAAAGCTAGCTCCGACCTCCCAGCGCCCACGAGCTAACAGTCCGTGGCGTGCATTCAGGTAAACATGCTTGCACTGTTTGTCTGTCGCCGTGGTTACTAATGGCGCCACTAAACCATGACTGGGAAACCCTGTGTGGTAGGTAGTGCGGGATGACTGGGAGGTTGGCATACATTGTGCGACTGGATGGAACGATTGACAGGAATTACGGTCGGTCTTGTGAAGGCCTGATCTCTTAAGGGCCTGAGTCACAGGCTTGACATGCAAAAAATGCCAACAAACAGAACCAAACATGCAATACATACACACGCAGTCAACGTAAGCACACATGACCACACACACACAAACACACAAGGACACGCACACATATGCACGCATGACAGTGCTAAGTGTGACAGGGGGAGGACCTGCCGCAGTTTGGGGAATGTTATTGCTAAATGTACTCCCCAGAGGTACAAACAAGTTGTGTTTAAAGTGTGCACCAAATAATTTGAGACACTCCTTGACAATTAGGATAAACATTGGTTTCTACGTGTGTGCTTCGAAAAAAAGCCTCTTCCTGGGACTGGATGGGCGATTTACTCTTTGCGTTTATACTACAAAGGGTTAGGATAAGAGAAAACATGGTGTTGCACGGGCAGTCCACCGACGGAAATGCAGTTAATGTGGATGCAAAGCTATGCTTCTTACGCCACCAGTGAACTATTAAACTGAACAGAAATGCTTGGATCAAGTGCATACAAGTACCACACAGCCTACCATAACTTGTGCCCCTGTCTGTCAGCATTATTGCTTGTTAAAAATAAAAGATTGATGATTATTTGTATTAAATAATTGTGTGCATTTCATAACAGCTCATGTAAATAAGTTAAGTGCCTTTGTGCCCATTAAATTGCCGCATGTTCCAAATCAGAAACACCAGTCTTCTATTTAAGAAGGAAGCTAACTGCGGTCTGAGACCGACGCGATCACATGACTGATTTGATCTGAACGGGGGCAGCACTTCAAGACCCGAAGCTGTTGGTCTACGGTGGAAGGCATGAGAGAGGATGGCTTGTGACACACACACACTTGCTCTCACACACCGACTCGCACCCACACACACACAAACGTGCACACACACACACACACACACACACACACACACACACACACATTCTCTCGCTCTCTCACTCACACACACATGCACTTACACACACACACACACGCACACACACGCACACACACACACACACACACACACACACACACACACACACGCACGCACACACACACACACACACACACACACACACGCAGGCACACACACACACGCACACACCAGGACGGACAGCGGAGAGGTGAGGGAGAGGCCGTCCATCAGCCTGGGGCAGGCATTAGGCTATACATTTCAAAGTACCGAGTTGAACACAAACATGGCGCTTCCCTGGCTGTCATAACAAGGCTATGCTGTGGTGACCCCAGGCTTTGTTAGTGTGGCGCTGCTCTCCCATCCCATCAGACACAAGGATGGGGGGGGTCGGGGCATTGTATCATCAACTCCTCTAGGCTCTCTCCGGCCCCTACCTGGCCCACTGTGGCCCCACAAACACCACTGGTTTGAGACTGGCTCCTAGCCCCGTGGCGCTTTGACGCGTCAATCATCGGAGGTCAGCGGGAGCGAGTTCAGTGAGGTGAGAGACAGTCAGACAGACAGGTAGATGGATAGAGAGAGTGGCCACAGACACACAAACACTAGTTAGTTGGGTGGATGACAGACAGATGGACAGTATTAAGCGGTTTGGATTGCACGGAAAATATCTTTACATTTTTCCATTATCTCTTCGCCCCTCTGAACAAAATATATATGTCTCCATGACCCTGGCGGTGGGTGCATTAAGGATCAGCCCAGGCTCCATTCTGAACGTGTGTCGACATGGATTACCAGGCAGAAAGCTGTGATCACTCAGTATGAAACCATGGGATTTCACAAGACAATAAGAGATTATGAGATGAAAACACTCATCTCATACATTTCTCCAAAGATGATTCATCGCTGGAACAGCAATGAGTCACAAAAAAAGAACACACACACATTAAAGAGACGTTAATTTCAGGGAGTAGCTTGTGGGCTACGTAGACATAAAACCTCGAACCTAAAGTGTTGACATGTCTTCCCACAGATAAGACGTCATTCGGTCTGATCGAGAATTGCCATTCCTTCCTTCCTCCCCAGTGATTCCCATGAACTCATCACCTGTGGTCAATGAGTGTCACATCAAGCTGATACAAATAAAGAGCCATGAAGGCTAAGCGAACAGCATTCAGGGTGTTACTGCTTTATGGTAATTATTTTATAATGTTTTATATAAAGACGCACAGCCCTGAGGGAACATAGCTAAGCGTACTTAATGACACCGAGGCAAAGAGTCAAACAGCTGTCTTTGATGTGGCCGCCGTTCCCTTGAACACACCTAGTAATTGGTGGCATAATTGTGTCCTTTTTTTCAATGTTTATGGTTTCATTTTGTATTTTTAGTGCCGTAGTTCACCTTTGCTTCAAAGAGCGAGTGGGACGGCCTGATTTACGACCAGAGAGGGAATGTGCCGTCAGCCAAGTTGTCACCGCACAACATGTGAGACAAAAGAGAACACGGATCAAATAAACGAATAAAAACCAGATCGATGGCAGGGGGGGGGGGCGCAGGTTCGAACTCTCTCGCAGTGAGAGGGAGTCATGTGATCCGCCCTCCCTCCTATCAACAAGTCCTGCCGCTTTTGCTCCCAAGTGTGTATCAGGGTGAGTGTGTGCATAGCGGTGTATGTGTGTGAGAGGATACAGGTGGCCGTGGGGTGTATGTGTCAGTGTGTGTGTGTGTGTGCGTGATAGTATGAGCATGTGCTTGTGTGCGTCAGTGTTTGTGAGGACACAGTGGGGTGTATGTATCAATGTGTGTGTGTGTGTGTTTGTGTTTGTCTCAGTATGTGTGCGTTTGCGTAACATTGTGTGCGTCTGTGTGTTTGTGAGGACACAAGTGGCTATGGGCTATGTATGTATCAGTGTGTGTGCGTTTGTGTGTGTGTGTGTGTGTCTGTGCGTGCGCACGAGTTTGTGTGTGCGCATGCGTGCGCGAGTATGTGTGTGCGTATGTGTGCGCAAACGAGTGTGCGTGTCTGTGTGTACTTGTGTGTGTGCTGAATGTTGTCAGGAGCACCGACCTCCTCCTCTCTCGGAATGCCGTGGAAAAGGAGACGCAGGAATGCAGACGCTCCTGAGCAGTGTAAACAGGCCCGGCCAGGAGAATGCTGCCGTGCCGCTTTGATGTACACCCCGTCCCCGTTCCCGTCCCCGGCCCCGTCCCCGTCCCCGCGCACACACACTACACAACACACACTGCGGCTCTCTGCAGCCACACTGTTAAATGATTAACTGGAATAACAGAATGAACCTAAAAAAGTTTGTGTGTCGTCATGTCGTCTCAGGAAGGAGCTGTTCCTACCTCATGTCCCCAAAACCCCACCCACACACACACACACACACACACACAATCAAACGCCCTCACGTTTTTTAGTCAAACACACAGACACACACACACACTCTCACATGTTTTAGTCACAGAGAGACACACACACACGCTCTCACATATTTTAGTCACACACACACACACCCTCATATGCTTTAGACACACACACACGCTCACATTACACACACACATGCTACAAACACACACTCTCACGTTACACGCACACAATCTCCGAGCGACACACTAACACACTCACTTTGTCAAACACACACACACACACACACACAGACACACACACCTGCTCCTTACCCAGCACAAGACACATCAATGGCTCCCTTCTGAGGGCGGAGGATTTACGAGGCCCAGACCCTCCCTCCCTCGCCAGCCCCCCACCATACCACCCTCCAACATCGCCGCTCCTGTCTCAGTGCGGGCCTTTCAACGTCTTTGTTGAGCGCAGGGCCGCGATACCCTGGTAAGAATGTCCTCACTGTAGGAACTAGACATGCAGGCACCGGCTCAGTCTCTCCTACCCTGCCTCTGCCTAGGCCCAGCCCGGACCCGGCCCGGTCTGGAACCCACTGCAGGGTCCGGATGGACACTGGTAGCCTCCGTAACGCCCCTTACTCTCACCGCCTACACTCTCTATGTGTGTGTGTGTGTGTGTGTGTGTGTGTGTGTCTGTGTGTGTACGACAACGATAGGATGAATGGATGTTCAATCTCAGCATCAGGCATTCCACAGGAAGGCCCTTTAGCGTCCATTAGGGTCTGGATTGAGGACGACAGGAGAGCACTGAACACAGGGGACAGGGGAAACACAAGGTACACACCGCGCAGCATGGGCAGGTACGCTTGCGCAGGTGAACGGTCGCACACCAGTGTGAGCGCGGGGTGTACACACACCGCACACAAACAGACACACAAACTAGGCTCCGCTAGCAGAGGGAGCTACTGAGTTCGACATCAAGCGACAACTCATGATGTTTGGACAGCTTTTCTTTCGTTTTCCTCCCTCGCTCCCTTTTTCGAGCGGTGCCGGCCCGGGAATGGGAGTGTCCCATTCCCGTCTTTGAACCAATCCCCCCCCGCCATGCTCCTCACCTAGCCCCCTCCCCCCCCCCCTCCCGTTCCGGCGGCACCGGTGGTCAAACTGCGACGGGGTGGATGAAGAGAACGCAGAGCGGCTGCTAAAATAGCTTCCACCAGGGCGCAAGAGGCACCCGAACGGCTCCCCCGATCAATCCTCATTAAAATATATTTGTCACATAATTACAGAAGGGGGATAAGAACGCGGCAGCCATGTCGAGGGCCGGAGAAGGCGGCCGCCTGGCTCGGCCTCACACGACAGCCTCCGCAGGGGGGGGGGGCGGCGCCCGCCCACAGCCGGGCGTGCGCCGCATGGGAGGGGATAAAAGGGGGGGGGGGGGGGGTGGGGGGAGACAGGCCTGTCATCGGCGGTCCCTCAGTCCGGTCAAGGTTGAGATGCTGGTAATTCGGTTCTCCTTGCCACAAGGACGACGGAGCGTTTGCTCGGTTCCCGGGTTACTACTCTGCTGGGAAATTCGTCCAGGGTGCACGTTGTGCGACTTCTGGCCGCAAGAAGGCTCCGAAACATGTAGAGTAGAGCGACGAGAGATGTACAGAGTCAGACCCCCTCCCCTCCCTCCCCCGACCCCCCTGAACAAACTCCGAGCTCTCAATGGAGAGACAGCGCTGTGTATTTTGTTCTTCCTCTGTGGATTCTTGGCAGCAGCCAACCGGGGAAGGTACTCTCTCTCCCGCTGGTGGAATGGGACCGTGGCGATGTTTTCTCCCAGTCGGTTCGTGCGTGTTGTGTCAATTTGGAGCGGGCACACATACATGTGTTAGTTGTTAGCCCTCTTCCCTCCCCTGAGTGTGTTGCACGTCGTCTATGTGTGTGAGTGTGTTTTTCACGATCCTTGGCTGTTTGTCACCGAACACAAGAGATTCCGAGGTCCTGGCGGTGGATGGGAGCCATGGAATGCTGCTTACAGAGATTGGAGCATTCTTACTGGCCGTTCCTTGGCAAACCCACAAGAAACACACTCCTGGGAGAAAGTTCCAGAAAGCTCCTTAAGTAATATCCTGGTGGAACATTTCATGTCAATCTCAGCTCTGGCTTAGAGAGTCACTGTCCTAGCGCGCCCAATCTTCCATGTCCCATCCCATAAAAACGGCTCTCTGATTATGTCTCCTTTTTGGGTGTTTTTGAGGGCCCAACATTTGACCAGCCAGTTAAATTATTTCTGATACACCTGCGTTACTGTGAAGGGGAAATAGGGGTCTCCTCTGAGAGCCTGTTGGCCCGGTTGAATAAGCAGCAGGCAGGTACACAGCTGGGCAGAGAGGGGAGCGACTGAGGTTCCGA
>NC_136939.1:5884185-5886685 GCF_949987615.1 Pollachius pollachius | reverse complement strand
AGAGAGAGAGAGAGAGAGAGAGAGAGAGAGGGAGAGAGAGGGGGGGTAGCGAGAGAGAGAGAGAGAGAGAGAGAGCGGGAGAGGAGAGAGAGAGAGAGAGAGAGAGGGAGAGAGAGGGGGGGTAGAGAGAGAGAGAGAGAGAGCGAGAGAGAGAGGGGGGGGTAGAGAGAGAGAGCGAAGAGCGAGAGAGAGATAGAGGTAGAGAGAGAGAGAGAGAGAGAGAGAGAGAGAGGTAGAGAGAGAGAGAGAGAGCGAGAGAGAGGGAGAGAGAGAGAGAATCCCATGCTGCGTAGGAAACTGTGTCAGAGGTCTCGCCTTGGTGACTAGAGGTAAAGCATCAAAGGTGTGTGACTGTTGATCTGGGTTCAGAAGCGTTTTGGGGGCCGACTCGATGACACCCACCTCCTCATCGAGCCGCACATTCCCTGCTCGGCGACACAGGTGTGAGCTTACGAGCCGATCCCGCGAGGCGAGACGACACCGGTAAAGGAGACAGCGTGTGTATATCGGGGGCCGTCTGAGGAACCCGAAACCGCAAAAACAACACAATGTGATTCAGCGACCTGCGTGTTGTGCGGCGTTCGCGACAACAAGGGGCGGGGACAGAGTCCGCATATCCCCTCGTAGGAGACGACTCCAGTTGGTCGAAAAAGACAGAGGAGAAGGAAAGAGGAAATATTTAACATAGCTAAGGTCGAGTCCCGCAGCATAAATGGCAAGTATCAGGAGGACTGTGAAACTCAGTTGGCGTGTGGAGTCCTCGTCTCTTCCTAGAAGGAAGCCGAGCCGCCATGATGTGTTTTCCACATTAAACACAGCCCCTAATATCAAACTAGATAACAATTCCAGCTGTGGTTTGGCTGTTCTGCCCTCAGCCTCATCTGGAGGAGTCATTCTGTGGCCAGTCAATCCCCACTTCCCCCAACCCCTCCACACACACACACACACACACACACACACACACACACACACACAGGCAAACACACACATACAGACGCACAAACACAAACACATGCACACACACACGCACATGCACATGAACACAAACACACACAAACACAAACACACGCACACAAACACACACATGAAGACGCACACACACAGATGCACATGTACAAACACACACACACACACATACACATGCATAGACACACACACATTCACAGACACAGAGTGAGGAACACACTGTCCATGCTTCACAACCTTCCAAGAATACAAAAGGTAGGTGCCAAATGTCCATAAACAAACAAAATAGTGAAAGTTACATGGTAGTCTTGGTGGTAATGGTAATTAGACTTCTCTAACTGCAACTGCTTTGCAGACACAACCGCAGACGCAAAGCAAATGGCAATAGAGAAATTGTGTCAAATACACAAAACATCAATAAAGCATAACCCCAAAGATCTAACATTGAAGATTTAACTTTGAAGAGATTGAAACCGTAACATGTCTCCTGTCTTGCCCTGTAGCAGGAATCGAAGCGCAGAGAGAGAGAGAGAGAGAGAGAGAAGAGAGAGAGAGAGACAGCTGGAGGAGGCAAAGGAGAACAGAGAGAGTCATCTCTGTCTCTGTATCCTTAATAAAAAGCTGTCGCTCCCTTCAGAAGACTAATTAAAGGCTGAGGGTTGAAAACACGCTATGGATCTGGCCCAGGGTGTTGCGGCGGAAAGGGGAGAGGGGAGAGGGGAGAGGTGGGAGGGGAGAGGGGAGAGGAGAGAAGGGAGAGGTGAGAGGAGAGAGGGGAGAAGGGGAGAGGTGGGAGGGGAGGGAGGAGCGAGGTGGGGGAGGGGAGAGGACAGAGGGGAGAGGACAGAGGGGAGAGGAGAGAGGGGAGAGGAAAGAGGGGAGAGGAAAGAGGTGGGGGAGCGGAGAGGAGAGGGAGAGGAGAGAGAGGAGAGGGGAGAGGAAAGAGGGGAGAGGGGAGAGGATAGAGGAGAAGGAGAGAAAGGGGAGAGAGGGAGGGGAGGAGAGAGGTGAGAGGAGAGAGGTGAGAGGGAGAGGGGAGAGGAGAAGGAGAGAAAGGGAGAGAGGGAGGGGAGTAGAGAGGTGAGAGGTGAGAGGGAGAGGGAGAGGAGAAGGAGAGAAAGGGGAGAGAGGGAGGGAGGAGAGAGGTGAGAGGGAGAGGGGAGAGGAGAGAGGGATCTGCCCTGCAGTGGAGCTCTCTCTCTCAGAGAGCCCAGACTGCGAGGCTGGCCCTTGGGCTAGCCCTGCCCAAAGAGCAGGAAGGAGGGAGGGAGAGATAGGGTGGAAAGTCAGAGGAAGGGGAGGATGAAGGTGAATTAAGTTATATTTTTAAGTCGACGTCAAAACATCCAAAGCAGGGAAGATATGTGAAGACAGAGGCGGGAGAGATCAAGGCGAGGAGAGGAGCGAGGTTCTGAGGCAGGGGGGGCTCTCTGGTGCAAACATATCTCCCCAGCGTCAGATGTGGGAGTTTGATAGCCGATGGCTAAAACCACACAGACATGTTTGTCCATTGAGCTGGAGCCGAAACGTTACT
>NC_136939.1:5601300-5883985 GCF_949987615.1 Pollachius pollachius | reverse complement strand
TGACTGGGGCTGGAGCCTCACAAACAAACCCATGACTCACACAGAAGAGTGTTGTAACGCTCCGAGCTCCGATCCCCCCCCCCTCCCACACACAGTTTACATCCTACTAAGTACTGCGTGGATATAAACAGCCGTCTGCGCACATTAAGTAGGACCCCACCCCCCCCCCCCCCCCCCACACACACACACACACACACACACACACACACACACACACTCCCCTGTCCCTGTCCAGCGCCGACTTCAAGGGATGCTTTTTTTTTTTTTTTCCCTCTGAGCCATTTCATCTTCATGGCTCCGCTCCCAGCTCCCCGTGGACATTTTGCCAATCGTCTATTTCTCTAATTTATAGTTACGCATTCTTTTCCGATACCGGAGCACTTGAGGAGGTGAATGGAAGGAAATGGAACGGGAGCATTATGAAAAGAAGAAAGAAAGAAGAAAAAAAAAACGCCTGCGACTGCGATAACCAAACACGCATGTCGTTACCAGAGGCCATCGGCGCTGGATACGTCCACGCAGCGGAAAAAAAACACTGCGGGAAAAAATGAATTCTGTAGGGAACATTCCGAGCGTGTCGGGACACAGTCGGTGTGTGTGAATGTGTGTGAAAAGGGAAGAATGCGCACGGTGCACAGAATCAACAATCGTGGGGCCCGGTTCACCTGCGAGACCCGACTCTTAACGGGTTCAATCGGGGCGGCCCGGTGTCTCTGTGGGGAGGCTGAACATGGCCGCCGGGGTTGCACTCCGACACGAGATCACACGCTGCGAGGGCGTTGCACTCTCTTCCTCGAGGGAAGTGATCGGGGCCCTAGACCCGAGCCAAAGTCCACAGACTGTGGCTCAAAGGCTCCTGCAGGGGGTGCATCTCTGGGTCATCAGCAGCTATTTGTGGTGGACCGTGTAGCATGTTGTCACAGCGTCTTCTGTTGGCCTTGTGTGAAACGTCTGTCTTTAGGAGCGCTTCGAGTCTGGTAGAGTAACAACACGTGTATTAAGAGCTATCGGTGTGTGTGTGTGTGTGTGTATGTGTGTGTGTATATGTGTGTGTGTGTGTGTGTGCGTGTGTGTGTGTGTGCGCTCGTGCATTCGTGCGTGTGTGTGACGGTTTTGAATGCAGATCTTATGGATGGTAAGGTAGACGTGTCATTATCCAATCTAACACATGGGGCTGGCACTCTAATCTAGGAGCAGGCAGACTAAACACTAGTCGCACACACAGCCCGGCTGCATACTTTACAGTCAGCTATCATAGCTGTTGTGGTGCAAGGCTGTGCTTACCCAATCCTTTTACACAGAACAAAGAGCAACGCCGCACTTAAATCACTAGTAATCAGGCCCACTGGCGGTAAGGTAGGGTTTACCGCAAGGCCATGGGCACTGGGCCTGGCAAAGAGCCTCTCCTGAAATACAATACAACTCCCACAGTTGAATGTACATGCTGAGAAGTCCCAGTGGTTTGCTAACGAAAGCTGATTTTTTGCTAGCTCTCTCCAGAGGTTGCCTTGCTCCAGTTACGCCGTCCTGGAGGTTATCAGGTAGGAAAAGGCCCTGGATTAGGCACAGGGGTTGCAGATATTGCCGCCATCTGATGCGCACCTTCTCCTCCAATCAACTGCGTTCGCGCCCAGCAGGGTGTTGCAGGCCTCAGGCTGGGGTCAAGTTTATGATCCACCTTACATAATCCACGTGTAGATGATATACCACCCCTCTCTACCCCTGACCCTGTAGCACTTCTCAAGACAACTCAAATAGGAAAATACAAAGATCCTGTCACGGCGCCAGCCATGCAAGTACACTTGCCGATTACAATAGGTTGTATGACTCAAACAATTTTAAATAGTTTGAAGGAATCCTAAATTGTGGAACAAAGCAAGTAAATCCCTATTGACCTAAAAAGGCAAAAACATACTTATTATGCAAGTTTGCACATACAAATGCACATGCAATGCGCACATACAGGTGCACACTTGTTCGGCTCAGTTATAGCAATTGTCAATGTGGGGATTTTATTCCAGTGTGTGTACGTGCTTGTGTGTTCAATTTTAACTTTAATTAAAACCACCAAAGTAAATCCCTCCATTGTTCCACTGTCGAGCAGAGGACTCCAGAAGGTTGGGTGCCAAAAGGGTGCTTCTTCCGAAGCCTAAACAGCAGTCCACCCTCCCCACTGCATTCTTGCCGGGTGCCAAGGTATTTAATTTGGAAGCAAACAGGGAGGTACGGCGAGGGACAGCTTCTAATTACTGAAGGAGCAGCCATTTAAGAGCTTACCATCCACCCCCCCCTAAATACACTCTTCGCTTCCTTGAGATGGGGGCGAGGAGGTCGAGAGACCAGTGTCTTTTGGTCAAGGGACCAGACCACTCCACCTCTAATGGTGGAGTTATGGAGTCCCCGGATCAGGAGACACTGGTCACCTCAAACCAGGGCTTCTTTGGATCAGTTGGCCTTATTAATGACAGAGGAAACCATGATGATCACAGACGGTGTCTCGCTGGAAGAGAGCTACAATTACAATTACAATTAGGGCAGGAGGTAGAGACAACTGCTCTACCTCCTGAGCTAAGCCGACCCGAGAGCTGGCATGACTATCATGGAGCGTTCATTTATGTAAACGGATATCACACATGATTGACACGTTATGATTCATAAAAAAACATTGGTGTGTTGAGCTTTGTACGTGACGGTGTTTTGCCTCCTCAAACAATTGTAAAGTGAAATGGAGAAGTTATATAAATAACCGGCAGGGTTTAAAGAAAATGCAAAACCATCCAAATCAGCGAGGAGACATAATGAGCTGTGTCTGATTACAACAGCTGTAGTGAGCGCTGTAACCAATACCGTTCATCTCTGCTTGCATTCGAAACACTGTGAGCCAAATCAGACACATCCCAGCTCCAAGGGTTGTGACAACATTCAGATTTGTTTATGTGGTTTCAAAGGAGGTTAGTGATGTTGTTCTAGCATTCGTTTTATGTGTAACAGCATCCATCCACCAGAAGTATTTAAATACGGTTTTGCAGGATTTCAAAGTAAGTTAGCGGCAAAGACCAGCAACATTCCCACTAGTTGTTGAGTCTCAGATAGCAACAGGGCAAGGTGGCACTTTGTGTTTTCTCATCCCTTCAATGCACTTCACTTCATATAATGCAAGCTGCCAAGCCAACTAATCTTGAGAGGTGCAGGTTTGGAGGAATTCAAAAGTGCACCTTCCGAAGTTGGCGCATTACCGTCGATAAACTAATCAACTGATTGTTTCTAGAAGGAATGAAATCGTGAATGAACGACACCGCAAACACAGTGGCCCCCTCTCAGCAGAAGGCAAAGAGAGTTCAGGACAGGTCTTACCGGACATGCTGTTTGACCATGTGACATAGTTGGGGGTTGGAGATAAAGTGTGTTCTGTAAGTTGTGTTGGCTCCCTGATTCTGGAGCTACAATATGGCTTTTGTAGTCAGGCAGCGTCGAAAGATCTAAGTCACTTTGATCCCACTTAATAGAGGCTGGTAAATGATCTCAGCCACGGGTGCTCTGCCTCATACACAGACACACACAAACACACATGCGTGCACGAGGGCATGAATTCACCCATACACACACACACACACACACACACACACACACACACACACACACACAAACACACACACACACACACACACAAAAGCCTCGTTCAGCCTCACACACTAGCAAATGCAATCACACACAGACTAACGCGTGCGTGAGGGCATGAATTCACACACATACACACACACATACACATACACACACACACACACACACACACACACACACACACACACACACACACACACACACACACACACACGCCTCTTTCAGACTCACACAACCGCAAATTCAATCACACACAGACTGGTACACTCACTCAAGCAAACTTGCCAAGACACATGCTTAGATGAATGGACACACATACATGCCTCATTCCGACACACATGCAAGCATCCACACACACACACACACGCACACACACACACACACACAAACACACACACACACACACACACAGACAAATCAAGCCCACACACACACAGACACACAGACAAACAGGTGAAGCCCATCTTCGTGCCGAGCGCTAGGCCAATTTCTAAGCATAAAATTGCTTTAACCAGCACATGCTGTGCTTCCTGCCGGAGCCAATAATTCATGAGGTACTCTGTGTAAAAGCGTATGAGGAGGGAGAGAATAAATACAAGTACAAGAACTGTTAGGAGTCGCCGGCCAACTGCGTCACGGCGCATCAATTACCTGCTATGGGATCAAACTGTGGGAGTCGGACAGCTTACTTATTTGCCAAAGTGACTCGCAACTGTGTAGCAGAGAGGGGGTGCGGAGGAGGGAGGGAGTCAGTGTCAGACAGCGTTTATCTGTGGTATGGTGATGGCTCGCTTCCTCGAGCCCCTGCACAAACTAAGCACTTCCTGTCGATTGAGTAAGTGCAGCCATTTCTGTCTGAGACACCGAAGCAGCCGCGGGGAACGACGGAGTATTCTAGAGGCACGTCGGAGGAAAAAGGTGATTAATGAATGAAACAAAGCTCGTTAGGAGAAGAGAGGGGGCAGGGGTGGGGACTCGGCGCTTTGATGTTGGAGAAAATAGCACTAAGAGGGAAGGAAAACACAGATAAGTGCACGACATTACAACACAGGGATTATCTCATCGGGAGTCTCCAGCATGATGGGAAAACAAGCAGAAGAGAGCGAGCCCTACGAGATATGAAGCAGTGCCGAGAGAGAGAGAGAGAGAGAGAGAGAGAGAGAGAGAGAGAGAGAGAGAGAGAGAGAGAGAGAGAGAGAGATGCTTGACATTTCTACCGGGGAATGTTCCACCGAGTCGCTAAGTGCACCATCATGCAATGGCCATGTGTACTTGTAAGCTAGCCTGTCCTGTAAATCTTCCCCAGCCCCTGGGGAAGACGTGCCGTAGTCTGGGTAGCTGTGCTGTTTCCCTAGGCTTAACCCCCCCCCCCCCCCCCCCCCCAGTATTCCCTATGGATCGCTTTCAACTGGAAAGAGACAGGTGCTTCCCTTGACCTGGTATGCCAGGACGCATGCAGAAAGGTCATTTTACTTGCATACCTCTTACCCACTTAGTATGCAGGAGAGGGCTGGAGAGAGGTGGGGTGGTTGAGGGAGGGTTTGCCCAACAATTTCCGCCCGTCGTTTTCCCTGTCTATAGGCACTTCTCTCTCCCTATTGTGTAAGGGTGAGCGTGTGCATGTGTGCGTTTCCGAAAGACGGCGCCGCGTTGTGCAAAGAGAGCAGGACCAGCCTTGTGAGCGGACAAGAGGGTGCTCGACAATGAAAACGTGTACACTGGAGCAACGAGTCTTTGAAATGTTAATTTAAATGACTTTGGGGGGGGGGGTTGGGGGTGCATGAAACGCAGAGATGAATGTGCAGTCCGTCGGTCAGGCCTGGCAGAAACGTTCAGGAATTCCAGGGCTCCTGTATAATGACTTAAAAACACGGGGGTCTGGGTATCTCAAGGGGTAGACCACGTCCCCCCTCCCGACCTGCTGCTGAACCCTGGGTTCTGGGGACCCAGGGACACATCGCAACGGTCACGTCCTGTGGCTCGAGGGAGGTCAACAGGTCAACCTCCCCCCCACCCCTATCACCCACGGCTTCCTCTCCTTCAGCCTTTACTGGAACCTTCTGGGGAGAAGCCATTAGGGGTGGCCCCTTCTGATTGGACAAGGAAACGGTACTTGTTGGAGCCGGGATGTCGGGCTGGTAAAGGGATTCACTGGATCTGTACGGTGTCTTTGTTTTCACAGTATTTAATACGACCTGTTCTTGGATGTGGTGTTAAACCTGTCAACAATGGTATGATGATAACTGTGTTTTCATCAATAAAACTGTTACAAGCCGAATTGGAAGAAATGAAAGCAACATATGATGTGCCCATATAACTCAGTAGCATATAAACATCCGGTTATTTCGTGTAAGTCGTAAAAGAAAAAAGGCTTTTAAATGTGGCGCAATCTTTTCGGACCGTATATGCAGTCGCTTGTGACCGATTCAGCAGTTTCATTGCTATCTTTATGCTTGTTTCATTGCTATCTTTATGCTCGTGCCCATTGGGAACAGGATGATGACAGTGATTATTCTGCCGTTCATGGTGAGGACTCATAGTGTCCATGCCAGGGGAAATGGCACTAGATGCCAGAGATAAAAACTGTGTGTATGTGTTTGTGTGTTTGTGTTTGTGTGTGTGTGTGTGTGTGTGTGTGTGTGTGTGTGTGTGTGTGTGTGTGTGTGTGTGTGCGTGTGTGTGTGCGTGTGTGTGTGTTTGTGTGTGTGTGTGTGTTGTGGAATTCAGAAAAATACGACTAGCACCCTTATTTTTGTCTTGTATTAAAAAGGATTAATAATAATTGATTGAGTTAAGTATTCAACGGTGGATGACATGAAATAAAATAGTGTATTATTGAAATTTAAATACATAACTTGAACGTGTAATAAGAAAAGTATGTCAAAATGCACAGACAAGAGTTTGAGATTCAATACAACTTTTCAGGCGTAATTTCTATTCAATGCACCGCTATGACCAAGTCCCATCTAGCCATGATGGTCCAGACAGAGCCCTGGAGAGGCTGTTATCTCACACAGGGAGATAGGCAATATGGACAGGAAATCTACAGAGAGGTGGGAAGGGTTGGGGAGGGGGGGGGCGATGGGAAGTACAGTGTAAACAGTCTCCGTCCCCTTAATCGCCCCAGCTCACGTTCTGGAACTGGACTCTCTTTGATCTTATCCCTGGGCTACCCCCCGCCAGCCCTCCACCCATCCACCCCCGCCTCCCGACCCACCCACCAGACGACTGTGTGTGTGTGTGTGTGTGTCTGCATGGCCTACGGGAGAGTATATGATGGAAAGTGGACCATAAAATTGTTTAATAGCTTCGCTGCACTGAATTCCGCGCAACTGGCTCAAAACACGGGCCTACTGAAAAACACTGCCGGGAAGTGCACAGAAACCAGCTCCAGTTTGATTCAAACGTCTCATTGCACGTTCATCGGGTCTTCTGTACTTTCTTTAGAAACATTTCACGGAATATCACCTGTAAGGAGACAGGGAACTTAAAAAGGGGGATCAAACACAGTGGAAGCTTGACTTTAGTCCGGAATGGCTTCTGGGGCCCTTAACTGTGTGGCAAAGGAAATAAATCCAGCCGCCCTTGGCCCCGGCTGGGTCGAGAGGACAGTTGACAGGCCTCTCAAGTTCAAAGCTATCCCAGAACCCCTTTCGCCTCTCATATGGCCACTCCATAAGCTTTGTTTTGGAAGAGGGAGTGAGTCGAAATTCCTCAGCACTCACATTTGTCCGGATGGCTGGCCCGAGCCCAGAGAGTGTTCCAGAGTGTGTGTTCATTCAGAGGACAGGCTATTCTACCGGAGAGATTACGGTTTAATGGAAGGGAGGGAGGTACACACAACCATAGTCTGCTGACCTGGATACAGTCGGAATACAAGTCAAAGTGGGGGATCCGGCCGCGGGAAGGACGGTGTCACGGTGAAGCTTTATGACATTGTGTTTGTGCGTTACATGTGCGGTACACATGACTGGCTGTGCTTATGCTTTGGAAGGGAAAGAAGGACAGCTTAACATTACACATTAGTTTTGGCCACAGTGAGGAATTCTTTTTTTTAGATTGTGGGTAAAAAAGTGTCTTTCAGAATGAATGCAATATCATAAAATGTGTGTATAAAGCTGGTTCTATACGAACCTCTTGGTAACAGGCCTCTTTTGACTTGTATTAGTTGACTTCGGCGCCGCGCAACAGGTGTGCACCTACCAAACGTTTAGCCAGCTAACTGTTTTTGCCATTGATATAATTAAAGAAGCGAGAGCAGAGGAACACCACAAGGAACACCCTCCCCAACACACCTTCGCGCCCACCCGCCCCGACCAATCCACTTTGCTGGAGGACAGGAACACGAAGCGGGAACATAAAGCGGGCTACCGAAGGCCGTCTGGGCTTGTCCGGGCAGGCCTGGGCTGGCTGCGGAAACAAAGAGCATCCCCCCCCCCCCCAGCATAACACCCAGCGCGGCGTGGAGGAAGATGGGGAAACTGGGGAGACATCCACGCCTTACTTCCATTAAACGCCCTATGGGCACTGTAATCAATGGCTGGCCCCATGGTTAGAGGGTAAACCATATGTGTCCATTAGCTAATGGATCACTGGGGCTCCTCCACTAGAGAGGATGATGAACCAGCCTCAGAGTGGGGAAATGGACAACTTCTCCTGATGGAGAAACCGCCTGGCCTTTGTCTGTATCGGTGTAATGTGGTCGCGGTTCTCAGAGCACAGGAGGGAAGGTTTCTTGAACAGCAGCGAAAGATGGACCGCAACCACGTTTTTAAAACCCGCCGAGTCTCTGATGAGTTCATAGAGATTCTAGAAAAAAGAATAACCCTTGGAAGCTCTAACTTGTAGGCGACTTTCGCAATGTATTTGTGTATCAATGTGGTGCACACACAGAACATGAGAGAGTAATGAGGGTGGCGTATAACTTCATAGAAAAAACTGTCTTTTACTGTGACTGATGCGATCTTCACAGAAGAGGCTCTGTAAATCCTTATCAATTACACCAACTGCTGCATCTGCCTTGCAATTCAAAAGCCCCAAAACACCTGGTGGGTGAGGAGAGACGAGATCCTACGGGACCTCATGTCTGTCCTGCCGTTTCTTTGGAGACAGTAAATCAATGGAACCAGCCTCTCTTTATGCCCCTAATCCACTTCCAAATCCAAAATATGCTAACTGAATAGGACACATACCACGTTGTACATGACATGAGAATGTTTGTTTTCAAAGCGTTACTACAGCTTTCCCTTCAATTATAGCCTTGTTGCCCTCAGTGACTGTTGTTTAGGGCTCAACGTTTGCCAATTCTTCATATCAAAACACCTAAAGAGGCACTTAATTAAATGACTTGTAAGTGTAATTTAAGCCCAGGCCTACTAAGCCAACTACTTGAACTAACAAAAATAAATCACAGAGCTTGACAGACTAAACTAAGAGGTTGAATGATGTTGTGTAGAATACATCGGATCATGAGGCAACATCAAACCAATAAAAACAAGTAGAAATAACATCACTAACAAATGCATGGGATCATCCCTACTGACTGGATAATGATAGAAACATGCTGGGATTGCAACTGGCTCTGTTTAACTAATAAGGGGTGAAATATTGGAAGCCATGTGTATCGCAGGCATGCTTTTGAAAAGTATGGCTGCTAATTTCAACACGGTTTCAATATCATGTGTTTTACCAAACTGTTCGTGCCATGTAAACCACTTTCAATGTTAGAAAACATATGGAACCAAAACATCAGTGTTCCCAGAGATAGTTTGGGGGGCTGTTGATGGTGTTTAATAATAATAATAATAATAATAATAATAATAATGAAAAGATATCCTTGCGAGAATATGAAAGCAAAGATGACTCTTTTGTCTCGGGGGTCTGTGTGACACCTACCTGTAGTAGTTTCCCTTCTGCATAACCAGCGCTTCCACCCACAAACACCCCTTTCAGGTTCATGGGTTTTCCCGGCGGCTCGTGCTTCAACAGTGTCACCTGGATATTAGCTGTGAGGGTCGCGCGCTCGGACTCCGAAGCCACAGCTACTCCCAGGCCTGTCTGGCCAAACACCACCTGTAGGGCCGCCATGAGCAGCCACGGCCAGAGACCGGCCAGTCTCCGATGGGAAACAGTCATTGCTTTGGCTGCAGCGGCGGACTCCGGCCGCACATTGTGGACCTCAAAGCTTGCAACCACCCGGAGTTGTCACTCAACCAGAAAAAAAATGTCCCCACAATCCTTCTTTCAGTCTTTGGGAAAGCTGTGTCTTCAAAGTATTCGTTAATAGGTCCGACCAAAATGTTTAAGTCTTGAGAATTCCCACAATAGCTGCTTAAATGCCGTCATAGTATGAGAATCCGATGGTTTGTTAGGTTTTCTTTTACATGTTACAGCCTCAAGAAGCCGCGTTACAAAGATGCATCAGTCCGAGGGGTACAATTGAACACCGCCGCATGAAAATCGGTCACTTGCGAAAAGATATGAAGTACCACGAGCCTTTATCCAATTAGACCAGCATAGGCGGCAGAACGGAACGGGTGCATGAGCATGTACACCATTGTGACCGGCAGTACACTTCCAAAACAACAGCAAGCCATTCATAAAACCAACAACAAACGTCCTTATGTGCCGCGCGCAGACCTACGGGCGAACTGTTATATTCCGTCGGAGCGCGGAGGGTCCTGGCACCCATGTACGGGTCTTCATTCGTCAATGTATTTCATACGGTTATAGTAAAAAAAAAACACACAGGTCACTGTAGTTTCCAATCACGCAACAGGTTGCTCGAGCACGTCAAAAGCTTCTCCGTGCCCCACGCGCTGAACGATTCCCCACTGGTGGGGGGTGGCGGGGGAATGAATGCCGACGACTTGAACTTCAAAGGTTGGAATACAAGTTGCAGCTAGATTGTTTTGGAACATGCTGCCCAACCCGTAGCATGTAGGTGAAGTTGTAGTAATAGTACAAATAAAAGTAAACTCTCAATAAGACGCACAGTGGGTAATCTAGCACATGAAGCTGTACGGAGAAAACCGTATTAATGAATGATTAACCAATACCGAAGGACCGCTCCACATGCTATAACAAGTTAATTAAAAAGGCGTCCGGTGACACGTGAATTCTTTGCAATAGATCCATCCACCGTGGTTTTAAGTTACTCCTCTGTGAAAAACGTTGTTTTTCCACGATAGAAGAATGTATTTCCCCAAGTTCAGTCAGTTGGACGGTTACAGTTGTAAGTTGGTGCAATCCAGGCAATCGAAGAAAGTGAAAAAGTTGAAAGCGAGTTATCACTAAAACAATACCCCATCCAAGAGTAGAGTTGCCATACCTCTTATGGCATTCGTCAAAGGTTTTGAAGCTCGGGGGAAAAAAAAAAACGTGAGACGCTAAACTCCCCCAAAGTCTACCTTCCAGAATCTCTTTCTCCCATGGGATCTCATTGACCGTCTACCTGCTGTCTGTCACTGAGGGCGGAGCAGCTGCACCGTACAGCGGGAGAAAGGGGAAACTAACGGGCTCCCCCTAGCGCACCAACGCTCTGAGAACGTGGAGTCAACAAGGAGACATCAAGTCAAATTATGAAATAAAATAAACTCTAAACACTTTTTCTGTTCATACAATTTAATAACAACGGTTCTTTAAAAAAATAGTACACACACTTGACAGCGCACCATTGCACTGCACATGCAATGAGTGAATGTTATTATGATTTATAAACAATCTGTAAAACAATGTTGATGTAGGCCCATTAAAGACAAAGATAAAACAATGAATATTCTTTCGAGTATAAATAGCTTTTGGTGCCAAATGTATCAAAAACAAATGTGTTAAACATTGGAACGCACAATTTCACAGTAAACAAACCGATTATATAAACCACTGAGTGAACCGTAGCTGGAAAAATCATGACAGTTTACAAATGTGTCAAAGGCTTGGATTGGGTCCCTCAAAGCTGCAGTCCCACAAACATCAGGATCACCATCTACAACAAAATTACCAGTTAATGACCAGTCAAACATTTTGACTTTTGACTAATACGTTTTTCATGAAACCATCATCACAATCTGTGACTTATATAGAAACCTACATCCCTGTACATACACCGATCCAATAATAGATGCTATGAGAGGTGGTTATATGCTATACATTACCTGGAAATTTGGTTTGATTACTGTCACTGTCTATTATCTCTAGGGCAAACCGGAATCGTTCAGTGCACTGCTGGCCTTGGCCTTAGCTACCTTGTCTCTGCTCACCTAGAGGGAAATCAAGGTTATTGCCTTTCATTCTGGTTATTACAACAGAAGGTTATTACACGTGCACAGATATGTCGTTTTATTTCTCAACCTCTGGGGTGTTTTGCAAGCGGTAGCAGCGACCTATCTGAGTTATACACTCACCTTGACCAGAGCATGGTTATGTATACTCAGAGGGGCTTTAAAAATAGGTTCCTCAACCATCTCCTCTTTTATGGGCTTCATGTCGTAGCTACTGGTTCCTCGATCACTGTTTCCTTGCACGCTGATGATGATAGGAGAGCATGCCACTGGAGGTTTGTCTTCCACCAAGGTAGAGGAGGCCCTGCCCTGGGAGGAAGTTGGCTGGGTTGAGCAGTGGCTGTTGATGGGAGGTCCAGACAGCGGACCCGGTTTCTCTGGAGTCACCACTTTAACCATGCAGACATTTTGGGTGGATGGGAATTCATCAATGATCTGGAAGACGGCGTCCAAGTTCAGGTCGTTTTTCTTTAGGTCCTGGGTTTCAACACTTTGCAGATCCTGGTAATGGTTGCCGGGATACAACAGACCCACCGGCACATTTGGCTAAAAACACAAAAAAGATAAAAGCAGATTTGGATCAAAATGTGAGAACCCATTGATTACGTAAATATATATTTGTGATCCCTGAAATAATGAAACCATGAAACAATGTCTGAATGGTGACCTCACGATCCTTCAAAATAATTAACTTATCACTTTAAGGTCAGTGCCTCTCACCCACCTGGTAATAGCTGAGATGAGGGTATGGTGGTAGTTGATTTCCACCACCTGTTAAATCTGACGAAACTGGGCTTGGAACGTGGAAGTCATAAGCTTATTTAAAAAAATAAAATAAAAGGAATGCACTTCAGTTATTAAGGCTTCCCTACTGTTCTTAAATTGAAACTCAAATGTTGTTTCATGACTGCCATTTATTCAGAACGTCAGTAAGGGAATAGATGCCCACCAGAGGAATAAAAAGTGGGCCGATATTGCGGCGTATGGCTGATTAAATTGTAAAATCTCTGCCCAGGGTTTGCTGGACCGTGAACACCCTGTTGAATGTGGACCGTGGCAGAGCCAGAGCTCTCTCCAGGGTAGTGATGGAGGACAGATATCGGGATACATGGTCTACTGCCATCGGCCATCATCCAACCACGGGAAGGGACTGGGGTCCTGCTGTATTCCTTAATAGGCGGGGTAGGCCTGCTTGGAGTGTATGGGCAAGCTGGGGCCGGTGGTCTCTGACCAAATACTGAGCCACCCGTAGAAGGAGTAAAGCAAAGGAAATAAGGTTATAAAATAATTCTAAATTAATGTTAGAAATAATATTGGACTTATAGGTATTTGAAAACCATATAGCTTTTTTTCTTGCATTATTTGACTCTGTATGGGTTAACTAAATTGCATGAAACATATCTTACCTCTTCTCTCCACCTTATCTTCAATATTACCGGTCCATGATTGATGGTAACGGCCTGGGGGTCTACACTTCACCTCCAGGCCTGCTTCCAGTTTGGCTTTATTGCTGCTGGTGAGCCTCCTCAGATTCACCAGGAGCTCCGGACGACCCTGACGGAAATGTGGGTGACGAAAGTGATGCTCCAACCCATGATCCACCACCGGCGAGGCAGGCCCACCATCAACATATTCCCCACCGCCACCTCCACCATCACCACCACCACCACCACCAACACCACTACCCCTCGTCGTCGTCCAACTCTCAACCTTCCTGAATCCGTAGAGGTTCAGCTGACGGATGAAGCTGCTGAAGTTGGTCGTCTTAAAGAGATCTCCGCCGCCAGGGGCGTTCTGCGGGCCGGTCAAGAAGTGCGTCTCGAACAGGTGCTGGTGGATGATGAGCCCCTCGCCGCGGGGGTCCCAGCGGACGGCTCTGCTCACCGGGTGGTTCGCTAAGCACCACAGCTTGGCAGGGAAGTGGTTGGGGTTGATGGAGTGTGCCTTGTCGCGATCAGCCATACCTGTGATCTGGAATTGAGGTAGTGACGTTATGATAACCATCTATTTTGCTGATCTTTATTATAATGTTATATGGTGATGAGACTAAAAAAATACGTTAAACTGTATCACCGTACTTTAGCGAGGTGGTAGACTAAAGCAGAACTCAAACTGATAGAAATAGACTGGGAAAGATACCTGTTGCTTTTATTGATCAGTCAACTGCATATTATAACTTTTTCTTAATGGTATCGCCTTAAAATTCTTATTTAAAATCGAAGCTGCGTTTCGAGGGATTACCTTCTCCAACGGTGAGATCCGTTGGAAGATCCAAACCGTTTTTCATCGCTGGAGGCTCGCGCAGGACGGCTCTCCCCGAGGATGAACACATGGTGGCGGTGGTTGTTATTGTTGTTGTTGTTGTTGATGATGTTGTTGTTGTTGTTATTGTACTTGATCAAACAGCTTTCTCGCAAAATTCGGCCTATTTCACTATTCTACATATGTTTAAACCATTGAAAACATATATTTCCATTGTTGTTCTTCTTTCTATTTCTTAAGTTGGTTCAGTTTATATAAATGGCCTCAAAAAAGTTACAAGCAATTTTTCAAAAGTTTAAAGCTGCGAAGTAGACAGTCACCTGTCCTGCCTATATTGAGGTTTGTAAGAAAAAGAAAACAACGTGTATTCCCATCTTTAATTCTCGCTTTATCCACTAGATGGGGGCGTTTTCCTTCACCGTCGAACATTATGATTTCAGACAGGCACCACTCAGGGCGCACCGCAGCTGGTCCTTTGGGTACGGACCCGCATTATTACGTTTTACTCCGCGTCGGAAATACAAACAAGCATCTCCAGAATTATTTCTCCACTTTACCATAAAAACTTGCTTAATGGCACTGGAAACGGTCCCGAAAGACCTCCGCCACCAACGGGCGTGTCTTCTATGTTCTCTTGTTAAGGTAACAGTGCATAAGTTATATTGGGCAAGCTTTTAGCTAATGGCTACAACCACACTCCTAGCTCTACCACAACAGCGTGTGATGTTGGTCCTTTTTATCGTCAATATAATATCTAATATATATTTAATTCCTTCAACAGACTATTGACCAGTTTGAATATGACGGCTGTGACAACTGCGAATTATATCTTCAAATGAAGGGAAACAGAGAAATGGTGTACGAATGCACAAGTGCCTCATTTGATGGGTGAGGAATTGGATACCCCGATGGATTATGGAAACTAAATATTGACACTTTGTTATTAATAACCCTTTGCTTTTCCCCAGTGTGATCTCCATGATGAGCCCAGAGGACAGTTGGGTAGCGAAATGGCAGAGAATTGGTGAGCACTATTCGCAGGTTCAAATTCACATACAACACCATAGTTTATTGTTCTGTCTATCGTTTCTAGCTCTCCTGCATAATATATGCAATAGATCAATTAAAATACCGTAACTATACCACATCCTGGACACATTCCAAATACAGAACCTTCTTGCAAGTAGATGCTACCAATGCTTCTATCCACTGATTACACACACAAATACAGCTGTTTTGTCCTGCCAAAGTTGAAACTGTCTGAACGCTGTTTGTCTTATAGGTATCTTTAAACCCGGAGTTTATGCTGTGACTGTGACAGGGCGACTGCCTCCAGGTACAGTTTCTTCATCAGTCCTTCAGTCACAACCATGATATGAAATAGTTGCATTTAAAGTATAACTTATTTTCGACCCAGACCTACCTTTTACATTATGGTGTCCTAATGCACTTTTGATAACCAAACACATTAACTTTTGAGCGTCATGCATTTGGTTTGAGTTGCCATCGATTGACACGGTAACCTTTGACCCTACCAGGCGTGGTGAGGGAGCTAAAGAGCAGAGAAGTCACCTACAAGTCCAGGGACACGGCGGTCAAGTCCTGAGTCGTCATCCTCTCCATGTTTTCACTATCAAGTCACCTGCAAAAGCTCAGAGCCCACCACCCACCCCCCGGCTATCCATGACCACCAACCCCAAACACACAACTTGCAAAGACATAAATACAATACATTATTTCCTTTTTTTTTTTTTTACCATGTGTAGTTTTAATTAAAATGTTTGTTTTTTTTCAAATGGTAATGGTTGTTTTTTTCAATGGCTGTAGTTTCCTCCTAGTCCCTCCACAGCCTTTTTCTAAATGATTAATGCAATACGTACACAGTCCACAAGGTACTGCTGTGATGCCAGGGTTGTCATTTGTCTATGTATGCGTGTGTGTGTATAAAGAACTTGCAGCCATGGCCTACAAGGATCTACATCGTTGAGAAATAAAGTGATGCGATGCAGAGCTCCTCTATGTATGTACGGAACACCCATTCTTGAGTCAGTCAGTATTGATATGTGCAGCTAAAGAGTTGATTTAGAGAGTTTATTTACACCGTTGCCAGGGGCTAACTGACAGTCTCTGCTTCAATCTGCATCCTCCTTACATGGCCCAGGTTCACCTTTGAAAGCTAAAGCAACAAACTTATGATCTCAAAAGGACCCAATAAGATTGTCTAGAAATTGTCCCTAGATTATATGCAATTTAATCATCCAAACTCTTTGCTTGAACATTTCAATCTCTATGCATGTTTAATTAGCCCTCATAAGTCGCCGGTGACATTCATGTTTGAGGTATTCAGTGCTCAGCGGTCTACCTGACCCTGAACTGTGCCATATACAGTAGTACAAAGTACAACGTGTACTTAAACTTAGCAAGTGAATAGTTGCACACTGTGGTCTCACTTCTGCGATTTACACATTTGATATTTCCTCTCGAAGGCTTATTCAGCGTGTCAAGACGGAAGCCATCCCACCCACTTGAGTAGCAGACTGCTAAGAGCAGGTGTGGGCCCGTGTAACATCGCTGTTAAATTAGACTGAATGAATCATAAGGACACGCTCTATATCAAACTCCAGAACAGCCTGAAGCTGAACAATAGGGCCAATAAAGCACCAAAACACTTTAATATTAACAATTTCGAAAAATTAGTTGGGAAGCGCTCCCGGGAAATAAAAGTATGAATGATGACAAGTCAGACCCAGTTGCGTTACAACTCGATCATCCACCGATATGCAAGTTGGACCCTTGGGTAGGCAACCGTTGGCTGTAAAAGGATTTTAATACAAAACAAGTATTTACGTCCCGCCCGTTTTGGCTGAGCGGACACCTTTGCTTTGAATCAGATATTCATTCTTTCCCTTAGAGGTTGGGGAGGTATCTTGTCACCCTGCTTGAATATTTGGAATATACTGACCTTTTTGAGTATATATACAGTACATATTAGTGTTACTTATTAACTTGCTTACAAATGTGTTACATTTGAACCCAGAGAATCTCAAATGGATACAGTGTGTCTGTATCAGTAAGCCACCTGCAAGCTCCACAAGGATGCATGAATTAAAGGTTAACACAAGGACTACAACTAAATATTAGTTATAGATATTAAGGGAATCTACTGATTCAACTGGAAATTGCACTTTAGGGTCAATAACATATCAGATGGTGCATGCTACTGTAAACTGTCTTTTTTCATATACATTTTGTCGCATAAAAAAAAAATGTGTCTGACTTTTACTCTGGTTTCCCGTTGAATGTGGTGAAGGTAAAGTTATGAAATAATAAGCCTGTAGGAAATAAAAACGAAACATTTTGCCAACCGCAGGCTCTATCTGGGGAGGATTGTGCTGTCAGCTCCGCCCATGCAAAGCGACCCGTAATGCAATGCAATTGACCCACCTCTAGGGACAGAAGCACACCCTTATGTGCTAGCACAGCCACAAATAGGGCTGTATGCCATGGTCTCATTGGAGGCTTCTATGATGAACCTGCCCTTATTTGGATATGTCAATGTCTTTTTGCCACAAAGCAAAAATGAAGCAATTCACTCAGGGATTCTCAAAGATCTAACTTACAAAAATGAGTAGTTCAAACCCTTACATCACCGGCCAAACTGATCATAATGTGCAACCATGAGCTGCAATAGAACTGGGTGAAAGCCTTTAAGTTGGATCAAAGTTGAATCTTAGAAGGTAACTCAATACACACGCGCATGCACACGCAATACACACGTGTGCACATGGTGATTGCGTGCGACTGTTTCATAAGCCCCAACAGAAACTTCCTCTCAGCGAGCGGTCTTTGGGGAAAGGAAGAGGTGTGTCCTAACCCATAGATTGTCATGTTCTGTGAAAATGAATTCAACCTCATTTTTAAATGACACCATATCCTCCTGACCCGAGACCTAATGCGACGCACTGAGGTGGTACCGCGTTCGATTCCTTACTTTCCTGTCTCATTCTGACATGGAGTTCACGGTGGTCCCTGGAGATAACAGCTGCTCCTTTGGGGTGGGCGGGCAGGGGGTGTCGCTGGGCATGGGCTTTGAGCATGGAGCCTGTAGAGAAGACACAGGGAGGGGAAATGGCTGCCACACCAGATAAGTCTATCACAGGGACCCCCCTCCCCACCACCAACCCAGGCGCCTGCTTCGCACTCCTCAGTACAGGGACCCAGGATCACTTCCTCACCGGCAGACACACTCTCTCACACTCACACACAAACGCACACAGACACACACACACACACACACACACACGTGAGACATGAACAGCTCCACCAGGGCCTGACAGTTGATCAGTTTGCATTGGAAGCAGTACACATGTAGACTCATGTTCTCCCTTGGTAAATATGCTGCAGTAAGTTTAGCATCAGAGTTCCGTCCTCACGGTATAAAAGTGATCAATCTGATACCTATATTTGATCTGCTTCTCTGGCACCAGATGTGAGAGACATCGTGCAGTGTTTTTTGCCAGACGGATCCAGACACTACTCGATGGTCCGATTCTAGATTCTGTTCACTCAGAAGTGTGTAAATGTGCCGTGAAGCAGTGTCGTACTCCAGTTACTCTCCTTGATATAAAACATAGTAAGTAAGTATAAGTATTACAAGTAAAAGACCTCAACCTTAAGCCATCCCCGAGTCATCACCTTTGTTCAGAATTATTTCACATTGGAACATAAGAGGAATAAAACCCGTCCACCTACGGCGGTCAACCCAGAGATGGTCCTCTGAGAAAAAGGCGGGAAATCACGACTAAAGAAATAGCTGTAGGGTTGTGTGGTACCATGCTGTTGCCTATTCAATGTTTTACTGCTCTACAACCCTACTCAAAGATTAAAAAAACTAAATGCATATTTTCACACCAACATCAGCTCGATGATAAAATGTGCCGTAGCTTGTAAGACAGACCGCAGCGGTTGGTGTTCACTGCCGTTGAAGCAACGTTTCTTTCGCTCATTTCAATTTCAATAAATCTTTCTCATTGCGACCAGACTGCAGCTTTGCAAACACTTTCTGTGGTTCTGCATCCCCTCTGCTAGAAGGGAGTCACCACCGCAACTCATGCAGGTTTCCTTTGTCGTGAAACCACCTACCTGTAACAGAGACAAAGAGCCTACAGAAAGTGTGTTTTCACATTCACAGGGAAACGAAACCTCTGGCCTTTCAGCTGTGAAAACCATTACGCGAAGCCAGAAATACAAAGCCAGGTTATAAACGCAGTAATGGAAACGTTATATCTCACTGCCTTACTGAACATGGACTTGGAATCAAATTGAGAAAAGTACTTCAGTTTGGTAAAAATTGGTTTGGAATCTGTAATTATAATTTACTCCATAGCAGACATAATGAAATAGTTGTGTCAATGATTAAAATATAAATTGAGTTTTAAATTGAATCGGTCCTCCTAGCAATGTAATAGGATTTTTTTTGCTTAGAGACATTCAATGT
Organism: Pollachius pollachius; assembly: GCF_949987615.1. NCBI lineage: Eukaryota > Metazoa > Chordata > Actinopteri > Gadiformes > Gadidae > Pollachius > Pollachius pollachius. The sequence goes on along the minus strand of NC_136939.1, from coordinate 5,864,326 downwards.
GAGGGGAATCTAGTAACCCTGGACTTTGGCTAATCATAATCCAATGCTTTTCCCGAGCACCTAGCAGAAAAGCTTGTAAAATATAAGATGAAAAGTATGTTATTTTTATATCGGGTCATGCGTTTATTTAGTAATGTCTTTTAACAAAGTCTTTGACAATTCATTGTCATTCTTAGTCGTTTGCTTCTGTACCTGAAGGCAACTGAAAATAAAACATGTTCATCAACTGATTACTTACTTCCTGTAAAACTTCTTTGATACCTATCAAACTGAACCATCTTGGGCTGTGATCAACTCTCCACAGTCGTACTTCATGAAGCGGTTTTAACATGGCGGCAAGCATCCAACTACCTGTCTCTTACCAATGACTCCTTAGAGCTAATACATGTCAGCAGGGAAAATATAGTCATCTCAAACCCAAGATTGGTTCGAAGCTGCATGAAATGCTATCTTCTAAGATTAGAGTTACACTCGGCGGTGTGTTGTAACCTTTCTTCCCCCTCTGGTTTGGATGATTCCAGATTACTCAACATGACATTACACCTACTATAAGAGCCTCCATTGTATGTAGCCTTTATTACGTAGCCTTTATTGTGCCTAAAGGAACAATAAAGTACAGAGTAATGCTCATAGACAAATGGAAAGAGAAAAATGTAAAAGTGTGAAGTAGTAAAGAAAATGTACACCTCTTTGCCCTGCTCGATGTGTCACCAACGCAATTGGCAATATCATGGGACTGTTCTGGATTTGGAGTGCTTAAACCAATGGCTAGATTCTTGATTCTACAAGAGAAAGATGGCAGACGTTTACAACGCATAAATCAAATGATAAAGGTCACGACCCTCCACAATCAACTAAACTAATATTGGGTACATGTCCCTGCCACTCGGGGTACGTCCATGTAGTAGCGTATCGCACTTAAAGAAGTGCACGAGTAAAAAGGGCGAGCAAAGCCGGAAGCAGAGACCGACAGCAGCTTTCGACTGTTGAACCCCTTCCTGTGGTCGGCCCACGTGGTTCACGGTGCGGCTTCATAAGGAGACGACTTCTTCTTCTTCGTCCACTTCTTGGAACGAGCGAAGCGGCAAGGACAGGCTAGTGGCGCTCGTCAGGAGGAAGAAACTGAAAATAAGTACGCGCTGGCGAAGGTAAAGTATGAGATCCGTCACATCGGGAGGCCATTTTAACTAAAATTATTTATTTTTGGTTCATTTGATTAATTTGATAGAATACCAATTGCAACTCTTTAAGTTGTGCGTTGGGGGTACGGAACCGTGTGTGTCGTTTGCTTGTTCCCTCTCATTCTACTGCGGATTTAAAACGATGTTTCAGGGTTAACGTTATTCACCGCATGTGCAATTCTTCAGTCTAGTTTTAAATGTAATCGTCGAATAATTATCATTTTATATTGTTTTTATATTGTTTTTGCAGTATACTTGAATCATTTCAAATCGTAACAAAGGACCTTGCATGGAAACAAATAACCTTTACATGTATAAAGGATAATTTGTTTAATGTAATAAAAAGGCTTACTCATGCTTATCAACATGGCTTCCACCAGATAGTGCTGACACAGGCAAGGGTTCGCCCTATAACATGGCTGCGAAAACTCAACTGGGCCACAGTTAGATTAATGGGCGGAGCCAATAGCATTTTTTACAGTTGCTTCACACTCCAACTGTCCAATAGTATTGACGCTAGCATTGCCCCGTGGAAACGTTAACAATATGTAAATATCCTCAAGGCAAATCAGGAACTGGGCACTCTTCTTGTCGTACTGTTCCACTGAGGTGTGTTCACACCCGCAGCCAAACTTAGGTTGTCAGTTTGTCAGTGTTTCCTCTTTATTATTCGGGGGTGAGCGCTCAGAGTGCCGGGGCACTCGTGCAGGGAGTGCGAGCCCACAGCAGGTGCTCCCAGACAGAGGAGGAGCGAAGAGGAGGAGGAGGAGGAGGAGGATCCGGACAAGCGACAGCGGAGGACGATTGGATGTACAGTGCAGTCATCCATAAAGTAGAAAGCACTACTAAACTCCTCGCCCACAGTGTAGTGTTTCCTACTTTATGGATGAGTGTACTGTTGGCTACGGGAGGCAGAGAACCTAGAGCGGAGCACAGAGAGGGCGGCACGCCGGAGCGGCACCCAGGGGCGCGAATGAGGAAGGAAGAAAGAGAGAGAGAGAAAAAGAGGAAGTGTCTCTCTCACACGTGGCCATCTGCTCTCTGCTGTGTTACCATTGTCGGGTCACATGGGCGGTGGATGGTGCGGTGGGGAGCCATGGCCCTTTTGGTTTCTTGATGTCTGTGGTCCACTACCATAATGTCTTGAAGTTGGGTAATTAAAATTGTTTTGCTATCATTTGAGTTTGTGTAGTTTTGTGTGTGCTTGGATATGTTTGATGCATGTATATTTGTGTATGGGGGGTGATCAATTTTGAAAGTCTTGGTTTTTTTGTACTTGTACGGTGTTTAAAGCTTCAAAATAAAAACGTTATAATTGTGCAGCTATTTTCGACATTTTCTGGACTCTTTATTTTTTGGTATTTATGAAGGAACATCTTATTAGTTAAATGAGAATCTTAAATGAGATTCTGCAGCTGGTTTGAACATTTGTTGACACCCATGGTAGTTTCTTATATCAGAATCTTCAATGAGATTCAGAAGCTATTTTAAGAAAATGGTAATACTAATACTAACTCTAAAGTTAGTTTTACAAAGGAACAGTTTATCAGTTGAATGAGATCAGCACCACTTTTTCTGTGAAAATATACATACTTTATTCCAGTAAAAAGACTCATATTGAAATCCCCACCAATTCCGTCCTGTGCATTAACCCCTTAGTTACTGTCTCCAACCAACACTGTCTTGACATGCAAAAAGACGTCTGAAAAAAACATATTAACAAAAATATTTACACATGAGCTTCCAAAAGGGTAATAAAAACATGAATATATAAAAGGTAACTCTTCCCTCGGTTTGAAAGAACGAACGCAGATCAGGAAAAAGGAAAAGAAAAGAAAAAAAAGAAAAAGTTCTCTCGTATGAAAATATACCACAGTCGAAAAATCCACACAGCGAACTCTGCTCCTTATGTACAGACTCGAAACCTACGGCCTTCTGCGCCCTACGGATCCTTCACCGCTCGCTCGAAACACGTGAGAGTGGACCCCGACGACGACGCGACAAACACGGACATAAATAACATAAATAAGGCAGAAGACGGGCAGAACATCATCATGCAACGCAGCCAATAAACATCCTGTAAACAACGCGTTAAGACTAAACAAGGTCTCGTAAGGCTAAATATTAGTATTATTCGTGGACCCTTTCTAAACGCTACCTATGCATCTAGGCCCTAGTCGGGGGGGAAGGGGGAGGGGACTGAGTAAGGGGGGGGGGGGGGGGGGGGGGGGGGGGCGGAAGCTTAACAGTCCGCTATAGATGAGCATTAACAGTGTAGCCGCCTTATGTTAGCGTTAGCCTTAGCCTATGCGCTAGCAAGCAGGAGGAGGAGAAAAGGGAGGGGGAGGGGAGTGCTTGAATTGCATTAAAGGCCGTCCAATACAAAATAGTGGTACAATTATTTGTCCCTGTACATTTCGGCAACTTTGAGGCATCCCCTTACCCAACCACATGAACATAAAACCCGATAAAGAACTAAATAAATAAATAAATAAATAAATACACAGACCTCAATTCTCGCTCTCTTATCGGTAACTGTTAGCCCAAGTCTAAAGTGTCATTGTTAATCCCCCCCCCCCCCCCCCCCCCCCCCCACACCCTCGTGTTCTTCCTTGGCATCTCTGCTCTTTATTCTTCTCCCTTTTATGTAGCACTGACTTACAGTACATGTACTGAGCCTAAACCTAACTACAGTCATGACACATGAACCAAAGAGCTAAATGAATTGTGACCAGGTGCGCCCTATACTTATACCAAACTGCGACTTGAGTTCAACTGTACAAACTACGGACTCGGCGTCCTCTATCGGGGCCGTGTTCTGCGCACGCCACTGGGTCTCGTCTCTGCTAGGCTAACGAGCTATGCTATGCTAGCAAGCTACGCTAACCGGCTAACAGCACCGTGGAGTTTGGCATCCTCTGTAGTTCTGAGACGCGCTGATCTGACCCCTATGGCCTGCAGACTGGCGCACACAGAAACCACAAAAAAATATAAATAAAATCACAAACCTGAGAAAATGACTTCACGTCCCTGTGTCGGGACAAACCACTTTTTCTACCAAAGACGATCGCTGGGTGTTATTACGTTGCCCGGGGCTCATGGGATAAGCTGCAGCGCTAAGACAGTTCAAGACCTGTCTGAAAAGCTAAGCTAAGCCTTAGCCGACACATTAGCTTCAAAAGCGTGGTCTAAATTAAGACTAAGAGCATGCATGGCTGCTTAAAATCTGAAACTATTACACGCGTATGTGCCTAATCGTTGGTCGGACGGACGGACGATTGCGTCACTTGGAGGTCAAAGCTTCTACATGCCGTGGTTGGATCTATAATGTCACAACGCAAAACGTGTCAAGACAGAAAACCAGGCTCCCTAGTCAATGCTAAACTGTGTGACTCAATACCGGTATGAGAATAATGATCCCATACCAGTCAACAGCCAGGTTTAAGCCAATGTTTGAAAATGGCTCAGAATACTTTTTATACGTTCAAAATAATTCTACATACATTTGTATGTACTCTTCGTAAAGGAGAATGTATATGCGTGGTTGGCACTCACAAGTCTCTACTGTCTTGTTACTTGTACTGTTTGATTGAATACTAAATTCTGGTAAATGTTAAGAATAACATTTTCTGTTTACATTTTTATTAAAACATTGCTTTTGTTTCTACTCGCCTGAATAAGTCAAATGTCCAATCTACGTGTTTTAGACACGATGTTACGCCATGTTGTGTGATGATAACAGCTTGCTGGTTGCTGGCACGCTTGTAGATCCACAAACTAAATGTCATGCTGACAGGCCGCAGACCAAAAGTTAGCATCACTGAGTTACGATTGAAAGATAATAATAAAGTAAAAAATAAAAGGCAGAATCAGTCTCCCGATCAGAGCTGTCTGCCAACTTCCTCTCAGGAAATGACATGTGAATGAAGCTACGCTAACCTTATGTTACCAACAACACTAGCCATTTAAAATCATTTAAAATACCGTAATAATATACTGTCCCGATATATTCAATTTTCTATTGACTGAAGGGTGTCATAAACAGTTGACTTATTCGCCCAAGCCCTAGAGTTAAAGGCTTTAGTATGCGTGTACGTACATGCATGTCCAGGGAACGACTAGTGGATGCGAGCTTTGTGATCGATTTCGTAATAAGAACTAAATATTAGTATGCATATGATTCTTGAGTTTGAAAGTCTTTAAGGGGCATAATTGAAGAGCAACGTCATATCTAAGATATTTAGAATAATGGGACTACTGGCTTGTATGCAGATGTAGCAATACATCTATTTGGGTTCCTCAACATGCGGCTCTGCATGCTCTCAGGCTGGATTATTGTCCTTGTTGGTTTCCTATCTGCCCTGGCAGGTGCACTAAAGTAGATCTTAAGATAAAACTATAACCCAAAAATACTGAGTTTGTGGGTCAGTGCAGTGCGTTGGATCGACAAAGAGAACACTGACTTCCTGGAGTGAGGATCCAGGCGAAAGAAAAGGTCCTTTCAAAATAAAAGTGCTTTCTTTGTGACCTGACCGTAGCGGGTCATGTGACTTGCCCCCCCCTCCGTGGCGTTAATGTGACCTGTCCCCCCTCTGTGGCGGTCATGTGACCTGCCCCCCCTCCCCTGCTGTTAGTCCTTCTTGCCTGCGCCCAGCCGTTTGAAGAGCTTCCTCCCCTTGGCGAAGAAGCTCTTCTTCTTCTTCTCTGGTGGGGAGCAGTCCGCCTGGGCCTCCGGCGGGGGAGGGGAGCCGAGGCCAGGGTCGGACCCCGGGTCGGAGGCGGGGTCGGAGGCGGGGTCGGAGGCGGGGGTCCACGGCCTCAGGGTCCGTGTGCTCCGGGCAGGGAGGCTCCGTCGCGGGGCCCCGGGCCTCGGGCGGCGGCGGCGGCGGCGGCTCTGCGGCGCTGGTCGGGCTCACCTTCTGGGGTTCAGAGAACACACGGCGAGGGCTGTAGCATCCAGGCTAACGACGGGACTTTAACTGCAGCGCAACCGGAGCACTTCCTCAGGTGAACGTTAACGACCGAGGGAGAGATGAGAGGGGGGGGTGGTGGAGGAGAGAGGGGAGAGGGAAGGAGAGTGGGGAGAGAGGGGGGAGGGGAGAGGGAAGAGTGGGGGGAGTAAAGGAGAGTGGGGAGAGGGGGGGGGGGGAGAGGGGAGAGTTGGGAGAGGGGGGAGAGTGGGGGGGAGAGGGGAGAGTGGGGAGAGGGAAGGAGAGTGGGGAGAGAGGGGGGAGGGGAGAGGGAAGAGTGGGGGGAGTAAAGGAGAGTGGGGAGAGGGGGGGGGAGAGGGGAGAGTTGGGAGAGGGGGGAGAGAGGGGAGAGAGTTGGGAGAGGGGGGAGAGAGGGGAGAGTGGGGGGGAGAGGGGAGAGTGGGGGGGAGAGGAGGGAGAGAGGGGAGAGTGGGGGGAGTAGAGGAGAGTGGGGGGGAGAGGGGAGAGAGTTGGGAGGGGGGGAGAGGGGGGAGTTGGGAGAGGGGGGAGAGAGGGGAGAGTGGGGGGAGAGGGGGAAAGTGTGGCAAGAGTGGGGGAGAGAGGGGAGTTGGACACACTCGACAGGGATGACTTCCTCCCTGCTAGACTACAGGGTTAGTGGGCTTTGGGTCTATCCTACGTAGCGGAAGAGTCTAAGGCTACGGTTAGCCACAGGGGGCGCTAACAGGACCCTATAGGAGAGAGGTAGGGACACTATGGGGACAGTCTAAAGCTACGGTTAGCCACAGGGGACGCTAACAGGACCCTATAGGAGAGAGGTAGGGACACTATGGGGACAGTCTAGGGGTTAGCCACAGGGGGGCGCTAACAGGACCCTATAGGAGAGAGTTAGGGACACTATGGGGACAGTCTAAGGGTTAGCCACAGGGGACGCTAACAGGACCCTATAGGAGAGAGGTAGGGACACTATGGGGACAGTCTAAGGCTACGGTTAGCCACAGGGGACGCTAACAGGACCCTATAGGAGAGAGGTAGGGACACTATGGGGACAGTCTAGGGGTTAGCCACAGGGGGGCGCTAACAGGACCCTATAGGAGAGAGTTAGGGACACTATGGGGACAGTCTAAGGGTTAGCCACAGGGGACGCTAACAGGACCCTATAGGAGAGAGGTAGGGACACTATGGGGACAGTCTTAGGCTACGGTTAGCCACAGGGGACGCTAACAGGACCCTATAGGAGAGAGGTAGGGACACTATGGGGACAGTCTAGGGGTTAGCCACAGGGGGGCGCTAACAGGACCCTATAGGAGAGAGTTAGGGACACTATGGGGACAGTCTAAGGGTTAGCCACAGGGCACGCTAACAGGACCCTATAGGAGAGAGGTAGGGACACTATGGGGACAGTCTAAGGCTACGGTTAGCCACAGGGGACGCTAACAGGACCCTATAGGAGAGAGGTAGGGACACTATGGGGACAGTCTAAGGGTTAGCCACAGGGGGGCTCTAACAGGACCCTATAGGAGAGAGGTAGGGACACTACGGGGACAGTCTAGGGGTTAGCCACAGGGGGGCGCTAACAGGACCCTATAGGAGAGAGTTAGGGACACTATGGGGACAGTCTAAGGCTACGGTTAGCCACAGGGGGGCGCTAACAGGACCGTATAGGAGAGAGCTAGGGACACTATGGGGACAGTCTAAGGCTACGGTTAGCCACAGGGGGGCGCTTACAGGACCCTATAGGAGAGAGCTAGGGACACTATGGGGACAGTCTAGGGGTTAGCCACAGGGGACGCTAACAGGACCCTATAGGAGAGAGTTAGGGACACTATGGGGACAGTCTAAGGCTACGGTTAGCCACAGGGGACGCTAACAGGACCCTATAGGAGAGAGGTAGGGACACTATGGGGACAGTCTAAGGGTTAGCCACAGGGGGGCGCTAACAGGACCCTATAGGAGAGAGGTAGAGACACTATGGGGACAGTCTAAGGGTTAGCCACAGGGGGGCGCTAACAGGACCCTATAGGAGAGAGGTAGGGACACTATGGGGACAGTCTAAGGGTGAGCCACAGGGGGGCGCTAACAGGACCCTATAGGAGAGACGTAGGGACACTATGGGGACAGTCTAAGGGTTAGCCACAGGGGACGGTAACAGGACCCTATAGGAGAGAGTTAGGGACACTACGGGGACAGCCTAAGGCTACGGTTAGCCACAGGGGACGCTAACAGGACCCTATAGGAGAGAGGTAGGGACACTATGGGGACAGTCTAAGGGTTAGCCACAGGGGGGTGCTAACAGGACCCTATAGGAGAGACGTAGGGACACTACGGGGACAGCGGTGGGGATCGCTGCGTCGCAGAGCAGCAGCAACACTTACGATCACGTCTCAAAGTGCACACTCCGTTTCTGCTTCTGCAAAAAAAGGGCATGCCGCAAGACAAAGAAGGGGGGCAGAAGAAACCGTACCGGGCGGGACATTAAAGCCATCGCACAGAAGGCGTCAAAGACAGCAGACAAGTAGGCGTAAGAGACAAAACTGAGCGATACACACATAGACAAAATTGACATCCATGTGTCAAGTGGCCGATGCGGATCCATTGGAACATCAAGGACAGTTGGGGGGTTTGGGGGGGTCATGAGCCTACCTGGGGGTCTCTCTTGGGTTCTGGGGCGGGCTGGGCCAGGGGGGGAGGGGCCTGGGGGTCCTCGTCGGGCAGAGCCTGCAGGAAGTTGGAGGGCACCAAGCCTTTGTGTCCGTTCAGGTCCCCCTGCAGAGAGCGACGGTGGAGCAACAAGATAACACCAGAATCCCCCTCTATCAGTCAGATGCAAAATTGTAGTTTTGAACTTTTGCTTCTAAAATAGCGTGGAAAAACACAGCCCCATTCTGTCAGCCTTGGCTCCATTAAAACAATAGAATTCTATTTCTTCTTCTTCTGCAAACATGAAGCCGAATTGGCCCTCTTTGTGCTCTGGGCTCTGGAGACCGAGGGGCGGTGATGTCGTTGGGTGTCACGGCAACTCACGTAGAAGAAGCCGTCGTCGTCCATGTCCCCGAACACGTGGATGATGTCCCCGGCGCTGAAGGTCAGCTCAGCCTGGAGGTCAGGAGGACGCGTGAGGAGAGGGGCGGACAGGGAGCAAAGAGCCAGAGGCGCTATTACACGGCTTTGTGGAAGGCGCGGTGCCGACTGGTCAATCATTAGGGGATTTAGACGTCTGTTATATCTGTATAGAAGGTCGCTGCTATGATTCACAGGCATTGCTATTGATGCTATTTTCCACTGATCTAACAAATCATACATTTTAGTGGATTTTTTTGCAGTGTAAGTTTACGTGCAATAAGCAGGATAATATGCAGCAGGTCGAAATCACAACATAAACCCCTTCACGCAGATTCAAACACCAGACGTTTCATGAAACTGACTATTAAACTATAGCAACAAATTCTACTGTTCTATAATCTAACAAAAACACCCTAAAATCTCCTAAATCCTGTCCCTCAGCTTCATCACGGGAGTCATGAAGACACGCAGCAGGTAGGGTGAGGGGCGTTTAGGTCACACCTCTATGTCCGTGTTGGGGGAGCTCTCTCTGGGGTCGTAGTCGAAGATGGCCACCATTCTCCGGGCCCCGGGGCCCGGGTTTCCTGCAGCAGCGGGGGTGGGGGTGGTGGGAACGGCAGCAGCAGCAGCAGCGGCGCTCAGGCTGGAGTCTGTGTGAGGGACAGAGAGGTACACAGCGGTGAGTTTCCGTTCCTCCCTCCCTCATGAGGACGGGTGAGACCTTTGGGCTTCCCTCTGGGGGCTCGGCATGCAGGGGGGGGGGGGGCGCCCCGCAGCATCATGCTATGCTGGGGAGAACGCGATGGTCAAGAACATGCTGGTTGTAAGGAAATAGAACAGGGTTTGAAAGTGAGGCGGGTTATTGGTAGAGGCCAACGACACAAGGCACTTGGTCTGCGCCTACGGAAACATTTATCTCTTCATACGAAAATGATGAAAAAAATCCAAGACCACACCATGGTGACACTGTCCAAAGACGTTTTCTACTGAATTCTGTTCCTTAAATGGCTGGATTTGTCGTTACGATCGTTGCATTGATATCATCAACACACCAACGTGCAGACGGACACGAGGGTAAGATGTACATGAGCTGATGGGGGAAGTAAGAAAGGAACCGGGGAAATGTGGTGAAGGGAGTCAGGGTGACATGCAGAAGACCCTGGGGGGTCTCTCCCTGGGGGGAGGGACGTTGGATACCCCCCTCCCCCCTGGGGTGAGACCCTGTGGGGGGTCTCTCCCCAGGGGGAGGGGGGGGGACGTTGGATACCCACCTGGACTGCAGGAGTCTACACTCTCCTCCCAGAGTGCAGCAGACTCCACTAGAGGGAGAAACAGGGCAAAACGGGTTAAATCTGGTTCCATCGGACGACAGGCCCAGAACCAGTCATGACTCACACCCTCATGCACAGTAGGAACGGTGGCCTTCAACAAAGGCTGCCAGAGAGTATCAACCACACAAAGCCCAATGAGAATAACACATGGAGGCGATCAGAGGGGCTGGGTGTGCTGTCTGTCGAAACCATCCATCCAGTCACCTTCTTATTCAATTATCCAACCACAGATTTTAAAACATCATTCAAAAGGTACTTCTCAGCCAAACAGATCCTATTATATTATTCTGGAAATATTTTATATGTATATATATATATATATATCTCATTTCCATCTACAGCTGCATTTGTGTATTATTGTATAATCCCATTATTTTAAATACAGGTACTTGACAGGAAGTAGCGGTAGTAGTAGTCGTAATTTCAAAAAAGTTTAGTACGTTTAGTAAATATGAAACCAATATAAAGCAGTAGGTGGAATTTCCAAACATAGCTGACATAGGGATCTGTGTTTCAGATCAGATTACGCCGTCTCATTGTCACCTTGTTGGTCATTCTACATTGATATGACCTCGAGGTCAGCATAGACTGCATGGACAGCATGGACTGAAATAACAGGCAGCAAACCTATCCCCTCTGGTCGCTAAATGAGTGGCAGCAAGTGACATCTTCAATGAGAGAGAGCATGAGATTGAGACAGAGAGAGAAAGAGAGAGAGAGAGAGAGAGAGAGAGAGAGAGAGAGAGAGCACAGGATAGAGAGAGAGGGAGAGAGAACAGGATAGAGAGACAGAGAGGGAGAGAGAGCACAGGATAGAGAGACAGAGAGGGAGAGAGAGCACAGGATAGAGAGAGGGAGAGAGAGAGAGAGAGAGAGAGAGAGAGAGAGAGAGAGAGAGAGAGAGAGAGCAGGATTGAGAGAGCTGGAGATTGAGAGAGAGAGAGAGAGAGAGAGAGAGAGAGAGAGAGAGAGAGAGAGAGAGAGAGAGAGAGAGAGAGAGAGAGAGAGAGAGAGAGTGCACAGGCTAGAGAGAGAGAGAGAGAGAGAGAGGGAGAGAGAACGGGATTGAGAGAGCAGGAGATTGAGAGAGAGAGAGAGAGAGAGAGCGAGAGAGAGAGAGAGAGAGAGAGAGAGCACAGGATCAAGAGAGAGAACGAGACAGAGAGAGAGAGAGAGAGAGAGAGAGAACGGGATTGAGAGAGCATGAGATTGAGAAAGAGAGAGAGAGAGAGAGGGAAAGAGAGGGAGAGAGAGAGAGGGAAAGAGAGGGAGAGAGAGAGAGGGAAAGAGAGGGAGGGAGAGAGAGAGAGAGAGAGAGAGAGAGAGACGAGAGAGAGAGAGAGAACACAGGATAGAGAGAGAGGGAGAATGAGGGAGCGAGAGGGAGAGAGTTTGTCGGGGTGATGCACACGGTCTGCAGCGAGACACACCTTTCCTGGATCGCCTGGGTTTGGGCGGCGGGGCGAGGCGGGGCGGGGGCGGAGCATGTGAGCGAGAGCCTTCATGGAGTGTACAAAGTAAACACAGACAGCAGAGGGGACGGGGGACACGACCAGAGGGGCGGAGGGGAACCAAAGAGGGGGAGACACACACAGAGACAGACGCGACACGTTGAGAGCAGCGGACGGGACAAGGAGGCAGCGTGAGTTGATGCCGGTGATCCACAATGACGACCCCATGAGCAACGGCGGCGGCGGCGGCGGTGGCGGCGGCGGGCGGCCGCGGCACCGGCGCCCAGCGAGTCATGGACCTCCCAAGGATCGCAGCATCAGGCGGTTACAAGAGCACACGTGATCCGCATCACAGTGCTGCTGTACTGGGACAACGACGGGCCTCTCTACGGAGACACGTCGGACTGATGGCGGAGGTTTCTCCGATAGAAACAACATCAAGTGCAAAACACACAATCAAGGTACATAAATGGGTCTGCCCAGGGGATAGAGAGCGTCCACTGGGGGTGTTTTGTGCCGACGCGGTGCACCTCTAGAGCCACAGGTCCACCACAGGTGAACCAACAGCGCGGGCCCCTCTGTATCCGGAGTGGGTTGTACCACCTGTGAGCGACTATTTGAAAGCCCTAGGTCCTAACGTGTCGTTTGTGTGTATTATCAGGGAGCAGACCGGCTGGGGGACTTCTACGCAGCACTATCTGCATCCTGCGAACGCACAGGATGCAGCTAGAAGATAGCATCTCTCCGTTTAGCCGCAGAGGACGATGCTTGTCATCAGGTTTGTGTCACGGCCGTGGGAAGAACTTCCTGTGAGGGGGTGGCTAGGTGACCTTTGGGTTTAGGGGGGGCGGTCTAGCTGGCTGCTGGCTGCCTACCTATCTTCTCCATGGAGGCCTGGGTTGTCAGGAAGCCCTGCTGCAGCAGCTGCTGCCGCGTCTCCTCGTCCTCCACCTGCAGCTCCGACACCATGTTGCACGGCACGTAGCCGTGGCGACCGGCCGACTCCCCCCGGTAGAACCCGTCCGCGTCCTTCTCCCCGTACACCTGGGGGGGGGGGGGCCGATGGTTGAAAAGACCGATAAACTGCTATAACTGATCTATAAACTGCTATAACTGGTCTATATACTGCTATATGTACTGCTATAACTGATCTACTACTATGTACTGCTATAACTGATCTATAAACTGCTATAACTGATCTATATACTGCTATAACTGATCTATATACTGCTATAACTGATCTATGTACTGCTATAACTGATCTATGTACTGCTATAACTGATCTATAAACTGCTATAACTGATCTATAAACTGCTATAACTGGTCTATATACTGCTATATGTACTGCTATAACTGATCTACTACTATGTACTGCTATAACTGATCTATAAACTGCTATAACTGATCTATATACTGCTATAACTGATCTATATACTGCTATAACTGATCTATGTACTGCTATAACTGATCTATGTACTGCTATAACTGATCTATAAACTGCTATAACTGATCTATAAACTGCTATAACTGATCTATAAACTGCTATAACTGATCTATAAACTGCTATAACTGATCTATAAACTGCTATAACTGGTCTATAAACTGCTATAACTGGTCTATATACTGCTATAACTGATCTATGTACTGCTATAACTGATCTATAAACTGCTATAACTGATCTATAAACTGCTATATATTAGCTATATACTGCTATAACTGATCTATATACTACTATATACGAGCTATATACTGCTATAACTGATCTATATACTGCTAGAGGTGATCTATATACTGCTATAACTGATCTATAAACTGATATAACTGATCTATAAACTGCTATAACTGGTCTATATACTGCTATAACTGATCTATAAACTACTATAACTGATCTATAAACTGCTATAACTGATCTATAAACTGCTATAACTGATCTATAAACTACTATAACTGATCTATAAACTGCTATAACTGGTCTATATACTACTATAACTGAGCTATATACTGCTATAACTGATCTATAAACTGCTATAACTGATCTATAAACTGCTATAACTGATCTATAAACTACTATAACTGATCTATAAACTGCTATAACTGGTCTATATACTACTATAACTGAGCTATATACTACTATAACTGATCTATAAACTGCTATAACTGATCTATAAACTGCTATAACTGATCTATAAACTACTATAACTGATCTATAAACTGCTATAACTGGTCTATATACTACTATAACTGAGCTATATACTGCTATAACGGAGCTCTAAGCTGCTGTAGTGTGAGGGGAGCCGGGGCCCCACCTTGATGATCTGGCCCTCTCTGAAGGGCAGCTCGTCCTCCGAGGCGTCCGTGTTGGGGGACATGGAGGTGGGGTCGTAGGGGAACAGGGCCACGAAGATCCGGACGTCGCCCTCCCCGGCGCTGGGCTGGGGCTCCGCCGCCCCTGTGGAAGAACACACGAAGAGCCGTTGATCAGAACAACCACACACGGCCCCCAGGATCCAAGCACACTGGGCTTGGGCAAAACGATAATTTTCCGGGAATCAGTTCTTTCAGTTCCCTTCACTATCACGAATCGTTCGTTCAGTTCGTAAGGTCATATTGTCTATTGCGTCATTTGGCAGGGAATCTCAGGTGTCTGGCCTCACCCCTTTGCTTTTAAATATGAGGTACGCCCGCAAATGGAGCCTTTTAAAACACCAGCAGGTCTCAGGTGGTGATGACGCACGGAAAACAGCACATTTCTGTAGCATTAGCCTACGACGCCGCTCAAGCATTACACGTGTGTGGTTTTAAGAAGAGTAGGCCAAGCTGCCTCAACCACCACGAGAACGTTTCAGACTCAATCAATATAAGGTCTCTTTATAGTATCTTTTATTTACGTGACCATATTTTTGATATTTTGACCACAGTTCTAGTCGTTCACCTTCAGGATTTGTTCGTTCTGACCGTATCGTTTGCGAATTGCCCATGCCTAATGCACACACATACAACACCGCTTAATAAATCCAGCTACTGCCTAGCTCTCCTGTTTATGTCAATCACACACACACACACACACACACACACACACACACAATTTTTCACTTTCGCGTATTGAGTGTTATAGTGTTGTAGGACGATAGGCTTTCGGGGATGCCTGCTGGACATTTGCTGCTAAGTGGTTTGGGGCCATGGTGCCCTTGCTGTGCACAGGCCCCGGCGTGTCCTTAAGAGAGGTAATCAAGCCAAAGCACTGATCCTAAGCTCAGGGCTTCGGCCCGCTAACCCGGCACGCTGCAGAGAGGAGCACAATAGCAGCAGCAAACGCCAGCAGGCTCTCACACACACCGCACTGAAACACTGATAACGGATCGGCTCCGTGCGTGCGGTTTCAAACGCAATGCACCTCGTTTGTTTCGGGGTGAAACAGCGAGAGAAGGACGGAGGGATGGGCAGTAGTGTCAGTGCGTGCGGTTGTACGAGGCGCCGTGGTGCGGGGAACGATGTCGGGCCTAATGAACGGCGGCTCTGTGGCTAACTGAACCACGCGCTAAGCCGCACTGCAGAGAAGTGTTCTCCGATCTCATTAGGACGGATCAGCCCATCTGTGGCAACAGTCAGGCACACACACACAGGCACACACACACACACGGATACATGAACACAAACGGCACACTTTCACATCCTCGCCGATGTGCAAGCGGATAGCGGCCGACGTCTCCCCGGCTCCCTTCCTCTTATCTGCGCGGACGTGTGACTTCTGCAAGGACCTGGGCGGGCGGGCGAACGACGCACAGCGTTTTTAATTCAACTGTGAGAGCGGTGTGTGCCGCGGTTTGGATCGGTGTCATGCAGAGAGAGAGAGAGAGATAAAGGAGCGAGAGAGAGAGAGATAAAGGAGAGAGAGAGCGAGAGAGAGAGAGAGAGAGAGAGAGAGAGGAGAGATAAAGGAGAGAGAGAGCGAGAGAGAGAGAGAGAGAGAGTGAGAGTGAGAGTGCGAGAGCGAGAGAGAGAGAGAGAGAGAGAGAGAGAGAGAGAGAGAGAGAGGAGAGATAAAGGAGAGAGAGAGCGAGAGAGAGAGAGAGAGAGAGAGGGAGAGAGAGAGTGAGAGAGAGAGAGGGAGAGAGAGAAAGAGAAATAAAGGAGAGAGAGAGAGGAGAGATAAAGGAGAGAGAGCGAGAGAGAGAGATAAAGGAGAGAAAGAGAGGGAGAGGGAGAGTGAGATAAAGGAGAGAGCGAGAGAGAGAGATACGGAGAGAGACAGAGATAATAGAGAGAGAGAGATAATAGAGAGAGAGAGAGACAGAGAGAGAAACAGAGAGAGAGACAGAGAGACAGAGAGAGAGAGATAAGAGAGAGAGAGAGAGAGAGAGAGAGAGAGAGAGAGAGAGAGAGAGAGAGAGAGAGAGATAAAGGAGAGAGAGAGACAGAGAGACCACAGGCGAGTTGCAGAGGACAGGGAGGGGCCAGAGAGGCCTCTACAGTGTTTCTGCCTGGAGGTTGAGTTTCACTGCTGGCTAATCTAGGGTTACTATTTTCAACTCTGTCACTTCCTCCCGTCTCATGTCATGACAAGCCACTTTGGGCTAAGCTGGTTCTTAGCTTAGAAGGCTCTCTCTCTCTCTCTCTCTCTCTCTCTCTCTCTCTCTCTCCCACTGCTAGAGCACGGTGCCCGTCTCCCCTCCCCCTATATCCTACACAGGGAGATAATCCCGCCACTATCCTGTGTGACATACGGCAGCCGTGCCAAGTGGAGGTGTGTCAGCATTACTTCAGTCACCTTTCCCTCTCTCGTCCTACCCCTCTCCCTCCTTTCGCTATGACTTTCTGTCTCCTCTCTGACACAGTGAGAGAGAGAGAGAGAGAGAGGGAGGGAGGAAGGGAGGGAGGGAGGTAGGGAGGTAGAGGCAGAGAGAGAGATAGAACGGGAAAGAGAGAGAGAAATTTAGAGAGAGAAATAGAAAGAGAAGGAGAAAGCAAGAGAAAGAGAGAGGGAGCGAGAGATAGATAGAAAGAGGGGGAGAGAAAGAGAGAGAGAGAGCGAGCGAGAGGGGGAGAGAAAGAGGGGGAGAGAGAGAGAGAGAGCGAAAGAGAAACAGAGACTAAATGTGCAAGCGTAAGAAGAGGAACGTCTTGCTGACCTTTGGGCGGCCTGGCCTGCGAGGTCGCGCCTTCCCGCGCTGGGCTGGCCTCTGTGGACGGAGCCCGGTCGGCCTCCTGACAGACACACAGAGGACACCTTCAGGACAGACGCACGGGGGACGAGAGGCCGCACACAGGGGAGGACGGAGGGAGGGGGGGAAGCGCCAACCAAGCCCCAATGGAGGGCTATTAAAAAGGAGACGGGAATAGCAAAACAGAAACACAGTGGAAATGTATCCCTCTGCGGCAGAGGGAATCGCCGGGGCGGCACGTGCTGACACCAACACACACACACACACACACACACACACACACACACACACACACACACACACACACACACACACACACACACACACACACACACACACACACACACACACACACGACAGCGACAGCGACAGCGGTTCAATCTGGTGGTCGACTGGCGGTAGGGAGGTAGGTAGTGGGGAGGGGGGTTTCTCTCTGGGGATTCACCCGTTGCGGCTGGCCTGCGGCGGGGTAGGCCGGTGGCTCCTGCTGGGGCCCCCGGGGGTCGTGGAGCAGCCTCCCGTACTCCCCCCCGGTGGGCTCCACCCACCACTCCGAGCTCATCTGGTCCACCACCACCTCCCCGCGGCCGTACTCCCCGGGCTCCTCGCCGTCCTCCGAGCCGTACTCCAGGTCGATCTCCGCCGCGGGGCCCGCCGGCGAGCGCAGCGTCCGCACCGTCTTGCTCACCATGTAGGCCCCCGGGGGCCCCGCCCCTGACCCCGCCCCCGCCTCCGCCTCCGCCGCCATCTGGCTCCTCCGCAGGGCCTCCCTCCGGAGACGGTCCCCCAGCCCTCCGATCTTGGAGCCGGCCTGCTCCCGGGCGCGAGGGGCCGGCGCGGGGCCCGACACCCGGTGGCTGCAGGGCCCCTCGTAGAGGCTGGATTCGCCGTCGTCGTCGCCGTCGTCGTCGTGGGGGTAGCCGGCGGGGCCCCCCGGGTCGGCGTAGCGCGCCCGCTGCTGCTGGGCCCTGGAGCGGCCCCCGTGGCTGGGGGGCGAAGGCTCTCTGGGGGCGGGGAGGTGGTGCCGCCGGGGGGTGCGGTGGAGGTGCTCGGGGCAGGGCCGGGCTCCGTCGCGGGGGTGGGGGAAGGTGGCCCGGGGCCGGGGCTGTCGGTGGAGGGGGCGGCGCCCGCCCTCTTCCTCGGGGATGACGGAGAGGTCCGGGTGGTGGCGGGCCTGGCGGGGGAGGGTGAGGATGCACTCGGGGGGCTCGTCGTCGCTGTCGGGGGGGTCGGACTTGTGGCGCTGCAGCGTCCGGAGGTGGGGGTGGGTGGGTGGGTGGGTGGGGGTGTGTGTGTAGATAGGATCAGTGGAACGACGGAGGGGGGGAAGGTCAAGACAAAGGAGCAGGCAGCGCAGGAAACGGAAAGAAAGACATAAAAGAAGAGTGAACGTTACATTCAGGAGGACGCGAAAAAGAAAACACACACACACACACACAAAGAAACTTAAAAGAGGCTCGTGGCGGCGAACGCACACACACACACACACACACACACACGGCGGGGAGCGGCAACAAGCCCGGTGGAGAACCGAGCGGGAGGTCGCGCGTGGTGCCGTGACGACGACGACGACGACGACGCCGCCGCCGCCGCCGTCGTCACGGCGACCAGGCCTCCGCCCCTTACCCTGGCCGTGTAGCCCCGGTGGGACTCGGCGCGGGGGTCCGAGTAGCAGTCCTCCTCCTCCTCCTCCAGGATGTCCGACAGGTCCGAGCGGCTGTTGTCTGCGATGTAGTCGCCCTGGCGACAACAGAACCCCACGGCGTCAGGCGTTTACCCCAGGTACACCAGGACATGGCCCCCCCCCCCTGTGTGAGTGGGCCCTCATGTGTGTGAGGGCCCCCTAGGGGTCGCTTCTGTACTGGAAGCTCGGTGTGTGTCACTGCAGGCTAAGACACGTCCGGTGGGAATGGGGTGACGGGTGATGGCTGAGCTTCTATCCACCTCAAGAAGACGGTGCAAACAAGCTGATAAGATATGCATTGAAAGGTGCCATACAAAATGGGCCACGTCCTTTGAACAGACACGTTAACGCAGGGGGAGGCGTGGAAGTGTAAATGTGAATCCCGGAAGAGACGCATACATTTAGAATGTGACCTCCCCTGCACTTCACCCAGCCTGTGCCCACGCCACCACAGCCCACCGCCCTCCAAGCCCTCCCCTACAGGACAGACCTCCAGCCTCCCTACAGGACAGACTTCCAGCCTCCCCTACAGGACAGACCTCCAGCCTCCCCTACAGGACAGACCTCCCCCCTACAGGACAGACCCCCAGTCCCCCTACAGGACAGACCTCCAGCCTCCCCTACAGGACAGACCTCCAGCCTCCCCTACAGGACAGACCTCCAGCCTCCCCTACAGGACAGACCTCCAGCCTCCCCTACAGGACAGACCTCCAGCCTCCCCTACAGGACAGACCTCCACCCCCCCTACAGGACAGACCTCCAGCCTCCCCTACAGGACAGACCTCCAGCCTCCCCTACAGGACAGACCTCCAGCCTCCCCTACAGGACAGACCTCCAGCCTCCCCTACAGGACAGACCTCCAGCCTCTCCTACAGGACAGACCTCCAGCCTCCCCTACAGGACAGACCTCCACCCCCCAGCAGTACCTCATTATTCTGTCTGTTCTAGGGTGCTGCGGTGGCTAACCCCTTTCCTTAAGGTCAACCGGACAGCACCCATCAACCGATTTAAAATGTGCCTGGACATATTTATCTGTGTGTGTCAATTATGGCCCCCATTGCACCCCCGACCATCCCTGGGAGGGGGGATCCCCCACTCTGTGTTCATCCTCAAGATGCCTTCCCGGCTTAAGTGAGTTTTTTTTATTATTTATTATTTATATTTGCCCTTTGAGACTGCTACGGTGATTAATGGCTACACAAATCAAATCGAATCGGACTGAACTGAATTACCTGCGCCCTCCGGGCATACTGGGGGTCCTGGCCCTGCGACAGGAAGTCATCCATGGACACCAGCCGCGCGTTCTCCGCCTCCGACTCCGCCTCCGACTCCAGCGGGGAGGCGCTGCGGGGCCGCAGGGGGAGGGGCCCCCAGGGGTTGAGCAGGTCCGCCGCCGGGGCCTTGGCGGGGCTGGGGACGCGCTCGGGGGTGCAGAGCTTGGCACTGGGCTCCTCCTGCAGGAACTCGGAGATGGAGGGGAAGGGCCGGATGGTCCCAGGGCTGTCCGTGTCCCGGCGGTGGTCCGCCAGGACCGCCGCCGCTGGCGCCGGGGGGGCGAATGCGACCGGAGGCGGCGCCGGCGTTGGCGGCGTTCCCGTCGGCAACGCCGCCGGGTGCGAGACGAAAGCGGCGGGCGAGGCCACGTTGATCTGCGGGGAAACGAAACGCAGGAGAGAAACACTCCGGTTAAGACTCGGATTGCCCATCCTAGGCTCAAAGCGGTTGCGGAACGCGTCACAGGAACGGGTGTCCGCCGTGCCGCTGGGTGCGGTCGTACCGTGGGAGCGCTGGTGCTGTAGGCCCCCGAGACCCCCGCCCCGCTGGGGAACAGGCCGGGGCCGGGGCCGGCCCAGGTGTCCGCGTACGAGGCGGCCGGGTAGAGGGCTTCCGGTTGGGGCGGCGGCGGCGGCTGGTGGTGGGGGTGGTGGGTCTGCTGCAGGTAGAGGTGGGGGTGGTGGTAGTGAGGGTGGTGGGGGTGATGGTGGGCGGCGGCGGCGGCGGCGGCGGTGTCCGCAGCGGCGAGGAGGTGTGCCGCGGCGTGGGCGTCCAGCGGCGCCGTGTCAAGGGGCAGCGCGGACACTTTGGCAGCAGAGTTCCCGTACGGGACGGGTGGGAAGGGGGCGTCGGGGAGGGCGGGGGCGGCCGCTGTGGCGGCCGGCGTCGGCCCGGCCATGATGGCGGCCAGCTTGGCGGGCACGGGGGCGGCGAGGGAGTCGCTGGACTCGCCGTGGGCGGAGGTGGTGCGCACGGTGAGCTCCTGGGCCAGCTGCAGGCTGTGGATCTGCGACGGGCCCAGCAGGGCGCTGCCCGCGGTGGGGGACGACACCTCCAGCACCTGGGGGGGGGGGGCGCGGTCAGACACCCACACGTCACATGGAGGTACCAGTGATCAGACACCCACACGTCACATAGAGGTACCAGTGTCAGATCATATCGCTGTTCATCTAGCGTTCCCTAATGCATCAGAACAGTTTTGAGTGTGATTAGCTGTTAGAAGCCGTTTTGAAAATCTCATCTATCCAGCATACATCTAGGCGGACACGCCCACATGTGATGTCAGAAGAGGCCGAGTTTTCAAAAAACGGCTTGTACCGGCTAATCAAACTCACACCTGGTGGAATAATATGTTACCTTTCAATGAATTAAACCTGCGTGGATAATTGTTTTGCTCGAAACCAAGCAAGCGCCACGATTAACATCCTGCATGCACATGCATGAAAAGAACTAGCATCCCAATGTGTATGCTACCATCACAAGCCAAGCATCGTTTTTTTTTTTCCACAAAGCCCCAGCGGCAGTCGCGGTGAACAGTTCTTGCCTTCTTCTTGTCGGCATATATGGTGTACCCGGTGACGCGGACCCCGTTGGAGGTCCCGGCGGCGTCGATGGTGACGGGCAGCCAGCTGATGAGGGCGATCCCGGGGGAGGGGCCCTGCTCCAGCTGCACGTCCAGGGGGGCATCCGGGGGGCCTTTGGGGGCGGGGGGGGAGAGCCAGGGTTAGGGTGGGAGCGGAAAGTGTGCTAGGGCAGCCCGTGGCGGGCTAGCAGATAGAGACATGCAAGCCGGTGTTTCCAATCATTTCACTTAATCCCTTTTATTAATGTTTTATTAATTAATACGTATTTCTAAACCGACGACAACTGGGACAATGCCACATCTTGGACGAGGATGTGATCGGCCATGGTGGTTTCTGAACTTAGAGATGCATAAAAGAAGGCCTACTTTATTAACCTCTAACCTCTCCATGTCAACCCGACTTAAAAAGAATCCAGACACAAAAATGAAAGTGTACACACAATCTATATTGTAATTTCTTAGTGGTGACCAAGTGCAGCTTCTGTAACATGAATATTGGAAAAATGCTCTGAAGGCTAAGTTTGGGATCGAGCAGCTCACCCCAGAATTATCTCTGCACGATAACTAATCGTACACATCCTCTATAAGACCAGAAGATTACTAGAGCCTCAACGTAGATCATCTGAACTGGTCATTCACCATAAATGGATTCAAAAGAAAAGCTTTATATTGTGGAATATACGTATTTCCCGGGATAACAAAATACAAAGAGTTTGAAAAGAGTGACCTAGATCTTCCACATCTATCTAAATGTGGGCCTGGTTAGTATTGATTGGTAAACGTTAGCCTGGCTGAAATGTTTCTGTTCCAGGTCTTACTCAGTCCTCTGTATAGACTAATACGCTAATGGATTAGGTGTACTCAGATGTATTACCGTCAGCCATTCTATGATACTATGTATTATGCTATACCACATGGTGCTATACGATGAAATAATATGCCAAACTATACTTTACTGTAGTAAACAATACCCTGCTACAATATACCTACTATAAACATACTATATTATTAAGTCTATGCTACACTACAATACTCTCTACTCTACTCTCCTCTACTAGACTCTACGCCAGTGGTATTCACTATTTTTTTCAGGAGAGCCGCACTGACAGGACGACGTCAACAGGAGAGCCATTTTTACCGCAAAGTATCAAAAGCTATAAATCCAGTCATAAATAAGTATGCCTGCTTAATAATATGTCCTCCCTGAAGCAGTGTTTCCCACAGAATTTTGTGAAACTGTGGAGGGAACCCGGTCCTTAGCGGGGTCCGGGGGCATGGTCCCCCGGAAGAAAATTTGGTACCTTTTAACCTGGAATGCATCAATCTGGTTTACTTTGATAGGAAAATTAAGACTTGTGTGACTGTGTGCTATTTTCTGGAATAATGTGGAGACACTGGGTCACATAACATGGAAGCTATTGAAGAATAAGTTAATAAGAATAAGTCCATCCACATTCTCTCTTGTTATGCAGGAAAACCCCGCTGTCAGCGTAGAGCCGAGCAAGTTTAAAAATATTTTCTAGACAAGGCTATATTTCCACCTTTTAATGCCGCTGTTGATTTATTTTTTAAATAATTGTTTGCATTGTTTTTTAAAATATCTGTATTCACTGCATGATCATATCACTGTATATTTTTACCGCCATGCGAGCCGCAAATAGAGGCTTGGCGAGCCGCATGTGGCTTGCGAGCCGCGCAATGAGTAATGCTGCTCTACGCCAATGATCTACACTTTACTACACTCTACTAGACTCTACTCCAGCCTCTCGACTAGACTTTACTGCACTCTCCTCTACACTCTACTAGACTTTACACTCTCCTCTACTACACTCTACTAGACTTTACTACTCTCTCCTCTACACTCTGCTAGACTTTACTGCACTCTCCTCTTCTACACTCTACTAGACTTTACACTCTCCTCTAAACTCTACTAGACTTCAAACTCTCCTCTACTGCACTCTACTAGAATCTACTCCAGCTGTCTACTAGACTTTACACTCTCCTCTACTAGACTTTACACTCTCCTCTAAACTCTACTAGACTTTACACTCTCCTCTACTACACTCTACTAGAATCTACTCCAGCTGTCTACTAGACTTTACACTCTCCTCTACTACACTGTACTAGACTTTACACTCTCCTCTAAACTCTACTAGACTTTACACTCTCCTCTACACTCTACTAGACTTTACACTCTCCTCTAAACTCTACTATACTTTACACTCTCCTCTACTACACTCTACTAGACTTTACACTCTCCTCTACACTCTACTAGACTTTACTACACTCTCTTCTACTACACTCTACTAGACTTTACTACACTCTACTCTACTAGAATCTACTAGACTCTACTGCACTCTCCTCCACTAGACTCTATTCCACGCCCCTCTACTGTGTAAACAGAACGCTCTATGAACTGACAGGCCATGAGCGTGGAGAAGGCGGTGGTCGCGCTCCTGTGCTCGTGCCGCTCCAGGGGTAGCCTCTCTACTAGACTTTACTACAGTCTACTCTACTAGAATCTACTAGACTCTACTGCACTCTCCTCCACTAGACTCTATCCTACGCCCCTCTACTGTGTAAACGGGGGTGTCTCTGAACTGACCGGCCATGAGCGTGGAGAAGGCGGCAGCCTCTCGGCTAGACTCTACGACACTCTCCTTCCACACTCTATTCTACACCCCACTACTGTGCGTCTCTGAACTGACCGGCCATGAGCGTGGAGAAGGCGGTGGTCGCGCTGCGGTGCTCGCGCCGCTCCAGGGGCAGCTCCCAGGGCGTGCGGTGCGGCCGCGCCTCCACCTTGACGGAGTACTGCAGGCTGGGCGCGAGGTTGCTGAGGCACAGCGAGTAGCAGCCGGCCTTCACCAGCTCGCACTCCTCCTCGTTCAAGGACACGATGTGCACATAGTTACTGTTGCTGGGCAACCAGGAGAGGTGGGCGGCGGTGGCCGTGACGCGGTCCACGCGCAGCTGCGTCGGCGCCACGCACACGTCCCGCCCGACCAGCAGGCTGCAGGCCAGCCGGTCTGAGGGCCCGCGCTCCGTCAGGCTCTGCACCGACACGCGGTACGCCTTGAGGTGCACGTCCAGCCGCTCCAGCACCGCCTTGGTCTGGGCGCCGAACGGCACGTTGAGCCGCAGCTCCTGGTCCACGTACACGTTGTAGCTCCACACGTCGCCCCAGCCCGCCGCCACCAGCGGCGGGTCCCAGCCGATGATGATGCTCTTGGCCAGCTGCTTGATGAGGGTGAGCCGGCGGGGGTAAGGCACGACGTCCTGCCCCACCTCGTCCAGGTCCAGGTCCAGGCCGTTGGTGAGGGGGGGCGGGGTCGGGGGGGAGGGGCCGGAGGCGGAGGCGGCGGCGGCGGCGGGCGGCGACGGGGCGGGCGTGGCCGGGGACAGGGTCCTGGGCGCGGGGACGGGGGGCGCCGCCTCGGTGCGCTCGGAGGCACGGGGGCCGGCGGCGGGGGGGAACGGGTGGGGCGGGAGGTGGTGCTGGGGGCTGGCACTGTGGAGGCTGGCGTCCAGCAGGGAGTTGTGGGAGCCGGGGTCCGTGGTCTCGGGGTGCTGGCCGCCCATGACGTCGTCGTCCGACACGCGCTCGACGAAGTTGGAGGGGACCAGCCCCCGCCGCCCGTCCATCAGCTCGCCTGGGGGGGGGGGGGGAGACAACGCTTACACCAGAGCCATAACATTTACATTCAGGGCATTCAGCCGACGCTTTTATCCAAGGCGACCTACAGCTGAGCTGTGTTCCACTATCCACACTCTCCGTACTTGCGATACTTAGTTTGAGTACGAAGGGCGTTCGGATTCGGATCGGGGCGAAAGTAAGTGTACTGAAAGGACCCGGACGGTGTACTGAAAACGGTCAAACCGCGAAGTGTCGATCGATGTACACGTTTCGTACTCGACGGCAGCCATCTTAGCTACGTAGCGGAAGAGGGCGGAGCCAGGCTGAGCCAAAGTCGGCGCATTTTCCACATAGCCTGCAGTCGTTTTGTAGTTTGTATAGCTTTTATAGCTTTTTATAGCTGCTAGGCGTAAAGAGTTCACCGCTCAAAGCGGGATGTTTATTGCAGGGGAGGAGCTGCGGCGGCAGTCGCGATCGTAGTTTCCGGTTGGTGCACCACGGAGTATTCGATTTGGAGCAACACTGACATCTGAAAATCAGCGCACCTAGTGAGTGCGGATAGTGTACTACGTTTAAGTGTACTCATCGAAGGATGGATATTGGAACACAGCACCAGACTGGGTAGCCCCGCCCATTCTGCCGGCGATTTGAGCTCGCCCTGCAGAGGGGTCTGGAGAAGAGCAATGCATTTCTTTCCAGTTTCGATACGTTTTTGCCGCAGCCAATCACCGAGCCGCCTTTTCCCACTGGCGCGCTATTGGCTGGTTTAACACAATAACGACAGGGAAGCGACGGCAAGCAGCCAATTGCGTACAGACTCATTTGAACTAGGCCCGTTGATCACGCCTCTTGTACTGAAGAAAATGACAGCAGCTTCCCCAAACCAACGAGCAACTTACCACTGAGCTTGGTCTGACAATAGCCAGGCTAACCTACAGCGGTCAATGCACACATTCACACGCTGACAGCAGAGTCAACCATGCAGGGCGACAGCCAGCTCGTCGGGAGCAATAAGGGTTGGGTGCCTTGCTAAGGGACACCTCGACACTCTAGCTACGAGGAACCGGGGATCAAACTAGCAACATTCCGGTTACCTCCTGAGCGAAGCTGACCCACATAACACAAAAACCGCCGCACTCAGAAAACAATGCTGAAAGCATTCCAGCGTACCTTCGTAGAAGCCGTCGTCGTCCATGTCTCCGTACACGTAGATGTACTCCCCGGCCGTGAGGGGCAGCTCCACCTCTGGGTTGTCGTTGGGCCCGTCGTAGGGGTTGTAGCTGCAGGGGAGGGCAGCGGAGACGTTAGTCACAGAGGGTGGCAACCCTTTTTTTTTATA
Organism: Pollachius pollachius; assembly: GCF_949987615.1. NCBI lineage: Eukaryota > Metazoa > Chordata > Actinopteri > Gadiformes > Gadidae > Pollachius > Pollachius pollachius. The sequence goes on along the minus strand of NC_136939.1, from coordinate 5,837,690 downwards.
GTTAGTATTTTATTTTTGGTGTACGAGTTTTCGTACACCACTGTTACATTGTAGTCAACATTGTACTCAACATTTCAACTGACATCTTAACATATATCCTTAGTGATGATACTTTTTTTTGATTGCAATTAATTTCCCCATTTCGCCACATATTTTGGAGAGGTGGGCTTCTCTGAGACCGCGGGGACCAGAGGAGGCGGGACCTCTGACCTGTATCGGCCAATGAAGACCTGCAGCTTGGCAGCTCCCCTGCTGGCGCTGTAGGGGGCGGGGCTGATGTCCACATCCAGCTCCTCCACTTCGCTGGCCGTGTCCACCTGCGCACACCCAGGGAACACGCTCAACCACCCGGGTCCACTGTGGCTCCACTGGGGGAGCCTGGATGAACACTAGCATTAAGTGAAGGGTTTGATTCCCCCCGATACTAAGAATGTATGCCCTCCAGGTGTCGTAAGGTGTTTGGGTAAGAGCTTCTGCCTAGCACTTGGCAGATTGTTTTATATATATATATATATATATATATATATACACATACATACATATCTTAGGGGTGGGAATCTCTTGGCACCTCACGATTAGATTCCGATTATGAGGTCAACGATTCGATTCTAAAACGATTATCGATGCAACAATTTTTTAATGGACATTTCCAAGCAATATACATCTGAGTTTGCTACTCAGAGTTTGCTAATCACTTCCTACTTTGTAATGATCACTAAAGACATCAACAGATGAATAAACTTATCTAATATTTTATTAGAGAAAAAGCTTTTGTCACAAATATGACTTTCTATGAACAATGCAATAATCAATGCAGCTTGCATTACAACACAATATGGAATGTATGTAAAAAATAGGTTTCAGTTTTCTTTTCTTTCTAATCTTTCTTTTCTATACCATTAAAGAAAAAGCTGCTCTTGAATTAGAAGGAGTTCTTGGGTCTGGCTGTGAGTTTGCATGCATGCTATGCGTAGGCTGAATCGCAATCGTGTCAAAACAAATCAGATTGGCCAATACACACTGAAGATAAATTAAATGATTTTGAAATTACTAAAATTATCCCTCTCTGGCGAAGAGAGGGATAATAATTTTTTTTGCCAATTTCTTTTTTTTTATTATTATTTTTTTTTTTTCTGATTATTAATTCATCTGCATCGAGATGGAATCATTCTAGAGAGAATCGCGATGCAACGAAGAATCGATTATTTTTCCCACCCCTAATATATATATATGTTTATATATTGTATTATTCCATTTACATTATATTTAGGGCATTTAGCAGACGCTTTTATCCAAAGCGACCTACAGTAAGTACATTTGTCAGAAGAAAAAGAAACAACAATATCTCGCTGTTGGTACAGTAAAGTAAAAAGTAAACTATAACATAAATCCACACTTTATTTTTACAGGTTTGTACCTGATGCTGGAAGCTTGTTTACACTTAAACCTTACAAAGTGCACCTTACCGAGTTTGTACATTTACATCGTACATTAAAAATACATTTTGGTGTCACGTATACGAGAGTGAAGTTGAGAAAACGTAACACACTTCAAACCCAAACACATATCATTGTTATTCTCATTTTTTGTTTTTTTAGGAAGGGGAGGAGGAGGAGGAGGAGGAGACAGGAGGAGGAGGAGGAACAGGAGGAGGAGGAACAGGAGGAGGAGGAACAGGAGGAGGAGGAGGAGACAGGAGGAGAAGGAGGAACAGGAGGAGGAGGTGACAGGAGAAGGAGGAACAGGAGGAGGAGGAGGAGGAGGAGGAGGAACAGGAGGAGGAGGAGACAGGAGGAGGAGGAGACAGGAGGAGGAGACAGGAGGAGGAGGAGGAGACAGGAGGAGGAGGAGGAGGAGGAGGAGGAGGAGGAGACAGGAGGAGGAGTAAGGGGAGACAGTAGAAGTGATTGTAACACTCTGAGGGCCTCCCCCCCCAGGAACACACACAAGGTCATGTCAGGTTGAAAGTTAAAACGACAATGGGGGGTGAAGGGGGAACTCCCCCCACATCATGCACAGGGACCCGGGGGGGGCGTACCTCGTGCGCCGAGCTGGACTTGTGGGGGCTGAGGTGGGCGTCGGAGCGGGGGCTGAGGTGGGCGGACTCGGGGGACCTGCTGGAGGTGGAGCCCGACTTGCTGACGCTGATGGTGGGCAGCTCGCGGTGCTTGGTGGCGGGGGCGCGCTCCCCCCGGCTGAACCCTGTGGCGTGGGACGGGGGCCCCAGGGAGCGCAGGGGGCCCGCCACATCTAGGAGGAGCAGGAGGGGGAGGGGGAGGAGGAGGAGGGGGGGAGGGGGAGGAGGAGGAGACAGGAGGAGGGGGAGGAGGAGGAGGGGGGGAGGGGGAGGAGGAAGAGACAGGAGGAGGGGGAGGAGGAGGAGGAGACAGGAGGAGGGGGAGGAGGAGACAGGAGGAGGAGACAGGAGGAGGGGGAGGAGGAGGAGACAGGAGGAGGGGGAGGAGGAGGAGGAGGAGAGGAGGAGGAGGGGGGGAGGAGAAGGAGGGGGGAGGGGGAGAGGAGGAGGGGGAGGAGGAGGATGAGGAGGAGACAGGAGGAGGGGGAGGAGGAGGAGGAGGAGGGGGAGGAGGGGAGGAGGAGGAGGAGACAGGAGGAGGGGGAGGAGGAGGAGACAGGAGGAGGGGGAGGAGGAGGAGGGGGGGAGGGGGAGAGGGAAGGGGACACAGAGAAGGAGGAGACAGGAGGAAGGGGAGGAGGAGGAGACAGGAGAGGAGGTGGAGGAGGAGCAGGAGGAGGAGGAGGAGGGGGAAGGGGACACAGGAGGATGGGGGAGGATGGGGAGGAAGAGGAGGAGGAGGAGCAGGAGCAGGAGGAGGAGGAGGGAGGGGAGGAGGAAGAGGAGGAGGAGGAAGAGGAGACCGGAGGAAATGGAAGGGGAGAGAGAAATAGTGAGATAAAAGGAGGAGGAAGGGGAGAGAGGTGATGCAGGGAAGGAAAAGGAAGGAGAGAAAGGAGGAGGAGAAAGGGGAGGTAGAAGGAGAGGATGAGATGAAGGGTGAGAAAAGGATGAGAAAGAGTAAGAGAAGAGAGTGGAGAGGAGGAGGAGGTCAAGGCGGAGGAGAGATAAGTTAGAAGCAAATGATGCAAATACTACTTTTTCTTTTACACACAAGAATAATTCAGAAAAAATGAATAAATAATAATACAGGTGCGAGTAGCTGTGGGTATAAGATATTGAGGTGGGATCTGTGTCAATGTCGCCGAGCTTATCTTTCTATCTCCACAGCTACCAACAGTCTCATCGGTAGAAAAATGGTAGAAAAATTATATACATATAGGGACAACCACACATAACCCCAAAAATGCCATTATGTGCGTTGACATTCATCAAAACCAGGTTGGACAATGGAAGTACATGGATTGGACAAACATGCAAATTCAGTGCGTACGGTAATTTCCCGTTGTTGTCACGCCTCTGCTAACATGAAAGAGTCAACAGGCTGCAGAGCAGGGGGGGGGGGAGGATGAGGGGAGGGGGGGAGGCGCTCAGAGTGTGACATGCGGGGGCCGAGAGGTTGAAACCTGGCTGATTAAAAGTGTGAAGTGAAATCCTCTGTGTCCATCTGTGCCCGGGTTCAGAGGTCATGGCCGGGCAGGGAGCACCTAGGGGGCTTAAGCCCTGCTCTTCAGCCCGCGGGCCGGCCGGCCTCACCTTCAGGTGTTGACCTTCGTGTTGCACACTAAACCGCGCTAAACGCCCGCGCTCAACGCCCGCGCTGAACGCCCGCGCTCAACGCCCGCGCTCAACGCCCGCGCTCAACGCCCGCGCTGAACGCCCGCGCTCAACGCCCGCGCTCAACGCCCGCGCTGCAGCAGCGGGGGACACAACGACACACATCCGCTCTCACTTCCCGAGCGGTGGGGACAATTGTTCAGAAGGTGGTCCAAGAAACGTGGACCACGCCACCTCTTTAAATCCGTTTTCGGGACCCCTTTCTAAACGTGATGCGGTTCAACGTGTCAGACCTTTGGTCATGTGACTACAATGTGACCAGGGCCAACGGTAAATAACGGGTCGATCGGTGGCTGTAATGTGACGGTAGTTATGGAGAACGGCAGGCAGGGAGTCAGGCAGCATGCTCCGCCAGTGGGGCGGTGACCTTGGTGAGGTCAGGTGACCGGGGGGGTCTGACCGGCGTGAAGTGAGGGTGAACGCGGGGGGAGGCGGTGAAGGCGAGAAGGTTTATACCCAGCAGGGGCTCCCCAGCCCACGCGTCGGGGCATGGGGGCAGAGAGTCCCCTCCCTCTAGGCTCCAGAAGGCTATGTCACTCAGTAGCACCAGATCACAGGTGCCACTGCAGTCTAGAACACAGAGTACACAGCAGCGCCACTGTCACCACCACCACCACCACCACCACCACCTCCACCTCCACCTCCACCTCCACCTCCTCTCTGGGCTGAGTGGAGCACCCGACCAGCCCAGGGCACGCTGGTGGCTAGGCTTGATGGAAGACGGCGCTGAATTACACAGCTCTTTACGACGTCGTTACGAAGAAGCATTCCAGCGACAGTGGAAAACTAAGGCAGAAGGCTGACTCTGCTCCAGGTTGAAATCCAACATTGAATTCTTTGACAAACGACCATGCGCTTCAGTTAGACCACAGACATGGAGAGCTTGATGAAATGCCTTCTCAGGCAGTGCACGTTGTTTTATTATTGGGAAATACAGATTGAAAAGATTGTTTGGTGTGGCGAGGCAGGAAGATACAAAAATAGGAACTGCAACATTATGCGATTCTCGCGTCACACATGATTCAGAACACGATTATGGGTTTGGTTCAAGCAAGACCCCTCAAACCGACGATAGCATAAATGATTGGTTTCATAGTACAGGAATGAGTACCCAGAGGTCTGACCTCATGAGGATATGATACAAACCCCGAGTCAATGATATACATACGGTCGGGACCACAAGTGGAACCATTCCGAGACCCTCCCTGTGGTTGTGTGAGGTGAGATGGGTGCACTGGGTGCCGTTCCTCCCCGTTACCTCGCTCCATAGGCAGGCCCACCCCATTCGTCAGAACCGAGAGGTTGGGGCTGGAGAGAAGGCTAGTGCTGGCCAGGTCCACCTTGGAGGTCTGCACACGGAACTGGTCCAGCTCGTGGGACAGCATGCCAAACTGCTCGCTCTGACTGCGACATTTCTCCTCCAAGTCCCGTACCTTGGTCTGAAACGCACACAGACACGCACGCACGCAACGCACACAGACGCGCACACACGCACGCACATAGGCAGAGGTCAACATCAACCTCAGGCCGGATGGTTTGGTAGTTATCATTATTAATGATAAGGCATAGCCGTGTCTAAATTGGCCCTGTGTAGCTCTTCTTGTCTCTGCAAACATTGACATATATCCACAATCTAGGAACACATTATATGGGATCTTGCAGAAACCACGTCAGCAAAATAATATTTTTTGAATTTCCGAATCGGAATAGCATGTTTGCTCAGGCATTCACTGACAACACATGTTCAACCTTTAATAACAGGCTTAAAGGCGTGTGAAATAAGTTTGGCAAAGGAGACTAGGTCTCTGCAAGATACAATCAGTATCAACCTAGATTAATTGAGAAACAAACACGACAAAACAGGGAAGATACAGGGGCTGAAAAAGACAAAACGGGGAGAGATGAAGGAATAGTTATGTAAGGGGTTGAACAGCTTCTGCACAGGCTAGCGTAGCATAGTACACCGAAGCAGGGTTCAAGGTGTAACGTTGCTTGCGGCACTTTGGCCAAGGTTTGTCTGTGAGAACAGGCTACAAAGGGTTAGCCGGTGGGCCCCTTCGGGGACTTTCTGTAGGCAACTGGTTCTCACTTCCGGCTGCGGTGAAAGTTTCCTGGCAGGGCCGTTTCCTGGCAACAACCATCATTTCCTGTCAGCCCCTCACACCTACGTATGCCCAGCCCAGGTTTCTGGTCTGCAAGTGTCGCTTATCTGACTGAACGACGGTGAGCTGCTAGCGGGGGAAGAGCCGGTGTCTCTCTTGACAGTTTAGCGGCCTGTTCTATGCAAAACAACCTTGGTAGATTGACTGATGTTGTATCAGCTAACTTGGCACATTTTCAAACCCTTATCTTGATGGTATGGAAGCAGCATGGGTGAAGCACCGTAAACGTACAACACATGTGTTGACTGAAGCTGCAAGCTGTGACGCATTTGAATCCGCTGATCTCATGTTGCCAGGGTGGATTGTTTCCGTCACACACACTTGGCCATTACAAAAATTAAACATCAGCTTGGTTTCGGCAGTCAGAAGCGTATATATATATTTATGTGCGACGGAAAAACGAAGGGAACCGCTAAGGGAACATTATCCACGGGTAGGAATGGGTCGAGTCATGCAATCTCCGGCTTCCCTCGCTAACCTCCCCCCTACAGCGTGACTCTACGCTGAACATTAACGCTACAGGTGGGCATTGCTGTGGATATGGGGATGGGGACGGTACAGCAGGGGGCTTCTATCTGCAGGGGTCAGAGGTCGCCTGTGCTCAAGGGGAAGGTAGGACAAGGAAGGAGGTGGAGGTGTGTCGGCTGGTACCTGCATGCAGTCCAGTGTACTCTGGTTGGCAGAGGAATGAACACGACAGAACACACACACACACACACAGATTTAGAAACACACCCATGCTTGAATGAAAAGAACTGCAGGAAGGAGTACGCGTTTAGTTAACAGAGAATGTAATAGTTTGGTTCACATGGAGGTGGAACGCGGGTAAATCGCACGCGTCGAAGGACTAAGCACCGGCTTATGGCTTCATGTTGATCAAATGTCTTTCGTTTATTTAACATCGCAGGACTCTGTCTCTCTCTCTAGAGCAATAGAGGCCAACTCCGGTGATGCCTTGGACATGGTGTGGTAGAGTAGGAAAGAAAGATAGAAAGGCAGAGGAAAAGAACAACCGAAGCCAGAAGGAGAGTGCTTCGAGTGTCTGATCAAACCAGGAGGAACTATACCCTACCAGCTCTCTCCACCACACAAACTGCTTCAACTCCTAAAACGAAGACCAACGATAAAATGCATGAGCAAAAATAAATAAAGTCAGTTCCTCTAGGTTACAAAGCAGATGAGAAAACAGACTGTGTATGCAGTGGGTCTGGGTATAAATCAGTTGTTTGTTGAGGAAAATGTGTGATCATATAAATCCCTGTGTAATATGGACTTATCTAAGTAGTATGCTCGGCACAAACTAAAGCAGGAAAATAAATAAGGCGCCTTGATGGGGCGCGATGAAGCCATCTGCTGAAACCGTCACCTCACGTGAGAGAACAGACAAACAGTGTTTGCCACTTTCTCTAACGGCCGTTCTGCCAGGTGCTTGGATCAAAACAGCATCACAATATCACGCATACAGCATCCTGCTGCACTAAGTATATATAGTATGTATATTAACAAACATGTTCCTTTACTTACTAGAGAGAGAGAGATTTGTAACGTTTGAATCCCCCCTGCTGGGAGGGATTCAATATTCATGCACATTTCATTTAATGTTATCGGGTGATTCGGGGGGCCTGTCATGTGATGCAGCGTGGATGTAATGTGTGAAGTGACTACTGTGTATGCTATTCTCAGAGAGGTGAGGCACACTCTATATATATAGCTGATATAGACTATATAGCTGATATAACTGATGCGTATCCTATTCTCAGAGAGGTGTGGTACTCTATCTATAGCTGATATGGACTGACAATAGTTAGAGTTGGATTAAGAGAGAGGGAGAGAGTGAGGGAGAAAGAGAGAGAGAATAAGATAAATATAGAATACGAAGTGTATGTCTTGGACTTCAGTTTGAGCCACCTGAGGAGGACACACCTGTATTAGCAGAATGACCTACCTCCAGCATGTGCACCACCCCTTCATGCTCTCTCTTGGCGAATAACTGAGCCTGAGAACCAAACAAGCACACAGCAGCGTTTAAGTCATCAAGATGGTCATCGTTGAGGTTAACTACGGCTACGCTTTAACATCAGGCCCCGTTGTGGAAAGGTGCCGCCAAAAATAAAAAGGCCTCTCGAAGACAACCCCGAGGTTGCCTCCTGCTGGCTAAACGCCGGCATTTCAGTCAAAGGAAAATCCCCAAAACATACCATCAACCGTTTTTTTGTCTGTCAAAAAACCTCAACAAAAGTCAGGAGGTTTTTAAACAAGGGACATTATCAGAACGCAAGGTTAGGTACAAGGGGGCTAGAGTTAAACCATGGTGCTTATGGGACAGAGCCACTGGTCTGGAACACATTACTGGTACCATTTACTTTTTATTACTATTCCCTTGTGCAGAAGATGCTTCAAACCAAAGCGTCTTAGGGAACGTATTCAGATTCACGTTGGAAATTAGCACGTGCTCATTACCGAAAGCACTTGCTCGTTACCAAAAACGTTCCCTGAGACGCTATGCATCTTTCTCAAGGACTACAGGACATGGGGATCGAACCCGGAACCCCCACCCGCCCACTCACCCGCTGCAACCGTTTGATCTCATCCTGTTTGAACTTGAGGATTGCCAGTGCCTGCTCATGTTCCAATTCCAGCTGCTGTCTTCGCTCGGCGACCTCTCGCATATGCTGCAAAACACACAGGAAGACACCTCGGCGTCAAAGATCGATAGTCGATAATCGATTGGTTCCCGGAGAGGACGGGGACAAGAGGACAAGGGGATTGGACGGCGGGCTCTTGTGCTCTCGTTACCTTTAGGACCTGCTCTAGGTTCTCCAGTTTGGCACGGAGTCTCTGGTTCTCCTCGAGAACGGAATTGCGTTGAGCGGTCACTTCCGAGAGGTCTTCCCTCAAGTCCTCATTCTCAGCCCGAGTCTGCAGAGGAATACAGAGGACAATCGATTCAAAAAGACGCAGGGGAGGTCAGAATTAGGCCTAGGCGCCAACAAACATGGGTTCAATATAAGCAATGTGAGAGCCTCTATATGCACATAACCATTTGCCTATTTAATTTACAAAGGGTGTAATTTATGATACTATAAAACCACTCTGACATTTTTCACAAATTGTAGGGTTAGATCAGTTATGGCTGTGCTTTAAGGGAAAGCTGAAAATCAATGGAACAATGGGGTGTTTTGGCGGGCGTTAAATGACCCAAATGGACCCTTGAAATTTGTCCAGTGATCGGATTGGATCAGATTTTTAAAAATATAGATATAACCCCTTGTTTATGTCAGAGATCCTTGCCTGCAAGTCAGAGAAGAAAGCGACTTGGGATCCTAAAAATGCTCATGTACTGGTAAAAACATGATTCATGTTGGAAACAACATATGGTAGTCTGGTAAAAGAAGACCAAAATAACAGAAAGACCTAACGTGAATAGGCAACGGTTTCGCTTTAAAAGATGTGATGTGCTGGTCTTTAATGAAACCCGGGGCCGCGATACTATAAAGGGACCGGACCCGGACCCATCGGCTATAATTGTCGTCGACCGGGTCCGTTCTTTGATCCTACGGTTGGGACAGACCCGTGAAGACCTAGTAGAAGTGTGAACACTGACCTGGTCTAGCAGCTGTGCCTTCCTCCTTAGGAGATTGGACTCCTCCTTTAGTGAGCCATGTCTGCCTCGCTCATCCTCGAGCTGGCTCTCCTGCAGAACCCACACACAAACACACAGAGTTTACCTTCATCTCCCGGACGCTGTGGATGACGAGGAGCTCCTGCTGCTTGCCTACTGGCAAGCACAGGAGAACCGAGGCATCGCCTCCTACCAGTCACCTAGGTAAGATGAGTTCAATAAGGGGGTGGAAGAATGCTATGCTAAAAACTCTCATCACATCATTTCTATGGAAATTTAGGGTTAGGGTTAGCTAGGGTTGCTTTTGCTCCCTCAATTGACATCATAAAGTGACACAATGATGATAACAAATGTCACAAGTCTCAATTTAAAAAAGGAACATTTATGGAACTGTCTTTTTCTGTCTTTTCTTTATTTTTTTTACGGCATGATTTACATCATGCCGGGGAAGAAATAAAAGATAAAAGCAAAGAATCGGCGATCACTATTCCTCATCACACACAAAGCAAACTCATTTCAAACGTTGCGATGCAAGGTCAAGAGCAGGCAGCTGCACAACGTACGAATGTTGTTGAGGCACGGTGCTGCACGGCCTGGTGTCAGCCTCCTAAAGCAGCCCAGGCAGCTCTGCCTTGACTCTGAGAGGAGCCAGTGACGCTCTGCCCTGTGAGAGAACAATAGCACGGCCACAGCTGACCCGAGCACCTGTCATGTGTGAGCAGCTTAGCCGCTGCAGAACAGACCAGTCGGCCAGGGCTGGGAGTGGAGGGAGGGGGGGGAGAAGGTCGCTTCCTTACCAAATCCAGACATCTCTTCTGTCGCTTCTTTACTTCATGCTCGAGGTTTTCACATTCTTTTCTCTTGTTGCACAGCTCTCGTTCCTGGGCCGAACACAAGCAGATATCACAGAGTGAGGCCTTTGCGTCCTTCAAAAACCGACATTCCCATAACAACAACGTTCATTCCAGGCTTCATTATATACAGGTTCAACAATGTTTCCATAAGGAAAGAACTCAAAAAACACACGCAAGACCTTGGCTCCGGCATATGATTCCTTGACATGCCGGGTCAGTGCCTTGTGTGTGTAGTGATGCACAATCCATAGGCTAAGTCCCTCATTCCTGTGTTGACCCCCAACATGTCGGCGATGAGGCATTACCAAGCTTAGCATCCTTTAATTATTCTAAATGCAGATTACACGGAGGTCCAGCAAAGGCGAAATCAGCTTATTTCAGCATGGAGATGCTCCCATAACCGTCCAGCACTATCAGAGGTTAGAGTGTAGCTATGGCAGCCAGAGAACCCAGGGGCTAATTGGAAACAATTGAGCGCTTACTGGGAAGAGTCTTGCCGGTTAAGATGCTACTGACCACATGATTCATCAGAGCGTGTCTGTGGCCTGACTTGATGGTTGGTCGTTCTAAACTGCATGCAGTACAGAGAGGACACCACTTTCCCTGCAGATGCATGTCAGTTAGGTGAAAGTGCTTCTGACTGCCAAGAGAAATCAGCTGTAGATTGTTGCGGTTAATTGTTTGAGATACGAATTTATCATGCTTCTCCAGCCACACAGGCCCTGGAAACAGGGCTGAATTCAGACATTATTCAGCATGGTAACACTTTATAATAAGGTGCCATAATAAATAGCAAATTAGTCATTACCTAACCCTTTGTTAATATTTGTTAATTGTTACTAAAATATCTATTTGGCACAAGTTAATTGTTTTTTCATCATTTATTAAATATTAGTTGTTTGCATAACCCTAACCCAACCCTAACACACGACCCTAACCCTAACCCTAACACACGGCCCTAACCCTAACACACTGCCCTAACCCTAACCATAACACACGGCCCTAACCCTAACACACGGCCCTAACCCTAACACACGGCCCTAACCCTAACCCTAACACATGGCCCTAACCATAACACACGGCCCTAACCCTAACACATGGCCCTAACCCTAACATACGGCCCTAACCCTAACCATAACACACGGCCCTAACCATAACACACGGCCCTAACCCTAACACACTGCCCTAACCCTAACCCTAACCATAACACACGGCCCTAACCATAACACACGGCCCTAACCCTAACACACGACCCTAACCCTAACCCTAACCATAACACACGGCCCTAACCATAACACACGGCCCTAACCCTAACACACGACCCTAACCCTAACACACGACCCTAACCCTAACCCTAACACACGGCCCTAACCATAACACACGGCCCTAACCCTAACACACGACCCTAACCCTAACCATAACACACGGCCCTAACCCTAACACACGACCCTAACCCTAACCCTAACACACGACCCTAACTCTAACCCTAACACACGGCCCTAACCCTAACACACGACCCTTACCCTAACCAGCGACAATCTGTGGTCAGTGAAAAAAAACGATTAACTTGTGGTTAATCAAATAGATATTTTAGTAACAATTAACAAATATTAAAAAAGGCTTAGGTAATGAGTTTTAGTTTATTATTATTATAAAGTGTTACCTTCAGCATTACTCATGGCAAACGGTTGGTCCTTTCGGGTAACTTGTGAAAGAGAGTTCTAGAGTGAACCAAGACCAAACAGCTGTGTCTATTGTATGCATCATATATTCTATGTATACAGTATAACATAGCATGCTCTATACCTACTACTGTGCCCTGTGACTACTCTCAGCTCAGCTTGCATTGAAACGGCACAACATAAAACATGAAATGCAGCCTTGGTTAATGTTATCCCTGTACGCAAGCTAAAAATACCTAAACAAGCCACTATTACATGATACACTCTTAAACTATATACCTATATTTGAGTTTTTTGCTCACGAAAAAAAGATATCATCATGTCTAAATGGCGATATTCTTTAAAGGTTTTAAGTTCTGCTTCCATTTTTATAAATATAGTGTCAGGGATAAATGAAGAAGGCCAAAAGCAGGGAAAACCAATTCAGAGTAATATGGCAACACCCAAGTGTTATATAAATGACCTTTAAAGGTCTGGTGACCTTTAAAGTAAAGATCAACCAGCAACAACAACAAAACACTACTCATCTATTTCCAAGACCGCCATTATAATTCCACTGGTACCTTTCCGTTCACTTTCGCCCACCAGCAAGAAACCTCTCATGCAGAAAATACATCAGCTCTTCAAACACACGGCCCAACGTCAAACCCTGAACATCCCTTCACCCTACCGGCGGTCCCAGTGGGGCCTGCCACTGACCCCCTTCCCTTGTAGGAGGGCTGGCGGTAGGCCACCATGGGACTGCCAGTAGGGATGGTTCCCAGTGTGGCCAGCAACACTGGGACCCTGGGTAGGCATGGTCCCAGTGTGGCCAGCAACACTGGGATCCTGGGTAGGGATGGTTCCCAGTGTGGCCAGCCACACTGGGACCCTGGGTAGGGATGGTCCCAGTGAGGCCAGCAACACTGGGACCCTGGGTAGGCATGGTCCCAGTGTGGCCAGCAACACTGGGACCCTGGGTAGGCATGGTCCCAGTGTGGCCAGCAACACTGGGATCCTGGGTGGGGATGGTTCCCAGTGTGGCCAGCAACACTGGGATCCTGGGTAGGGATGGTTCCCAGTGTGGCCAGCAACACTGGGACCCTGGGTAGGGATGGTTCCCAGTGTGGCCAGCAACACTGGGACCCTGGGTAGGCATGGTCCCAGTGAGGCCAGCAACACTGGGACCCTGGGTAGGCATGGTCCCAGTGTGGCCAGCAACACTGGGATCCTGGGTAGGGATGGTTCCCAGTGTGGCCAGCAACACTGGGATCCTGGGTAGGGATGGTTCCCAGTGTGGCCAGCAACACTGGGACCCTGGGTAGGGATGGTTCCCAGTGTGGCCAGCCACACTGGGACCCTGGGTAGGGATGGTCCCAGTGAGGCCAGCAACACTGGGACCCTGGGTAGGCATGGTCCCAGTGAGGCCAGCAACACTGGGATCCTGGGTAGGGATGGTTCCCAGTGTGGCCAGCAACACTGGGACCCTGGGTAGGCATGGTCCCAGTGTGGCCAGCAACACTGGGATCCTGGGTAGGGATGGTTCCCAGTGTGGCCAGCAACACTGGGACCCTGGGTAGGCATGGTCCCAGTGAGGCCAGCAACACTGGGACCCTGGGTAGGGATGGTTCCCAGGGGCCCAGGGGCCCCGGGGGGGGGCGTCAGGGCTCCCTCACCAGACAGTGCAGACGGTGCTCCTCCAACGGTTGGTCCTGCTGGGCGGGGGTCGGGTTGGGGCCCCTGGGGGGCGTCACTGGCGACCCCGACTCCTCCTCCTCTCTGGGAGCCTCCTCGTGTCTGGCTGGAGCCTCATCTAACGCCACACCAGGGGTCTCACTGGCAGCCTGGAACGGTACGATGACGGGGTCGGGGTCATTACAGAACCAACAGCTCTGGCCAACAGGGGGGGTTTAGGTCATCTCCCCTGTTATTTGTCACTGCACACGTCCCCGGAAATGTGTCCCCCTGCCATGGGTCACAGTCTCGGGACATGGTGCTCATGAGGGTTAGAGTTACAGAACGGAAAGAACTGGGGGAAAATGGCCTTTAAAGCTTGTGCACCATCTTCCTGGAATAACCTGCAGAAGCAGCTCGAGCTTCAGGACCTAGCGACTCTAAATTAATTTAAAGTTGTTAAGAGTTTGATGTCGGACTTCATTGGAAGTTGCAAGTGTTTTAGTCAATAATCTTATTGTGTTTTCACAATTGCACTTAGTATTGAACTATTTTGTCTTGTGTTTTATGTTGTAACTGTGTACTGCTCTCCATCTTGGCCGGGTCTCTCTTGTAAAAGAGATTTTAATCTCAATGAGATTACAATAAATAAAGGATATAATAATTCAAACAAGAGAATTACAGAATCGACAGCTCTGGGCAACAGTCGCTTTGGGGACAGAAAAGTGGACGACCCAAACATTATTTAAAAAGGAATAGACAATATGATCGTAATTGGCAATGCTAACCACTAACGATATGACTTGTAGAGTGGCAGGTTCCACTCCGACCTGTGTTCCTACCCTACATATCTTTCCGTCTTTAACCAGCGTTCCTGCTTCACAGTCCTCTCCAGTAAGGCAGAAAAGCTCGACCCCCAACCATACTGTTAATGTTTTGCTACTTCAGATTTCTGTGTGGTATCAATACATAAACACTTTGATTAGGGGTCTAGTAAAACACCAAACCCCCCTACTGAGACGGGGCCTCAAATCAAATAGCAGTGGTTCTAATGTGACGTCGCTGTAACACTCCAACCGTCCCCTGCTGTGAGCCAGGGATTAGCAGCGTGAGCCTTCTCCTCAGTGGTCCACGAGGATCACTTCATAATCCACAGGGAATCCCTGCAGCCGCGGGCCTGCAGCCTCGTCAAACTACCTCGTGTGCTTTCTAATTAGACTCAAATAGGAGCCATCATCCACTTTGATTTTCCATTAAGGAAACTCAAACATAAACACTCTGCCTGGAAAGGGTGCAACAGAGAGAGAGAGAGAGAGAGCTCCAGATACCGGGAGGGTTTACTGGCGGAGGGTCAAGCGACGAGGACCCAGCGTCTAACTTTAGCCGCTGCGTCTTTGCTGTCCGAGCAGAACTGGGCTAGCGCCGCTGAGGCTGTGACCCAATAACGAGATCAGAGCCGCTCTGACATGTGCCACCAAGAGCCGTTAGAGACTCGCTCCCATGAACGCTCATAAAAGCAACTACTTTTATAAATCGATATCAGAAAACTTCTAAAAATAGGGAATAGGAAATGCCTATGAAACCGTAGGGATCTTTACATTGATTAATTAATGAATGCAGTCGGTGAAGGAACCTTACTTTTTTTTTTAAAAGACACGGTTGAGATAAAGGAATTCCTATTAAGTGATAGGAATCTTTATATTGATCATGTATCAAGATTTGGTCAAAAGTGAGCGAGCATGAGAAGCCAGACTTCTGTGCCAGCTCGGCTCGGGGGCCTGCAAAGCACACGCAGGATCTGGACACACTGTGTGTACAGGTGGGGAGGGAGGCCACATGTTCTGCATGAAGTCTGTCCCACAAAGTGTCCTTAGCATAGCCTCCCTGGATGGATCTTCTCAGATCGCGTATCAGATGTTTTTGGCCGTAGTGAACGCAGTGGCCGACCACAAGTTAAACTACTATATGTAGAATTGGGTCATGCTAAAGAATCCCCCCCCCCCGCACGAATAAATAAATAAATTCAAAATAATACTTACATTTCTACCCTTGTATTATTTGAGTTTTCTTTTTTTGCTTTTCTGCTGCATTTAGAAGGAGTCAATGGTAGAGCGTCATGGTCGTTGAAGGCATGGTCCCATTAGCCCCATTCCTGGCTACGGTCCAACTGTGCTCTTTGCCAATTACGGCCACCCCTGTTCAATCATCTCAGGACTTTTAATTGGCTTGATTCACCCTAAAGCTTCACGCTGCATTAACTAATGCGCCCAGAGTTTTCCTCTGTGATCTGGTGACAATGTCTTAGTAAAGTGTGGATTGTAAAGCGCGTCGTTAATTAAACTGGTTTAATCAACGATTAAACCGGCTTGTTTAATATTTGATCAAACGGTGAAACACGAAACGCATTGACATACTGTTAAGTATCGTTCAATTACACATCTACTGATATTTTTCCCAAAAAAATGTGTGTGGCTTTTCGTTCATACAATCTCTTGTGAAACCCTACTCTGGACATGCGTTCCCTTTCTGTTTGCAGTTTGCTGGCCACAATGAGGAGCCGCAGCAGCAGCAGCCATCCACAGCACAGCCTTCCTACAACGGCAAAACGGCCAGAGTTTCAACGATGCCCAATGCCAACATGAAGTGGTTTTGAGGGATAAACACTATCAGAGATTATTACATCACGGCCTATTTATAAAGCATAACATGGAATAAACACGGCCCATCCAGCATCAAATCAGGGCTAAGCATAGGGTCTGCCACGCACACATTGAACAATACACTGCAACGCCGGGGTTGTGGAGGTGAGCGATGAAGGGTTATCTGGGGAGGAAGAAAATACTGGCCCGCTTAATATAAGCCACCCATGATACGATGAGGCGCTAACAATACCCCTTGTGATCAGAGGAAAATAAATATATATACTGTTTTTTAAATCCAAATGCTCATGGTTGCGAGGGCTTACCAAAAAAAGGTCAGTTCAGTCCAATGCGATTTACAGAGAAATGATAGTGGTTCTCACAACCGAAATGTCGTAGTCGTCGCGTAAACCTAAAAGGAGAGCCTGTTTGTTTGTTAGCACATGTAGGCCTCGTTGGTTATATGCCTAGTTAAACCAAATATCTTCAATGAAATTGCACCAATCCAAAAGGCAATATACATATGTCTGTAGATATTTGAAAGAGAATAATGAATCACAGAAGTCCACGACCGCAATTAGAAGACTGCAATAATGACTCCTTCTAGAAGTCCCTTCCCCTCATGTGGTCCACCATGGGACCCTTCTTCAGAAAGGATATGTACGGTATTCGTCAGCAAGAGACAGTTTATTTTGTTTCCCGTTTGAATAGTGCACATATTACAGTACACATGTCTGTCTTTTCAAAAGATAATTTAGCATATTCGCAGTACATCGAAAACGTAAAAGAGAAACCAAATAGAAACCACTACACAGCCAAAAGCCCCGTCAGTGACGCCAGAACTGTCTGTCTCCCCAAGCCACCCAGAGCCACTGAAGATAGGGTTGACGCAATGCCTGTTCCTCCAACCGGGATGTTAACACATCAGGGTAGGTACATGTTGGTCTTAAAATCTTAAACTACACTTTACGGTTTGACAAAAAAAAAATCTTCAATTGACAAACATCATGGGTTATTCATGGCACAATTCGAATCTGATGAAAATATGATTTGTCTGACGCTGTTGATTACCGTACAGACTCTTTCCGGAATAAGGTCCCATGGGGGAACGGATGTCTCAGGTTCTCTTTCTGTTGCAACCAAACCTTTGCATCATGTGGACAAGACACGGTTGCATGCCATGTAAGGGGTGTGGTTGTGTGTGTGTGTGTGTGTGTGTGTGTGTGTGTGTGTGTGTGTGTGTGTGTGTGTGTGTGTGTGTGTGTGTGTGTTCTTGAAAAGGGTCTGTATGCGGTCACTGTGAGAATCAGAAACGTAACTACAACCGCCAATTCTATTACTCCTGATGGGGTCCTTCCTTGAAAAACTTTCATAGTGTAAAAGCAAAACCAACATTGACTCAGACAGAAATAAGATTATGTGTCCAATTAAAACAAATTATTCACATACTGCTGGCACTTTCTGCAGAAGTGATGCATGAAGCTAGCAGTAGAAGATGAACACCAGCAGACTTCTCACAAATTGTAATTCATATTCATACTGTGTTTAAACCTGGCCAAAGATTGAAAGCCTTATGATGAAACTAGTACTATTGGCATTCTCACTTATTTACACACATATTTAGTAGTTATTAAGCAGTAAGCACAAATAGATATGATCATTGATTTGCCGTATATGTACAGAAACCTATAGACGTGAACGCAACGAACGGCTGCAGGTATAGCCTAGTAAAGCAACAACGACACTACTGCACAACATTGACATTACACCAATTTAGAACAAACCAAGTCCCACAAGCTGATCAGTGAGTAAAGCAAAGCAGGGAATGCATTAATCATTCTGTCATGGCAGAAATGGCCACTCCTTTTGAGGCAGTAACATTGAGCTTTGGCCCTGAATGTGCAAATTGATCACCCTCGGGCCCGCTGTGGATATTGGTAAATTGGTGTACTCCATGCCCAGTAAAGGATAAAGTGTGTTCCGGGCCCATGCACACTAAAGGATAAAGTGTGTTCTGGGCCCATGCGTACTAAAGCAGGTTCAGCTTCCATTCAGCCGGGCCCTGGATGCCATAAGCACATTGCTGTAATCCCTGCAGACTACTGACATGGGTAACTGGATCACTTCTTTTAAAAGCACCTTAATGGATTGGCCTGGTCGTTGATTTTCTTTTTTTTTATATTACGGAGCATATCAATATCCACCAATCAAACCCTCCAGCGCCCCATCGCTAAGCCCAGACCGGGCTGCAATGACCCCGCCCCCCCCCCCCCCAAAAAAATAAATATGATCCATCTCTGTACGCTCCAAAACATGACGGTTACAAAACGGGAGTTAGCGGGCCTCATGCACTGGTGCTAGCTTGCGAGTGAGGGACATGTCCTGACCAACGTAGCGCCGACACAACGCAACACCAGCACACCTACGCTCTGCCGATGCCCTTGCTCGGAACGCTGGCATGGGACGTTTAATAACAACGAAGCTGCGATATCACGGGCAAGCTTATCTTTCAAAAGGGAAATGCGTTAGTGGCTGTGCGGCGGTCAAGGAAACAGGTCAATGCACAAATGCAACCCGCTACTTCAGTGTCATTTGCTAGCATACCGGCGCGCGGATTTAGATTTCTGAAATATAATATAAGAGTGAATTTGCTGCACCTTGCGTCCAAGCAGACACATACGATGCATAACAGCAAACAGTACATGATTGGATCACTGACAACCACCGGGGGAGAGGGCAAAGGGAACAGCGAACGTAAAGGGCAACGACCTACCCCCTTCTCCCGTGGTCTGTAGCCGCGCGGGGCCCGCTAGTCATCCAGAGAAGGCCGAGCGAGTGCAGTCTCCGGTGCGGCTGGAGAGTCTTACCTACCACCCAAAACCCTCTCGTCGCTGCCACGGCAACAGAGAGAGCGGATTACCGGACCGTACCATTCCGTTGTCGGGAGGGGATTAGAGTTCACACAACATGGCCCCCGCTCTGGCCGTGTGCGCGCGTGTCCCACAAAAGACAGATTACCACAACCGCCATTCTCATTTGGACTGCCAGGCGTGCAGGGGAGTGGGACTACAAGTTTCTGTTGAAGATTATGGGCGCGTGCGCGCGCGTGTGTGTGTGTGTTTTGCCGATGGGGTAATAAAGATATTTTACATAAGCCGAGTAGAGTCAAAGGCCTTTTTCCGTCAAAATGTTAAATGTTATCTGTCATTGCCCCTACTTATAAAACACAAATCTTCGCCTGTATTCATTTCCTTTTTTGGTATTTCTCAAAAGTACAAAAAACCTGGGGAATATTCGTTTATTCTGTTATAAACGATTCGGGGAAATCGTTTATAAATGAAATATGGCAGAAAGAATACGAATACCATGAGTCAAAGATCAGAATATGGGATTTCCGTTCTTGATCAGATGGAAAATCATCTTATTATGGCCTGGCAGATTAACGTTGGATCCAACTCCAAGCCATTATATAAGCCTGTGAAACCCAGTCGTGCCAATATAAACATACATTAAGCTTTGGGAATAAAATGCAGGGAACCAAAATTTGATCTCCTCCCGAGTCACAGAATCCCAAACCCTACAACCCATCCACACCAGCTACGACCGTCCATGCCAAAACCATGACCATCCACCCAGTAGGTGCCAAACCATCTTGTGATTCATGGCTGTTTGCCCTCAACACGACCTTCAAAAAGACTCTCCACAGGCTGACAGCTGCTCTGCTGGCCTTCAGAAAAGCTGGACTCCTGCTGCTATGAGTGGATGTTTGCTTGTCCGGTCTTCTGCAGGCACAACAGGTTAACCGGCTTGCGTCAGAAGCTCATTATGCCCAACAGAGCTCAGGCTAGAGTCTTGACATCCCACCTACAGGGAGACCCTTGGTATGCGCTGGTTGGGACACCGCTCGGGTACGAGTGACATCCGCTGGCTAAGAGCTGGAAAGGCGGAGACTCACACTTGTTTGCTTTGAGAGGACACTATTATTTTTCCACTTCCGGCAGAAAAAAGGCGAGCACCGCGATGGACGTACCTGCTCGTCCTGCTTCCTGGGGGGGGTTTCGCTCGCCCTCCCTGGGTCATCAAGATCCCCATGGAGACCGTCAACGCCATTGGGACGGGCGTGACCATCGAGGCCGTTGGGACCAGCGGGGTCCGGGGGTCCTCGGGGGCCCGGGGGGCCGTCCGGGTCAGGGGGTCTAGGGGGTCCAGCGGGGCTGGGGTCCCGCCGCTCCCTGGAGCAGGAGGTGACGGCCAGCTGTCTCTGGAGCCGCAGCACCTCCTTCTGAGACTCCCGCAGGAGGCGCTCAAACTCCGACCTGCCGGACGACACGGGGTGGGAGCCCTGCACGCACACATGCACACACACACAGGCATACACACAGGCATACACACACACACACACACACACACACAGGCATACACACACGCACAGGCATACACACACGCACAGGCATACACGCGCGCACACACACACACACAGGCATACACGCACATACACACAGGCACGCACACACACACACAAACACACACACACACAGACATACACACACAGGCATAAACGCACACACACACACACAGGCACGCACTCACGCACACACACACACACACACAGGCACGCACACACACACACACACACACACACACAGGCACGCACACACACACGAACACACACACACAGGCATACATGCACACGAACACACGCACACACACACACACACACACACACAGAGACATTAGACATTAAAAACAGTACATTTCAGTTGTTTATGCATCCAGTCATGGAAGTGTATATTTAGGGACTGCAGCCTCAGACGGGGACTTCAAGGATATATACACAGATGCAGAATTGTCTAATTGGAGAAGACCCAAAAATAAAGATGGCGGTTTGAGCTCGTAGAGCATGGTATTTATGGAGGTCTGACCGAGCAGAAACATAACAACTCTCAATTCAGAAACATTGCTTCTCTTGTTCTCTACGTTTCAGAAGAGGATGTAACCTATAGTTGCCTTTGCGGCAGAGGTCTTTGAACAACGGGTTGCTTTGTTTTTCCACCCTCATTAGAGAAGTCCACACAACAAGCATTGAGTGTTGCTACCTAATTAACCACGGTCATTATAGCAATGTGCTGTCATGCGCATGAAGCAAACAAACTAACAACCCAGTATGCAGACATGTGGATTGCGCTCCTCAAACACACACCAGTACTACGAATAGTCATTACTAAGAGGCATCAAGAGTTATATTAACCACAGGCAGCACTTGCCACAAACGGCGGCTTATTTCACAGTCCACATATAAACCATATATACCGCCTGGATCAGCAAAAGCATCTATTCGTGGCTCAGGACGACTTATTGCAGTATCCGTCGTCTCCAGCAGAGGGCAAACTCGTGGCACCCTGGCAATGCTGCTGATGAAGTGCTTGCTGACATGAAATACTCGGAAGTCATAAAGTATTTTAAGGAGCCCTGTCTGCCACTTTCTTCACAGGAACACTGGAGGTGTGTGAGTGGAAGAGTTCACCCAGATGCACGAGCCACCATAAAGGGCCCCTGTTTTAGTGACATCACACCTCGGGTGTGATGTCACTAAAACAGGGGGCCTTTATGGTACGAGCGGTACCTTGGTGCCGCCAAGCTGGGCCTCCAGAGCCCGGCACTCGTTCTGCAGCGAGGCGATCTCCTTGTCCTTGCAGAGCAGCGTGTCAGCGTGGTGCGCCAGGTCACGGGCGCGCTGTCGTGCGAAGGCCCTCTTGTAGTGCTCCCCCGAGCCGGGCCGCAGGAGGGACGGGGAGTTCACCTGGGAGAGGGAGGCACAGGTGAGGTACTGAGGAGGGATGGGGGGGTGAGCTGGGAGAGGGAGACACAGGTGAGGTACTGAGGAGGGATGGGGGGTGAACTGGGAGAGGGAGGCACAGGTGAGGTACTGAGGAGGGATGGGGGGGTGAGCTGGGAGAGGGAGACACAGGTGAGGTACTGAGGAGGGATGGGGGGTGAACTGGGAGAGGGAGGCACAGGTGAGGTACAGAGGAGGGGTGGGGGTGAGCTGGGAGAGGGAGGCACAGGTGAGGTACAGAGGAGGGAGGGGGAGGTGAGCTGGGAGAGGGAGAGGTGAAACAATCATTACTGTGACCAACTGGTAATGATAGTCATGTGGTCACGGGTGGTACTACGTTGTTATCGATGTTGGATTTCTTTTGTTTAAATATTTACAATAATAGAAAAGGTGATGTATATTACCAAAAATAAATGTTTATTATACATTTTGTTCAGTAAATGTAATATTAAGGCTTGTTATTATTTAAAAAGTAATATATTTTCAATTTTTCTTTTTTGTGTCCACACGTGAGTGCTAAATAAACACATGCATATGCAGCGCAGCTTACTTTCCCCAAACCTATTCCCATTGGCCATGGCCTTCTTGCAAAATTGCTAATAAAGTCGGTCAGCCACTGCATGTTTATTCATCGAATTTGTACCTTGCCATATAAGGCTATCCGGGAAAGGAAAAATACCCCCCTCTCTCTCTCTCTCTCTCTCTCTCTCTCTCTCTATATTGTGGCAGACGCCAGGGAGGAGCAGGGAGTGGGGATTGAAGGGAGACATTTGGCAACCTGCTGGCTCCACCCCCAAGCCACACATGGACTTCCTCCCCTTAACGAGGCCGCCCTGAAGGTCATTAAGTTGGAGTGCTTGCAGGTAAAAGACAGGGCAGGCTACCACAAGCCGGAGCTAGGGCTGGCAAGCTACGGAGAGGATCTGTGTGACCCCTGGAAATGCTGTACGGCCGACGAGCGAGAGACAAGTGGACAGGATTGGTTTGATTAAGGATTACTGACGGCATCCTAAAGGAGGTGGATGACCCTTTGCCCCACCCTGGTGATAGTATTTACCCCGTGAATAAATCACCCTTTTTGAACTGCTCTGTGTGTTGTTTTATCATTCAACTTGGTGGCGTAGAAACCCCTCAGTCACTGGCCCGATACAATATATAAAAACTTTGGAGGGTCAGGGGTTATGTTCTCTCAAATGACGTCACCGATATCTAATCTAGGCGGGATTGTTGAGAAAGATGTAATTCCAGAACCCAGAAGGTTGTTTTGTTTTAATACAGCAGTATTCCGGCCTTCGCTCAAAGGCAAGACCCAATTTCCAGGTGCTTTCTGAGGGGAATCCGAGCTGAAGGGACAACAACAGTACTGAAAGGCAAGAAGCATATGGCTGAACACCATGGATCTTCCACAAGAGTATATCTGATGTAGTAAGTTCATTGTTCAGATATTAGGCTGAAGATGGTTGGTGTTTGGGCTGGAGTGTGTCCATCCTGGAAGAGTTTCAAAAGATGGCAAAGATGTGTTCACAATTTACAGAGAAGGGAGACGGAAGTTAGGCAGAGAAAGCTGAGATCTCATATTAGTCCTTTGTAATTTTATTGACTTTAAAATTGTGACACCAGTGTGGGCGATGACTAAAACTTGTGTAACAATATATTTGTCCAAATTACTTCCTTGTATCAATTCTGAAGAGCATGTGGCGGCAGCGTTCCTTCCACGAATGTAAACCATGGCAGTTTAGTCTTTTATTATCAATGTGCGTCATTCAGTATAGAGTTTGTAGACAAAATTACAGTGAATCATCATAGAACTACTTTACAAATGTCTTATCACGACCACCAAAGTGATATATTTGCTATCATTTAAATTTGTGGCAAGCGAATAGAACCCTTCCCTCAGGTTGGACCCGCACTTTGCTGCTTTGTACTCATACTGTTCATCCAATAACAATAACACTACATTTTTATTCTTGTAGCAAATGATCACGGGCAGGAATCGAACCCGGGTCGCTGCGTTCGAAACTGAGACTACATAGTACACGCTCTACCCGGTTAGCCACCAAGGCTCCTGCCTAAACCGGAGGCCCATAGGACCAACTTCAGTGGGGGGGGGGGGGTGGAAGAGAGAGAGCGGGAGAGAGACAGAGACAGACACACAAAATGTATGAACATTTCGTGTCATGTTATGGGGTGATTCGGGGGGCCCGTCATGTGATGCAGCGTGAATGTGACGTGTGTCTGTGTGCTATACTCAGAGAGGTGAGGTACTCTTTTTAGAATATAGTTTGAGTAAAGAGATAAAGAGGGAGCGAATAAGATAAATATATATATATATATAGCAATATATAGAGAGAGAGAGAAAGAGGGCGCAAATAAGATATATATATATATAGCAATATATAGAGAGAGAGAAAGAGGGAACGAATAAGATATATATATATATAGCAATATATATATATAGAGAGAGAGGGAGTGAATAAGATAAATATATATATATAGAGAGAGAGAGAGAGAGAGAGAAAGAGGGAACGAATAAGATAGGGAGTGAATAAGATAAATATATATATATATATATATATATATATATATATATATATATATATATATATATATAGAGAGAGAGAATAAGATAAATATAGAGAGAGAGAGAGAGAGAGAGACTAAGATAAATATAGAGAGAGAGAGAGAGCAAATAAGATAAATATATATATAGAGAGAGACTAAGAAAAAGAGAGAGAGATAAATAGAGAGAGAGAGAGAGAGAGAGAGAGAGAGAGAGAGAGAGATAAATAGAGAGAGAGAGAGAGAGAGAGAGAGAGAGAGAGAGAGAGAGAGAGAGAGAGAGAGAGAGAGAGAGAGAGAGAGAGAGAGAGAGAGAGAGAGAGAGAGAGAGAGAGAGAGAGAGAGAGAGAGAGAGAGACGTCGGGGGGCGTACCACTCGGAGGTTGGCCTCCTGCAGCTTGCGCGCCCGCTCCTCCAGCCGCTTGGCGAGCACGGCCAGCTCCGTGTTCTTCCTCCTCAGACGCCTGACCTTCTCCTCCGTCTCCGGGGCGCTGCTCTTCCGCTGCACAGGACACACAGGACACACACACACGCGCACACACACACACACACACACACCACACACAAATATCAACATCTGGCGGCCGTTGCGACACAGGAAGGGGCAGGTTGGGGAAAGGGATCTGAGGTTGACCTTGGGCATCGGCCGTATTATTTACTTTTTAAATTGTTTGGACTGATACGTATACGTCGGTGTTAACTGCCAGTATATGAACAGGTTGTCAATTTAATAATATATGACACCTTCTGTCTCTCTGTCCGATGTTTAGAACAGCATGTGGGCTGATTTGTGTTATATTTGAATGGGGTTGGTTTTTCTGGGAGAACAAAGTGACGTCCAAGCACCGACATAGCTTTTTAATTTGTATTAAAACTATACTCCACTGTTCTGAATGCACGAGCTTAAACAGGCTGCAGTTTACATTACTGTCCAAAGGGGGCAGCAATGAGAAGGAATTTTACACTTCAGACTAGAGTCTAGACACATTAAAACAGGAAAGAGTTTGACTAATCTATGGAAAAAGTCTTCACTTAATCTTCATGATTTTCTATTATCATCCTCAAACTGCTGTAACAGCAGGAATAGGACTCGTAAAAGGGTAAAAACAACAAAAAGTTTAAATAGACCACATTCATGGAGGACAGCCAAAGTTAAAGAAGGACAGAAATAGACTGTGGTAGTGTTTCCAGCCCAGAAAATCCCCAACTCCACACTTTGGGAACTCGGCGTGTGGCCTACATTTCAGCAAAGGGTGCCGCTACCCAGAATGCCTCAGTGGTGCTTTTACCAGGAGGCCGTTCTCATCCTTCAGGGCCGTGCACGTCTTCTCCAGCTCCTCCAGTGCACGCAGGAGCTCCGAGTTCTGACGCACCAGGAACCCATAGTCCGTTCCGTTCTGAGGAAACATCAACAAGAACCTGCTGAAGGATAGCTGGAAGTACAGTTGGGGACATTGGTGATCAGGAAACGCTTGGGCTTGGAGCTGAACCAGATTGCCACGAGGCTATCCTAATCAGGAAAGGTTATACTTCTAATCAGATCCTGGGTCAGATGACAAAACACCAGCGTTTTCTATTCAGTCAGACCAAAAGAAAGAATTAGAGTGGAGCTGAAATTAATTAGTCTAACGAGTCACCGAGAAGAAGTCATTAAAACACACTCAGACACCATCTCCCACCGGGTAATGCTATTGTCCCACCTTCAAGTATAGATTACAAAGAGAGCGAACCCAGCAAACCATCTCAATTACATTTGCAAACGCCGTATCTCCCATACTCGCTCATCATGAAACATGCCAGTTATATCCAAGAGTTTACAGTGCGTGGATACATGCCATATTTCACGGATGCAAGCATGTCGTGATAACACAGACATGGACCCCATCACAGCAAGGTTAAAATAAATGCTTAATTACAGGCAGTGTGAAGCTGTTCTACACTCCTACGGTTTATTCATGAACTCAGAGAGAGAGCATTGTGGCGTTCTCCCTCCTGTAATTTGTGGTCCTGGGCTATCTTTCTGTCTTGGGTTCCAGCATGCTCCGTATCCCACGGAGACTTGTGACAGGCGGCTAAAGAGGCTTTTCATTAGCCAGCTTCATCAAGACACCGCTGGCGGCCACTGAACACCCATTACCCCCGGCTCACTCACACACACACACACACACACACACACACACACACAGAGCAGGAAGATGGAGAGCCCTGTGGTACTGTATGCACACACGCAAACATGCATCCATGCACACACACACACCAGGAAGGAGGAGAGCCCTTTGGTACTGTATGCACACACGCACACACACAAACAAATACACACACACACACACACACACACACACACACACACACACACACACACACACACACACACCAGGAAGGAGGAGAGCCCTTTGCTACTGTATGCACACACGCACACCCACGGGGATGGAGGATATCCCTGTGATGCTGCACACACGTACGCACGCACACACACACACAACAGGAAGGAGGAGAGCCCTGTGGTACTGTACGCACGCACACACACACACACACACACACACACACACACACACACACACACACACACACACACACACACACACACACACACACACACACACACACACACACACACACACACACACACACACATGCATACGAGCACACACACACACATGCTCACGCAGACATACACACTCCAGGAACGAAGAGAGCTGTAGTACTGTTCACACACACAGACAGGCATGTGAACGCACACACGCACACACAGACACGCAGAATGTTTACAAAATTCAACATCCATCCAGCAGGATTTCTATATTCATTCAAGGAAGGGTTCAGTGGTCCAATGGATTGGCCTATTATCTGCATTAAGTGTGTCTGACTTTGGGTTCATACAGACTTGATTCAGGCTGAGACGCATTTGGGGATATTCCATTACTTTCTGAATAGGTCTAAGAGGTTCTCTTATTGTTAATTATCAGGCTCGGGTGCCGTGAATAAACGCATGCCAAGCCTATCTGAAGGAGGGGTCTGTGAAGCTCTCTAAGACTGCAATTGTGAGCTACAGAAAATAAGGAGGACTGCACAAAGAATCAGAGGCAGACAAATAAACAGACAGAAAATGTTTCTGTCCGTTTGATAGATGTATGAACAACCGACAGACTATACTACAGAGGTTCAGTCTATAAAACTATGAATTTTCCTTCGGTATTTTGAGTCAACTTGGCCTTAAATATTCCTGAAGCTGGCAGACAGATAACAGGAGGGGAGTGCCACTGAATGTACAAGCAGTCTGTAAGCCTGGGACACAGTGGGAGGCCAGGCCTGTGGGCATTGAAATGCAGCCCGCACGCTCATGATCTCTGTTGGCACAACACAGGGATGGAGGGCATAACAGCTTGACCGCTGGGAATATCGAATCCCATTTCCACTACAAGGGAGGCAAACATTTCCGCAGAGTGCAGTACGATGCACAACACTCTGCTGCAGGGGAAGGCACCATTGTCTTGACGATGCGATAGACATGTCATTTTTTGGTTGCCGTGGTGACAGACAATCAACCCCCCCCCCCCCCCCCCTCCCCAAGAGATGTTTTAATTCTAAGTCCGCACTAATGACCAGCTGTTGATGTGCCAAGCAGACCGTGATAGCACAGAACCCAGGGACCCCGATTGCCTGTATCACACTCCAAACAGCCTGCTGAGTTGGGGGGGGCCAAGGTGGCTTCTGGGAAACACTACATATTCAGGTAGAATCTAAAGAAACGTAGAATCTAAAACAGGTGAAAACTAAAAACAGCAAGACGGCAAATATTCTGGATGGACGTTTAACATTTGTATCAGCCCAAACATTCAAAAGCGGTTAGTTAAAGAGGCAGTGATTTTTAGCTGTAAAAGAAAGAGACTTTTAAAATCAATAATAAACACAGCTACCTCATGGTAAAAAAAAAGACATAGTGGCTAAATAATTAAGTGGCCGGTTCCGTTAACCCAATGATCTGATTGGGACCTGCCACCGCATGCAAAACAAGGCATGTCTTGTAATTACATTTCTAATCAATAAAGGCAGTGAGCCGGCCAGAAACTCACTCTATACAGCTCCCTCAGGCATATCAAATGCACCAGAAGGGACATGTTCATATTGTGGCAAATGACTGTTTAGACTAAATCAGTAGCTCAGTTTCATGAGCGTGGTTTTTAATTTCTAGCTGCTTCTATCTATATCTCAAGTTAATTGATTATCGGAAGATTGTTTTATTCAATTTATTTAGCATTTATTTATATATAAATAATATAAATGTATTCAAGTTTGTATGAAAATAAGCAATGCATCAGCAAAAACAACAGCCAGACACAATAGCCAGACACATTTTCAAAATAAAAATGTAATTTAATAAATTTGTGCTTTAGTATTTATATCTTAAAAATGTTGACAAAAAAAAGCACATCCTATTTATACTTCTGTTACAAAGTTCACATCTGTGATATAGTTCACATCCATATTTCCCAGTTCCCCACAGCTTATAGCCAAAGGCTAGAGGCGAATATTTCGGCTGCAAACCAAGCGTTCCCTGGAAAACCAAGGAAAATCCTTAGTGGAATTGTGGCAGCCAAAGTAGTATTTAGGATTTGAGAATTGCAATGGAAATGAGCCCTCAGCACATACTGCAAGCCTTTCGTCAGCACACCACCGTATTGTGTAACGAAGGAATCGGCCCTCAAGAAACAATATAATAAATGAATAAAATAATTGATTAATCAAAGCCGTGACACATCTCCCTAACGACCAGAAGGGAGCGTTAGCCTCAGCTATTGTCCTTCAGGGGTGTCCAGACGTTTTCTACAACAGTCAGCGTATCCCCTAATGTCCCCTCGGCGGGCTCTCAGGACGGCTCCACCGTGGCCCAATCCATCACCCCCACGGCAGGCTGGCCAAGGTGAAAGCACCCCCCCTCCCGCTGTACCGGTTCTAATGGTGTTGCCTTCCATCTAGGAGATTGGTATTGTTTGGGGGACTCTCCATTAGTCTGGATGGAGGTGAGGTCTGGTTGGTTCGCCCCTGCCACCCGGCGTCTGTAACCCCGTAGCTGGCATAGAGACACTGGGAGGCTGCAGGCACAGCCAAGTGCACAAAGAGTCAATTAAGAATTAGCATGCTGCTAAACTAGAGTCTGCTTCAGTACTACGACATAGGATCTTTACCAGCATAGCAAACTACTAGAATCCAATCAAGTTGCCTTAGAAATGAAACGTATTCAAACGTATTAATAATTTTAAAATGTGTTTCAACAGCACTCTTTAAAGTGATGCTTTATTTAACGTATAATATATGTGGGATGAATATAAAATGCATTATATTTTGATGATGATTCTAATGTCATCTCGACTCTGCATAGAAACCAATGCACAGCCACCATTGAATGTTGTACGTCCTGGCACTTGTACATTGCACTTATTCAAGGTACTTAATTGTGTAGCATCTACAGTAGCTGCTATCGCTGCTTTACACAGGGAATGGGTTAGCCTAGCGATTGTAATACTTGCACTTGGTTCTATGAACGTCTTTACTGTACCGACAGCGACTTATTGTAACAAATGCACTTATTGTAAGTCACTTTGGATAAAAGCGTCTGCTAAATGCCCTAAATGTGAATGTAAATGTAAATAACATGCTTGTGTATAGTTGAATCAGGTCCATTGTTAAGGACATCCATTAACACATATGCAGTCTGGCCAAACCTTTCCTGTGTGTCATAGAGTTTTCATAGGGCGAGATTTAAAAATATTTTCCGAGGCGTTGACATTCACGGTCAAACTAGAGCGAGTGGAAGGTTACTTTGACAGCCGGAAAAGCACAGTGTGTGACAATATGGAACAACAGCAGGGGGGGCCAAGTAAGACCTTGGAAATGAAAATTAGAAAATTGTAGTCGAAAGAAATCACTCAAAGTCCGCCTTATCTTAAATATCCCAGGAAGCGACATTTTTAAAGCCTAAATACAAAACTGAAAACTAGGTCAGCTGCCTCCATGGAAGGACACCCAAATGGCTTTTTTGGGGTTTGTTGTTCTTCCCCCTACGGAGCGGTTTTCTGCTGAGGCCAAACTGCCAACTGAAAAAATAACCACTACTGGAGATGAGTATGGGTTGATGAAGGAAATATTTCAACTTGACAGAAAAGTACAAATAAACTGAGGACCAGCAGAAGAAAAACGACCTTCAGCCACCCTGTATTAAACCACACATCTACCCAATTAGAAAAAATAAATAAAAGGAAGAAGGGGATTTTTTTTTATTGATAAACAATGACTGCAACATCCCCAGGAATTGCAACCATGTTAGCTTAGCAAAAACCCATTTATTATTTATCTTGTAGCCAAAGATGAGTTAAATAGACCCCATGGTGTTGTCTACGAACTGCCTTTGTAGAAATACTGCCATCAGCGCAATGAGCTGACGGGGAGACACTCCCTTTGTACGCCTCTCAAGAGACCAATAGAGAAAGACACCGAGCTGAATCCCACACACGTGCTGCTGGTCCAGTCTCTCTGGCTCGATTGGAAACAGACCGTGTTGAAAGAAACTCCATTGCCCTCAGTTTGACTCCCAGTTCCACTGAAACATAGCCTGGCATCGCCAGACGAATTGTAAACTCTTAGGTCTGGAACCTCTCTGTTGATTGTAGATTTCCACGGGGCGTCGGTAATGGGGGCAGACTAAAATGCCCTGGACGTACTTAGAAAGGCCTACAGCCAATCATAGCAACGCATGACGCGGCACTGAGCGGCGAAATAATTGGGTTTAAAGACATCTTTCTTCTCAACCAAAGCATTAAGTGCAGTCGTTTGTTCCTCTTTTAGTGAAAATATACCGTCAAGCTTTTTAATACCGTCTCTCGATAGCAGAATCAACAGACCGTTCTACATCCGCAGCAGCCATCTTTGTTGTTGTTGTTGACAACGTCTCTACGGTGCTCCTCTGCACCCCCATCTTATTTATCCCGCCTCATATTGGATAAACGATTCTTATTGTTCGGTCTATCTCGTATCGGGCAGAAATATTTTTGTATGGGAGAGGAACCAGACCATACTGAAGAGCAAATGAAACAAGAGCTCGCGAGACGAGTCTGGTTCCCAGGCTGACAGCACCAGAGCATTGATTACCGTTTATCCTAATGTAGTCGCAGATTGACTGCTATTTAAGGAGAAGAGTGTCAAAGACTACACGTAAGTGGGGCCTTCGGATGTCTACAATTGAATTATGGAAACCCAAGCCTTATAAATTGAAACACATTTCACTGGGTCTAGTTGTCTAGTTAAACAGGACAGTCTTGAGCGTTTGTATTCGACAGCGACACTGACAGACTACCGTGTTAAAGGAAAGCTCTTCAGTGCTGGTCTAGTCAGCACTTCAAGGAGAGGGAAACCAGCTCCCTACCCAGAATGTGCCCTCAAGCACAATCCTAAGCCTCTCCTCCTTCACGTTTAGGATAACCACTGAACGTGGAAAAGGGCCTTCACCCCACACCAAAAAGCCTTTCCCTGCCGCTGGAGAGATTAGCATAGGGCTTCTTGACACCAGTGGGGCTATGCAGCACAGAGCGAAATCGATGTGCCACTCTTGTCTCGCACACACTATCCAATTAATGCTTTTCTAGCCATGTTTCCTACCCTGCTCCAGGAGCACTGGCTGGCACATTCTAACCCCCTCGATTGCTCGCCAGAGAAAAGGCAGAGGAATCCTTCTGCTGGTCCTTTGTAGTCTTGCGAGCTACAAAACATTGCCTGAAGCTCCTTAACCTGAAATGTGTACCTTGGCCTGCTCTTATTTGATGTTTCATGTTGTCGAATGTTATCCCCTGTCGAACATAAATCCCCATGATGCGTCTTAAAACCCCATGTGCCTATTCCTTATTATTACAAAACGTGTGTTGGCCTTTCACATTGATAAACTGATGTGATGCTAGCGATGATGTAGGACTTTCCCGAGGGTGAACGATATCAGCGTTATGAGGGGGGAAAACCCTGGAAATATCAATAAAAAGAAGGCTGTTATCTCCAAATAGAAGTCCTCCCCCAGGCAGCTGCTGCTGTCTGTGAACTCATCTATAAGTCATGAGGTCTCCCTCTTCCCCCCCCCCCCCCCCCCCGCAGGGTGGACCGGGATTGCAGACCAGGGGGTCTCCGACTGTGACGGCGCTACCTCACTAAGGTCCCTCCACCAGTCACATGAGCCTTCATCGGTTACCTACATGCTAGTATTGGAACTGTACTGCATTAGGCTCAAGGGAAAGAACAATAGCTGGTGACAGCTAATCTGCCGCTACACAGATCTACTCTGGCTTCGAGCGATTCGCTGCAGTCCTCAATCACATGTGTGGAACATATGCATGGCACATTAGCCTATACTCCTTTGTAGTGCTGTTCCACATGGATTAGATTTGGTCAGCTCTTTCTCTGCTCTTGCTCTCTCTGTTGGCATGGTCACGATGTTTTAGCATATCTAATGCATTGCATGTGGAACAGTTGTATAATGTGTGTTTTCCATCATGTACTTTGAGTGTTATGGCATCATTGGCCCTTTGACACATTAATTACAATCTTTAAGAGGTCTCAGCCGCTGTCATCTACCCAAACGGGAGTTCACTGCGTTTCTCCCAAGCTTCCTAATGGCTTCATTACGTGTCAGACAGACGATTTGACATTTCAAACAGAACAGAAAATATGGAGAACACGGTGGTGGGCCGATATTATTCCATTTGCTGCAATGTCAGCAGAAACGGCTCCCAAACCAAGACAAAATGCAGAGGTGCATCCCTCCCCCCTCCAAACCAAAAACGGCTTCAAAAGGATGGGAGCCTTAATCTTGTCAAAGGGAATTGCATATGCAGACAAGACCACCCTAAGCCTTCCCCACCAACCCTCCACCACCAAACCCCCCCAACACTACAGCTCACCACAGTATGGCAGCTACAATGTTATTGTGATTTAGCACGTTGGGATCTCATTGCAAGGAGCTGTACGTGTTGCAATGGAGGGTTTCACGGCGTGTCTGTCGCCAGCACGAGGCAGACGGCTTCAGTGTGATGGATGGCAGGCGTCTGGTGAAGATACTCCAGTGTGATTGCCGAGTGCCTGGCCCCCACTCTGTGTATGAATAACTATAATGTGTTTAATGCTGAGTTGCTGAAACATGCTGACATAAGCCTATTTAATATAAAGAATAGCAAATGTCTACATGTTACAGAATAGAAGCAGCCAAATAGAAGAACCACAGACGGAATCAAATTACATTTGTGTTTAGGGATCGACTTACATATTGGATTAGAAATGTAGTCAAACAAAAATGCCTGGGAAAGAATTAAACTCTGCTGAATCTCAACAATAGGGAACCACATTGGGCTTGTAGTGAAAGTGGATCAGGTTGTAATGTCCTAAACCTATTCCCTCTGGACACTCAATGTTTCCATTGCAATGTAAACCCCCTGGATTCTCTTTGTGAGATTATAGCAACAGCTGACTGTCCTTTTCGGTATATTTTAAACTGCTACTGTCTGGTATCCTTGATTAGATACTACATTATTCTGACGTTCCATGTTCAATTAATCAGTTGTTTAAAAATAAGAATACCACCATCTACTGCAATATTGGTCTTGCAATCACGAAACACAATACAGAACCCATTGGACATGAGTCAAAATGTTTTACATTTTTCCTAATAACAAGAAGTGTGCAGAATAATGACCCACTCAGAGGAAAGTGATGAATGACAACTCAGAGAGTAAGAATTAACATATTCCAGGCAGGTGGGAGGTCCGTATAGCAGACCATCCATTTGCAGGTCAGACCCCAGACCCCAGACCCAACCATTAACGCGTTTCCAGGGGGAGAGGAGGGTCAGCTAATAACTCATGCCTGACATCTCGTCTGATATAATCAGACGAGAAAAACTCCCTCCAATTAAAACACTCCCTCCAATGCAGAAAAAAATAGGTGTCAATTTCAACACTGGGAATCTTGCCAGGCCAAATCAACAGCTGATAAAAAAGAAAATACAACTTAATATTCAAGCCTCGAATCTAGTTGTGATCCACGCCCCGGTGACCTTCCCTGACATTCAGCGGGTCCCCGTAAACACGCCCTCGCTCCGGGCTACATCATCTCCCAGTGAGTGTTGGGAGTAGGCAGGTAATCATGGGTTCTAATCCCATCGCCGCAGAGGGAACATGGCCAAACACCCTGGAAATGTCAGCCCCTAAAACAGCCCCTGGAGGACAATTACCAGCCCCACAACCACGCTAGAAACCCATTCCATACAGCGAGACCTCCGGGACCCCTCTGAATGAAGGGATGGTGAACAAGTTATAGTGAGGCTCAAACTGAAGGCCCTAGGACCCAGGTCACACAGAAAGGGCCGTCACAACACGGACACGCTCACCACAACCACAGTCGGGTTTACATCATGTCCATTTAGGTTTGATCTGGATATTATATAAACAATGAATACACAAACCCATGACATAACACAAAGCAAGTGGAAACGAAGCACAGCAGGGATATTTAGCCCGAAGATGAAATTGGCGTTTCTAAATATAGGCTTTTTTCATAGATATAAATAAGCCATGAAGGCTACCTTAAAATAGAGGAGGAGAGGAAATCATTTTTTTTTTTCGTCTGCACAACGGGGATGAGTATACTGCTGTGTCTGCATTTTTAAGCAGAACTACTTCCATTTCCAGACAGGCCAGGATGCCCCCTCTCCCCTCCCCCCTCCCCCAGACATACACATCGATGTCTGGGTTGTGATATGGCGAGAGACCACCCCACTGGGGATGGAACCAGCACAATACACATCAATTATTCAATAGCTTTACTATTCAACGACGTGATTAAAATATTAAATCAAGCATGCCTTCAAAACACACACAAGCAGTATATATATATATATATATATATATATATATATATATATATATATATATATATATATATATATATATATATATATATATATAGCGGTTTGAAATGAGAATCTAGTTTTTGTTATAGATCTATATTACACTAGATCTATATTACACTTATCTTTCAATTGTTCAATTTAAATAAACATAGATTTTAACTGATCAACTAGCAGAGTGTCTTATGATCTAATAAGCCATATTTAAGTATTGTACACATATTTCAGAGATTTTTATCTATAACAATTATATTAGAACAAATCTCTTCAATTGAATGCCAAAAATGAAAAAGTTTAATAACCGAAAACAATACCACAATGGATATTCTATTCTAGGTTCTAGTGTTTCAGTAACCCTGCAGCTAAATCCCTCACCAGTATCAGCGGACTGCAAATCTCAACCAACAGACACATTATCCTCCCCTTGTGTTTACCCTTGTTACCCAAACCAAACTATTAAAAACACAACCTTATGTTCTAAAGAACCGTTCCACTTTTAGTCGCCCCCACAGCGACCAACTGGGTCAGCGCTGAGCTGCGGGGCCTGTTGTGGCAGAGTCATGTGTCTGCTGAACACCGAATCCTCGCCATTAGGCGTTGGGTCACTGTCAATACCATCAGCGCACGGTGTTAGGCTCCGACAGTAGCAGACAGAAAGGGGAGACGGAGGGTCAACCACCCAGTGTTCAAGCCTAAACGATGATACATTTGCGTAACGGCGGTAATTAGTGACAGCACTAGGGTATTGAAGTGATAAAGGGACGGAACTAAAAATACCACACTAACAAATTACAAAAGAAGACCATAGAGATTTAGGACCCGATAGCCAATGGGTTTCAGCCCTACATTAAATGAGGAATTGTAGCCTTCCTATGTGCAGCAATACCAGCACTATTGTCTGTGCACCTCGTTACTAGAAAGAAACAGTGTATTGGCTTTATGCTCTTGAACAAAACTACAGTTATTGCATCTATCTACTAGTCAACCTTCATTATAATCTGCAGAGGAAACAGTAATCGCTGAATTTGTAAATCAGTAAAGGGAGCTGTAACTGGGGCATCTGAATAACTAGGTTGACAAGCCAAAAAAAGCCCCTGCTTCGTTTGTATAATTAAAGCCCTGATTGCCATAAGGTTTCATCATCATTCAGCCTACCTCAGCTCTTTCTAATCATTCTCCTTTGGAAACACCCGTGCACCAAGAAGACATCAGTAGAAACTATGGCGATGTCACTATAAGGGCCACTTATGATGATTTAAACATTGCCTAGAAACTGTGACATTCAATTGAGGGTAATCCATTACCCTGCCACAGTCATTGACACAGTTTAACCAAACCGGAGGTCCAGTGAGACCGAGGATGTTTAAAAGGAGGGCTATGACGTTCTCTTCTGAGATCCTTTACCCTCATATGGGTCGGGCTACTTGTTAATTCAACGCTGAATCTGATCTGATGCTACACTGCTGTAGCCCCCTGGTAACATATATGGCCATGTGGCCTCCAGATAGGTGGGGACGGGGTTGAGCCATAGGAGTCTGTAAAGTCAACCAGCTCAGAACGGAGTAGTAGAGAAATGAATCCCCCTCTGATCTAGAAGCTAAACTGGCCATGAAAACAACTCGTCCATTTTCAGTTCCATGCCAAGAACAATGGATAACAATGGATGTGTTAGCCGGGGACTTTCTAAGCACAAGGAAACTGCATGGGGTCTATAAGGGTGGGCTCTCACTTGTAACTAAAGTAATAAGGCATACCGGTATACATCGGACAGAGTGTACCCGCCTTTTATAATACCCTTGCTTTAATATATTTTATATTTCAGGTGACAAAGCAGCATCTCCTTAGTAAAATGCAACAGCGAAGGAAAAAGTATGGCAGTATACTGTTTTCCAAAGCATTCCAATTATAATGAAACCAAGTGTGAGCTATAGTTCAATATGCATACACATAGGTAAACTACAGCCTTTGGGTGATACAATTAAATAAGTACAAATTGAGGTCTATTCACCACTACTCTTGAGGCCAAGAACCCTTAATGAAAAATCCTATGAACCATCAAATTACTTTAAAGAATATAATCGGTCGTAACGACACATGCCTCCGGACAATAGCCCACCTTTCACAGTGGGGCCCGACAGGGCCCTGTGTCCTTGCTCCTTCATCCTCTTAGTATTCATATCGCCCCATCCACTCTCTCATCTATTCATAACTCCCTGCCTGTCCCCTCATATCCACACCCCCTACTTCCAACTCTGTGCAATGAACGCTTGTCTGTAAGTGATCCAATCAATCACAAGCTCAACTCACTACTGACAACTGCAATCCCCAATTATGAGCCGAGGTATTGATAAGGGAAGCTAACCCCTGCCACTGCTGTATGCGAGTGTTGCACTGAAAAAGGCATTTAGTCAGGGTTCTTTTCTCATGGATTATTGATTTTAGGGCTCTCTTATTAGCCGAAATAGACAAAAAAGATTCTCTTTAGTCCTGTGAGGACAAAAAACTCTCTCATACATGTCATTGTACTAATTGCAATACATGCATTGTATGTATTGACGTTTTTAAAAGTATCTTATTAAATCAAAACATTTCTCACATTCAAGTTTACAGCTGTGAGTGAGGTCTATATATAATAAGCCAGGGAACTGGTTTAAACCGGTTGTAAGCCAAGCCTCCAAATAGCAGCTAGTATGTCTATAAAAAGAAGATCATGTGCATACCAATGTTAAAACACAAGCAGAAACACATTGGGAGGATATTTGAGCTCAGCGTACAGCACTTTAGCAGCGAGCATGACCTTGTTGTGATTATTTGAAGCGTTACAAGTCAAGGGTGAGCAACACAACCTGTCACAGGTTCCTCGCCGAGCCTGTCCACGGCTGACTCACCACCAGTGCAGTATTGACACAGCATCTCTACTTCATGCTATCAATGCTAGTATCAACATTAGTGTTAACAGAACCCCAGCTACCCCTCAGCCCATGCAGTTGGCCCTTCTGGTGGATGTTATATTAGTCACTTAGAGTTGAACTTGTCCCGTATGATCATCGACCATTGACACACAAGCCTTGTGGGATCCTAAGAGTATTGATTTTAACTTGGTGGCCGTGATAAGGCAGCCGTTTTGGCCGACCACTTCGAATGGTTACGCAATCTTGACCTCAGTGCTGCAGCAGAACTAGCACGCATAGTTTGGTTTGTGGAATTAAATGACTGTTTTCCACTGCCTGTTATCTACAACAGTCTATCAGAAGTTGCAATTGTTGTAGCTTAGATGAGTACATATGCAGCAAATAAATCTATCATATAAATTTAATAGATCAAAAATATTTTGTGGGAAATAGATTTTCCTCCAATTATTTGATTAAGTATATTCTGAGCAACTCTATCCTGAAATGGATTAGATATTATTTGTCAACAATGGCAAATCTTCCTGATCCATCCCGGCTGAAAATTAATGAGCTGAAATAACCCTGAATAATCAACTTCAAATAACCCTTCGGGCCATCTTCTGAACTCCTGAGTCAAGCACATTTCCAGTGATAGTCAGCAAAAGGAGCTGATGTAGAAAACCAAGTCATTCCCCGGATCAAGTCATGCTCCGGACTAAATCACGCTCTTGACCAAATAATGCTCTAGACCAAGTCATGCTCCAGACAAAGTTATACTTCAGACCAAGTTATGGTCTTGAAAAAGTCATGCACCAGACAGTCATGATCTAGACTCAGAGCAAGTCATGCTCCAGAACAAGTCATGCTCCAGAACAAGTCATAGCCCAGACCAAGTCATGCTCCAACATACCTTGCGTATCCCCTCCTGCTCAAAACCATTCAGGTTTGCATAGAGAGAGTGGTGGCGTTTCCCTAGCAGTGACGTGGGAGCCAGTTTGGTGGTGGTCAGGGGTGTCCTGTCCAGGGCCGGCTCCTGGTCCTCAGTCTTCTGCTGCTGTGGTTCGGGGGCTTCGGCCTCCTCAGAGCCATCCATCTGGGTGTCTTCAGTGGCAGGCTTAGGCTGCTCAGGTCGAGTGCACAGGTCATACATCACTCTCTGTCAAAGTCAAATAGCATAGTTGAAATCAATACGGCCCGAAAACCAATAGGCCCCTCCAAGACCTGGCGATCACAGGCTGCTGATTTGTTGAAGGGGGGAATTACATAAATCACTTCACAGTGGACGCGCTCCACAGACCACGAAGATGTGACCGCACTCTCCCCCTAATTCCCCCTGCCTTTTTCCAGGACTTTCAAAGAGGGAGCAAAGAGTCTCCTTGGCATCTACGTGTCAGAGAGCCCTGCCATAATCGCTCAGTGCAATGTTGTCGTTTCCATGTTATTACGCGGCCGCGTATGGCCCCTCGTAGATTAGCACATCCAGGGGGAATTCGAAAAGGGATAAAAATAGAACTTGTGCAGCGCATTTAATGTCGCCAATCAACAGTGGAAATTTACCACATGCAAGACAAAGGCGGTTAGAGATGTGCTGGTTCCCCTGCGAGGTTTCCCGAAAAGAGGTCAACAGAGTCCAGTGGGATAGGAGACATATTCAGCATGGTATTCAAGTGGTGATTCTGTGAGGCAGAGCATCCTACTACTAAACAGAGACCCTGTCAGTGTTCTGAAGAGAGCCCTTGTTTGGCTGAAAACGTTTT
The DNA here is from genome assembly GCF_949987615.1 of Pollachius pollachius. Lineage (NCBI taxonomy): Eukaryota > Metazoa > Chordata > Actinopteri > Gadiformes > Gadidae > Pollachius > Pollachius pollachius. The sequence goes on along the minus strand of NC_136939.1, from coordinate 5,797,342 downwards.
TTCATGCCTCCACAATCTTCTACGTTCTTCTCCAGTTCCTAGGCTGTCTCATGGTCCCTCCTCAAGAAACAGCGAGCGCAGCGGAGGGTGGCGTTGGTGTATGTGGATGGGGGGGTATACCCTACCAGTCCAGACTCCGACTGTCGTCGATGCACTGCATGCAGGCCTAGCCGATAAGACGTGCCGGCGATGAAGAGAGGTGACTTCATACAGAAAAGCCTTCAAACAGGTCGCTATTCCGATCGTCAGTCTTCCAGCGAGGTAAAGGCGCTGCTGGGTCCTGGAGCGATTCCTCCCCCATGTCACACGTCGTCAGTTAGGCCGCCGCCTCCAAAGGGCTTTGAGATGTTAAACCGTTCGATTAAAAACAGTCCGATTCCATATAGGTGAAGAAAGAAGACGGCGCTGGTAGAGATGTGTCAGTGTGGGAGTGTGTGTGTAAGACAGTCGCGGTTGTCAGAGGAGGGGGTGGGGAGAGTGGTTTCCGTCGTCCTATCAGGGAAAGGCAGGTCCCGAGACTTGGCCAATTGCGACCGTGGCTGCCGCTCGTTTCCATGGAGATGACGCTGGAATGATGTTGGCTGCCTATTGATTCTTGAAGAGGCATTACACACTGCAACACGGGGAGGCCGCGGGGAACTCACCACGCATGCTTGCCTCTCAGCAATGTTTTGTTTATATTTTCCACTGAAATTAGCACAATCGGATGATGAGTGTTTCATTGTTTATATTTCCAATATGCATATACCCATTTATTCTCCACCAATGTCGTTTTATCTTAAAAATGCGATATAATATAGGTATTAGATACAAAATAATGCATTGTTATGCAACACAACGGTCACTCAAGTCTTACTCACCCTCCACTCCAATTTAATCGAATCAATTTAAAGACATTTAAGATAAACCTCCTAATTGCCTCTCAATTCAGCTAGCAGTGATAGACTGTTGAAGCCCTTAGGGAATGTCTGCTGCGAACAGGCTCTGTGTGTGTGTGTGTGTGTGTGTGTGTGTGTGTGTGTGTGTGTGTGTGTGTGTGTGTGTGTGTGTGTGTGTGTGTGTGTGTGTGTGTGTGTGTGTGTGTGGGGGGGGGGGGGGGGGGGGGGGGCGGGGGGGGGGGCTTAAAGCCACAGATGAAGAGTCTAGTGATGACCAAGATTCTAAATTGTGTGGTTAAAAATAACAGCTAATAATCCCATTTTCAACTGAATTGCAGTTTCTCCACAGGAAAAACATCTAGAGGCATTACCAATCTCTCCCTATGAGCAAGTTGCTGTTCAGACATTTTCCTACTTCTATACTTCTATCCTGTTGGACCTTAATGACAGGCTGCTCTTGAAGTATAAGAGTTGGGAATTGATTTAACACGACCCCTACATGCTCCCCATGACCCTAGGTTCATCTCTGGTTCATAGCTCGGCTAAGAGAGCTGCTCATAGCATAGACATGATTCAACACAGTCATATCATACATGCACTGCACATGTGCGTATGGTCTTCGAAAAACAAACACATAATGTGGGCCTGTTATCAGCCATTGCAAAGTGGCTCTTAGGGGCTTGTGAGAGTATATGCATGATGGCATGTCATATTAAATCCTTCTACCTTTATCCAAGCCCAAATCCGCTCAGCGGTTGTGACATGCTGTCAGGTTGAAAGTAATTCTGACAGAATCTCGCCGTCTGCCTGTCACACGGTTATGGAACGCGCTCAAAGCGATTCCTGTCAACAGTTGACGAGAAATTCTATTCCCCCAAAATCTCTAGGGGGGCTAGGCGTGGCACAGCATTCAGAAATAGACCTGCATAATTTACGACATCCCAAAGGGTTTTCCTGCTATCAAGGAGCTGTTGTTCTTTTTATGCAAACATTTCGCGTCACTAAGAGCAAAAAAGCACAAATGCATTTGGTGTTTGTTAAAAAAATAATTGGAAAAAAATATTCACCCAAAAGTTAATCTAATGTCACAGTTACATAAAATAATTATTTTTAAAAAAACAGTCTATGAATTAACCAAACCGAAGGTGCAAAAACTTCTTCTAATCAATCTATTTCCGTTTAATAATGTTACCTTTATTAATTTGTAAATTAACCATACATTTTGCTATAGTATAAATGCTATATTGTATACATAGAATAAAAACTTGGGGCTGGTGAGATACATCACAAAAAAGAAAGCCTGTAGAAATCAACCTTCATTCCAAATCCAGACCGGACAGTTGTTTGGCCTCGACACTGAGTGGCAACTAGCATGTGTGCATAACAAACACTCATGGGGCTGAGCTCTGAAAGCTAGGCCCAGTTCAACCTTTGATTCATTATTCAATTTCCTCGCCATGTAATCTTGATCCAGATAGGAAGATAAGCCAAAACACTAACCCACATTTGCTATCCCTCATGCCAATAAATATAAGGTTATATATAACATTATTCAAATAATCAGAATAATGTAAGAAATCACCATAAAACCCTTCCCAATATCACCAACAACATTGCTTACCTCTTGACAGGTTAATGCTGCCATTACTGTGTGCGTCATTATAAATTAGCTCCCCAGAGTATGAAGCGGTTTCATCTCTCTTTGGAGGGGTGAAACCAGTTAGATTAAGCTCAAAGTCTGAGCGTAGCCGCATCATTACAGCCGGACAGAATTTCTTTCTCCATCCAGTGGCTCTGTTGCATCTCCAAACCGTTACAATACAATTATGATGCAAAATGATGTGCCAAATCAGGATGACTGGACATCCAGCCTTACCACCTGTATTCACTTTGTCCACAGACAAGCAGCAGCAGCTTGTCGAAATAGATTAATTAAATATGGGTTATCAAGAAAATATCATAATTGCCAAGCTCATATCAAGGTGTCATCAACAACGGATCATACAGACATATTTTGATCTCATGTTTCGAGTACAAAGACAATCTAAGAACGCCGAACTGCACCCTAGTTGGCAGCTTATCAACGATCTTTATACCACAGATATGTATGGACAGGGTAGGTTAGCCTAGGGTGATGCGTAAACTCTTACCTGGTCCATGGCTGTCTCTGACCATTTGTTGGGAGGAGACTCCTCCGATCCAGTGGAGTGGTTTGAAGGCTGGTGGTTACAACCCTCATGAGGAGAGCTCTCTGGGGGGCCGGGGTCCGGGGCTCCGCTACAACAGGTGTCCCCTAACACCACAGTAGACACATGGTGGGCCGTAAAGGCGTCCCACCTTGAAGGCACGTCTGGCCACCCTGGCCTGGGCCTCTTCTGGGGTGCTGGTGGGGAAGCGCTCTGGGGACTGTGTGTGGAGGACCTGGGCGAGTTCTGAGGAGGCTTAGGAGGACAGTGGTGGCGGAGGTTGCCTTTGAGCCCCTGACTCTGAGCTCTTAAAGGTGCTTCAGATCTGTGGCTCTGCCTCCCCTTGGACGGTCTGCCCTGGCTCTCTAGCAGACCGCAGAGGAAGGAGGCCTTCTCCAGCACCAACTCCTCCCTGTCGTGCAGGTCGTAGACTTCCTCCTCGGCGTGGACCTCCTGGTAAAACCTCAGCAAGAGCTGCTGTAGCTTGTGATCGTTTTTACCAGCACCTCGACGTGACCCGGCCGTCCTGCTTTGCTCATCTTTTCCATGACCTCCGACGTTATCCCGTTGGATGGGGGCGTTCTGGATGAGTCGGGCAGGGGGCTTGGAGTTAGGAGAACTGAGGGTAGCTTTCTGACAAGCCCGCCTGGAGGTCAGCTCCTTGCAGGCCCTTTGAAGCTCAGACTCAGCCTCCTCCCGAAGGTGCCTGAGCTCCCCGGAGAAACGCCACAGGGCCCGCTGCCTACGGCTCTGCTCAGCCTCCAGATCAGCCCGTAACCGCTCTAACTCTTGGTCACGGTTCGTCCGGTCCCTGGACTGTTTCTTTGAGGACAGCGACAGGGTAGAGTTAGCCCTGTCTCGCTTCATGGTGACAGATTCACAGCACACAAAGCGATAGACGAAAGAGAAGTTTTAGGTAATTCTATAGAACCATGCAACAGAGTTGAAAACAGCGATTGGACTGGATGAAGTTGTGCGATGATGAAGAAATGAAACATGCAGCATGCAATGGTCACACGAGGATGCTGAAAAGATGAGAAAACACTATGTCAGAGTAGCATTCCGAGAAATATTTCAATATTTTCTTCGCATAAATGGGGCGATCTTTCAAATAACAAGCTGTATAGCTCCTAAATGGATAACACTTCCTTGGACGGTGTGGATGCAGCATGACGTTTTATTAAATAGTCAACACAAAACCACGTGGTTATTATTCTGTTATTCTGAACCGTGTGACATGAGACCTTGTGAGGAGGACCACACACACGTTAGAGACCGAATGTGTACGGTTAACTAACCACGTATGATGAGTAAATTACCCTTGACGTTAAGCACAGGAAGCAACAAGTAGCGGGTGTGTTTACTCCCAGGGAGGCGGAGAAGCTATCGGTTTGCAACGTAACCCCCTCACGGACACCTTCTATTCCCACGTCCAACATTTCAACGACAGTGACACTATCCTATCGACGTGAAGGAGACCCCCGGGGTATGTGGCTAACTAGCTAACCAGGTGAAGTTAGCCCACAGCAGCACGGCTAGTTAGACTAATTAATGTTACAAGACAGCTATTTAGTCAGTCCAAACCAACAGCCTGACCTCTGCGGTCGTACATTTTAAATATACTACAACCCTAGTTTACAAACCTGCTGTTTTAGGTGTATGTCGACCCGCGGATCTAACGCACAACTAATCGATACAGAGACTCACCCGTTATCAACTTTTCTTTAAGGGCTAACGTTATCTCCGAGACCCCAATCTACAGGCTGAAGCTGCCGCTGTCGCTGGTACAATCCCGAGACCTGCATGACGCCCTATCTGTCAGAGGTACGCCGGACTGAGACACATGGTACCCCCTCATCTCGAGGAGGGCTCCTCCGGTTCTACCGAGACCACCGGTCAGTCCTCAGACGGGAGCCAGCTTGACCATATTGTGAGGGATGGTTGACCACTAGTGGCTGCAGACCGCCAGTGCCTCGATGCACTCTACCAAGGCGATTTATTATTATACATTGTGGGCTTTGTCTTCATATCTTTTCTTATTTATCACGTACAAATTTGAGCTTTGTTTTATTTATTTTTAGCTTTTAAGGACGTTTGCCTTACCTTTTTTCAAAATGTTTAATTATTCTTATTCTAACAATTGATTCTCATTCTCAGATAATTAGGCCACAGTGCGTGTCCTGGGTATTGCGTTGTTATACAGTAAAAGTAGTTGACCAAAAATCTATATATCTGGAAGCAAGAGCACATTGGATGTCTTTCTTGTCCTCCGTCGATCCTCCATGGCCACTAGGCGGTGTTTTGGATCATACTCCATAAAAACGGGCAGAATCTGAAATTATATAATGAGAGAGAGAGAGAGAGAGAGAGAGAGAGAGAGAGAGAGAGAGAGAGAGAGAGAGAGAGAGAGAGAGAGAGAGAGATTTGGCCAGAGGTACTGCTGCAGAGAAGGCCATCGAGTTTTAAACAATTAAATTTTCCCTAACATAACGAGATGACATAATACCAGTCAACTGCAAATGGTTAGCAATGCCATTGCTAAAGGGAGGAGAAACATTTATAATAAGTGTACAATAAATTGAAAGGCGGTTATTATGTACTTGTTATGTTATTATGTTGTCATTATGTACATGTCTGTATATTTATATATAAATATATATTTTCATGAATTCTCCTTCCAGATTCCCTCAAAGTTATTCTTACACAAAGGACAAAACACACTTCCTGTCTTCCTGTCAAAGACATTTTTCATTCATTTTGCCCCTTCTTTATGTGACATATTCTGCACCTGTCCCATACTTAAGGGACAGGCTAAGTCAAACGTGTATAAATATAGAAATGCCATAACCATGCTGTTTATATCTACCATACAATCTACCAGATAATGTAGCAAAGACCGCTCTTAAAGAACATTGTGTATTAATACTTCTTGATCTTTCACAATGCATAAGGAATCAATTTAAAACCATGTTGCAACACTCTTATGAATATACATAATATCATAGATTCCATGACCAACTTTGAAGAGCATATGATAATGAAACACATAAATGATAGTTAAAAGGAAACAGGATGCCACATTGGAGCTATAGAATGTGTGTCCTCTTTAAATTCATGTGTTACTCTGAGAAAGAGAATCCTTGAGGAAGCTCTGACATAACATGGGTGGGCTCGATTGCCGTTTTGTCATTTTGAACAATGAAAATGCTAATTCTCTCTGAGAGTAAAAGCAATGCTCCATTTAAAAAGAAAAGAAAAATGGATCATGTTCAAAGTTCAGCATTTTGCCAAAGGTTTTATAATTATTATTCTGCATATACAGTGTATATTTAGTATATCAGTGTCTTGTACAAAGGAAAAATATTGGGTATTCAAAAGAGCAGAACAAGAAAGAGATATGTAGGAATATGTGAAAGAGAGAGAGATAGAGGGAGACAACGAGAGAGAGCGAGAGAGAGAGAGAAAGAGAGAGAGAGAGATAGAGAGAGAGAGAGAGAGAGAGAGAGAGAGAGAGAGAGAGAGAGAGAGGGAGACAACGAGAGAGAGAGAGAGAGGGGGGGGGAGAGAGAGAGAGCGTCAGAGTCAGTCAGTCCTTGGACGGCTTAATCCCATCTCTCCTCTATTCATTACAGCAGACTTGGCAAGAGGCATTGCTGCAGAGGAGCAGGGCACAGAACAGAGCTCTAACAACAGACCCTTCCTTATCATCCTAGCGTACTAACACACTGACCACGGTGAGTCCCCCATCACCTCAATGAACCAGCGTCTAGAGGGGAGAAACATTTCACAATTATTGCATCCTGTTATTCAATTCAATTTTGAAACCACACCAAAGAAAATAGAAATAAGAATAATGCAGAGCAGCTTTTTTTTTAGCTTTATGCTTAGTAGGTCATTACATGTATAGATGTTTATACAGGCCAATACAATTCATTGAAACTTATCTTCAGGCCTCTTTGTGAACAGTTCTATTATTTTCCAGAGTGGGTGAGGATTAGCTCAGTGAAACAGACCCCTTATATTTTGACGTACTGCGAATGGAATCTCTGAAACAGACCTTGATGAAGCTAACACTGAGCCTCCAGCACATTTGACCGTGGCACGGGACGGATTAGCTTTTTGAAAGCTCTGGCTTTAAGTCTGCCCAACCCTAAGCATGCAATTCAAGAGTGTCAACATTCGCATGGTTGTAACAATGCTGTTTGAATAAACTTTGTTTCTGTCAGAAGGAGGGAATGAAAAGCATTTTACAGCACAGCTTTCAGTCATGGAAATGGTCACTGTTGTGTCACATTAGACATACCTTTGATAAGATTTGATCTTCTTTAGCAAACTCATTACTATTTCTTTGGGTGAATTACTTCACATCTTCTGTGCTTAGTTATATAGCACCCCTTTAACTGTACAAACGTTTTTGTTCCCAAAAATTAGGCGTAAAGGCATCACAAATTGCAAAACATGCGTATTGGTCTCAAACGTCAAACGTTATGGTTAGATTTAGCGGGCATGATGCCTCTACTTCAACTAGGATAAACTGGTGACTTTAGTGGCCATTCAAATGCAGAAAGCCCTATATGTTAGTCCATGATGACCTTCCCCTGTTTATTCATCCCATACCAGTCTACGCTTTGCATGTGATGTAGGCTACGATAATTGTAGCCTAATAATTGTATCAAAGTAAACCCCGACCAATGCATTTGCATTCAGCACCAGTGCTCAATTCAGCCAAGGAAGCAGCTATTCAAATAGGATGTATCAGATCAACCACATATTGGATCAGGTATTCCACAGACTATCTTCACTAAAAAGCTAAGAGCTTTAGTTTTTGAAGATTTTAAAATTGAAGACTTAAAACAAGCAGATGTGCCAAATGGATGAGTTTGCCACGTTGCTTATGCTATACTGGAAATTGTCATCCGATCATCTGAAGTCATCAATTCATTTCAGATTATCTTAATGTATTATCTGAATGTCATTACAGGGTGTAAGTGGCTAAGTGTAATTTGACATGTGCATATGTTTTGTACTCTTATGTACTGGGAGAGAGTGAGGATGGTTGTGGAGAAATCCTTCCCCCAATATTACTTCCTATTCCCTTGCAGTGGTTATAGAAATCTTCTTCCCACAAAATCTTCTTCCCACAATCTTATTGTACACTAGAGGGATTCTGTGAGGGAGAGGTAAATGGCATGTGTGCATGCACGCACGCACACACACACACACACACACGCACGCACGCACGCACGCACGCACGCACGCACGCACGCACGCACACACACACACACACACACACACTGTATCCTGTGTACAGAGATGAGCAGGACCGCACCTTCTCTGTGAAACTGAAGCTGCTATGGGGTACCTGTGAAGGGTTGGCTTTCATTGTCTTTTCTTTCTCTCCCTGCAATCTTTGACCAGGGCTCTGGGCGTCTGGATATTAACATACAATGCTGTGGTGTTCATTGTTTTACGGGATCTTTGTTCCGGGCGCCAGGTACTTATAGTCGCGTAGGGTTAAGGAGATGAAGGACCTGGTACATGGAGCTCTCCCAGAATAGGCCCTACAGTCTCTGTGCTTGTTGTTGTTCTGCACAAAGTTGCAGTTGTTGTGCGTGTGGCATTTGGAGTTAACTTTGCCGCTTGAGTTTCCAGGACAGGTTGCCGTTTTGTTTTAATTTTTTGGGGAGTCCGACCGTTGTTTGGTTTCCTTGCTGGTGAATTACCTTCGTAACAGGTATGTGTTGTTTTTTTTTAATGTTTTAATTTATAAAGATTTTAATTCCTGTTGGTTTGGCATGCTTGTATTTCACTCTTAAAAGAAAATAATGATTTTTCTGTACTTCATTGAATGGAGGGTTGTATTAGTTATTTTTTAATAAATGTATTAAAAATATGTATACCCTTTATGATTAATATGTTATATAGGCTTTTTATATATGGCATTTTTTTAAATATTTTTTATTTTTCTAATAGTTCATAATCTTCATACGTACATTTCCTAAACACAGAAACAAATCCATGTAAACAATATTTTTAACTGAATGTTATTCTTCTGGCATTTTAACTCAATATCTTCTAACGTTTTTCTGATTGAAAATTGTGTTAAATATTATCTTTGTGTACATAGATGTCAATCTTTGTTTTTGTCAAACCGCCAAAAAAACAAAGTACATCAGTACAAAGAAACGCCAGTCCCATTAGCCGCCAGGCTAAACTAATCTTTTTTGAAATGGCTAGAAATCTTTCTCCTTTTCTTTTCCTTTTTTTCTCTTTTCTTCAAGGAACACAAATGACTTAGATAAAACACATAATACTCAAAGTATTATCCCAACCAGGAGCATTTCCGTACCCCGGATCTTTCAGCTGTTTCTGCCCGGGCAAGGGAGAAGGGAGGGGAAACGGTCCACACAAAAGCCAACATTATGCCCCGGCGGATCTGCGCTACATCCCACTATGAATAGAGTATTGAACAACATAACATTGGGGACTAGATTATTTTTCATCACGCACAACCACACCGTTTGTCCCAGAGTTTTGGAGTGGTTTGTAAGCACAGGGTACAAATGAGACCGCGATGGTTCCTGGTGCAGGTGTTTAAATCCCCAATCTCCACCATTGGACACACAATGACTTTTATAATGGAGCCTGCAGCCCCCTCAGCTCTCTCGGACCTCCCCCACCCCCCTCCGCCACACACACCACCAGCCAGCCAGCACTGTCCCCTTGTCAGATTGTATTGGAAGCGTCTTCCAGGGCTTGTTTGTGTATTGTTTGTCTGTAGTTTCGGGGCCAGTGTTCCCATGACCCCTCTGGTACTCTTGAGAGAGGCTCTGCGCTGCCTTGAACTCCGTGTACTGTATGCTCTCTGACTGCCAAAGTGGCTCAGGAGTGGGGCCGTAGAGCACGGTTGGACTGTCGGCCCCCCCGATGCTCCACCACCGCGGGGCCCTCTCCACCGCGGGCCCTCTCCACCGCGGGCCCTCTCCACCGCGGGCCCTCTCTCTCCGCTGCAGTTCTCCTGCCGTCTCCCCCTGCTTAGCGAGGAGACGAGAGGCGCCCAGTCCATGTCAACAGGTGCATAAGCGTTTTTGGAGGCTTCTAGTGAAAGATTGCAGGAAGCAGCTCTTAGGCCCTGACGAAGGGGGGAACACGCAGAGCAGAAATGTCTTTTTGTGTCCCCTGGGCTCGGAATGCCCACTATCTCTGGGGGCCAATATCAAATTCTCCCCTCATCATCCTCTCATACACATTCCGGGGTAAGGTCAGTGGGGGGGCTGTGGGAGCAAAAAAAAGAACAAAACAAGACAAACATCCCAGAGTCCCTTGCTCCGAGCCCCGCACACAAACTCCCCTGACGATCGGCCTTTCGGTGATAACATGCCTAGGAGCGGGCGCAGTGAAAGCAGAGGCTTTTCTGTCACTCTCTTCTCAGTCTTATCGGAGAAGAGGCTAACACGCTTGATCGAGGCGCTTATCGACCAGCCAGAGGAAAACCCCTGGGCCATCCAAAACCACGGGGCAGCTGCCTAATCTTCACATGAAACACAACCCCCCCCCCCCCCCCCCCCCCAGCCCTGCCTTGCCCCCCACCGCCCTCCCTGACCCAACAGTGTGAGGGGTGGGAGACTCTCAAAGTCACCTCTGGGCTCGCCATCCTAGACTGAGACTGACAACAACACTGGCCTCTCTCCTTGTTCCTGGAGCCTCTGCCAACAGCGACCGACATAGTGAACGGCAGCCATTTTGTGTCAGCATGTCAAAACAGAAGAGAATCAAAACGATGTTTCCCAGGGCGCTGACAGCGATGAGACAGTTATTGTGGGGGGAGGGTTCGCGGCTAGTTGAAGGCTATGTTTAAGGTGCGCCCTTCTACACAGAGGTCCTCACACCTCACTACATTTCTCTTCCTATGACCTCTGTAACATCGACAGCTGCCACCGCAAACACCCGGTTGACAGCGTTCATCAGACAGAATAATTAATTTAAATTCAATACTATAATTAGAGTAGGGGCTGATGGGCTTGTTTAATGTTGACTAGTAGTAGGGCCTGTCAGGTGGACCGACATGTGGGACCCAGGATAACGCAGATGGAATTTGCAGGAATATTTGAAAATCCAGTAAGGTGCGAGAAAGTTGAAAGCAGACGACTGGTGAGGATCATTAGATGGAGATATAAAGAGAAAGAAACACACAGAGAAACAGTATGGTAAATGGACTGCATTTATATAGAGCCTTTTTGTAACCAGTGGCCACCCAAAGCGCTTTACAATATTGCCTAACAATCCCACATTCATGCACACAGTCACACACCGACGGCGGAGTCAGCCACGCAAGGCGACAGCCAGCTCATCAGCAGTAAGGGTTAGGTGTCTTGCTCAGGGACACCTCGACACTCTTAGGAGGAGCCGGGGATCGAACCAGCAACCTTGCGGTTACCAGCCAACCTCGATCTACCTCCTGAGCTACTGCCTCCCCCGTTATACGGTACGTTATAACCGAGTGTGAATGTGTGTGTCCGTGGGTGCGTGCGTGCGTGTCCAGGCGGTAGGTCAGCCTGGCAGCCATGAGGGGACGACGTGAGGTGGTCTCGATGAGCAGGTGTTGGCGGCCGGTGGTGTGGCTCCTGCTGTCGCTGCTGGTGTCCGTCCTGCTGGTGGCCATGAGCGTGCTGCTGCATCACAATGGTGAGTGATCTGCAGCCGCTGGGGAGCCACTTCGGGGGAGGGGGAGGGACTGGGGACTCATTGGGTGCTTTCAGTGGTGAGTGATAGGTGGTTAGCGCTTAATTGTGCACCTTCATTTCTCTTTGCACTTCTATTTAGACCTTCGACTACATTTCGTTGTCACTGTACTTGTACTCGGCGCACTGACAATAAAGTTGAATCTGAATCTGAATCTGAAATGCAAAAAGTACGAAATCTTATGTCTTTTTTGTACGTTGACATTAAGTTCTACTTCATTTGAGAGGTTATCGTTGAATTGGGAGACATGTGGTCTCACACGTCAGACTTTACACTTAGAATCTAATGTCAGGTAGCAGACAAGATTGGATCTGGGTGATCAGGGCGCTAGAAAAAATGTCACTTCATATTTGTTTCAACAATTCATGTTGATGGAGGCAGGGAATGCAAGCGCATGATTGGCTAATACAAACTCGGCCAGCACTAGTGAACCTTTCCCGGTGGGGAGGGAAGCTAAAACATCCTGTTCAGACACCTACGATCTTAGGAAAAGTGTTAGGGTTTCAAATCAATGTCTTGTAGACTGCCACTGCCCTCATCCACTTATGCTAATTGGTTTGTCTTATAGACAAACCAATAGATTATCAATAGATTATCAATAGATTATCTCAGTAATTAAACAGGAAACAAGCCATAACTCAACAAGCCAACACCCCCTGGAGTTTGTGGTTTCCGGCCCAGGCTCTGTGCCGCCTCCCCCCATAAATTCTGCTAGAACATAGTAGGGCTGCTGGATCACAGATTAGGGTTCTTCATTCAATTAAGACACATGTTATCAGAATTCCAAAGAAATTGAAACACTTAATCTTTCACAGGTCGAAATACGGTTTTACTTCATTCAAGGGCCTTTTTTTATCCGCGCCGTCCCAGACTACTGATAAGACAGAGGGGAGGGTGCGCGACAGGTGATATGACGATGGTGTGTATTTGGGCATGTACAGGTGCACCTCCAAAGCCCTCTCCACCAGGCTAAGAAAGCGGGTGTACCCGTAAGTGAACTCCCAGTAGGTGGCTGCTTTGTGTGGGTAGCCTTTTGTCTGGCCCTCTGTTCCAAGAGTTAAAGGGAGATAGAGCTGTTGTTTATTTAGCTGGAACAGGGTCACTCGTTTACACATTATGGCTGATTAAGCGCTATACTGTACACTGACTGATTCCAACAGACTGATGGACTGCTTGTCATTTCTGTTTCAACTCATGTTTTGAATATTGCCATTTTGCAGGAGACGTTAAAGTAAGCCTACGAGAAGTACCCGGTATGTATCATTCAAGTTCATGTTCAACGTATTTGACCCTGTTGTAGAGTTTAGATTCTCTACCCCAGCCCTCCCGACCGATATTTCCCACCACTATCCTCGGGCCGGGTTAAGCCGGGCCTTTGATCGAGGGTTTGTGTTGTTGTTTTTTTACATTGCCTATATATAGAGTAGAGCAAAGTAGGCCTAAGTAACAAATGTGAACAAGTTACACAAAGTAAAAGAAAATTTAAAAAACGCCACACATGTTGCAGCTCACGTGTCTCCGCCACTCGCACGCATCCCGTGTATTAAAAAAAATGTTGGGTTGAAATCGGGCCCGGGCTCAAAATTACAGTTAATGTGTCGGGCCGGGCAGGGCTCGGACAGAACGTGCACGGGCTCAGGTCGGGTCGGGCTTGATTTTCTGGGCCCGATCAAAGCTCTACCCTGTTTGAACTGAGGTATTCAAACTGCTGTTACCTTATATAGGTGTTAAGTCTCTCTCTGCCCTATATGAACAACAAAAGACTCAATGCAGTTATTCCGGGGAAAAAACAAACATGCACTTCTTCTGCACATTATACATCCGGTTACATTACCAACATTTACAATGGTGGAAGCCTGTGAAGTGTCCCAGATCGTGAGTGTGATGTTCAAAAGACTGCAGCCTTTGTGACATGTGGAAACACAATACAGCTGTGTGTGTGTAGCAGGCATACCCTATGCAATGCATATCTTTACCCATTAGGGACATGTAGGACATGTGCTGCACATTTGTTTTTGTCCATCGGTCAAGAATGTCACACACCTAACCCCCTCAATATTTCAATAATTAATATTTATCTATTATTTCAATGGAAGAAATTCATAAAAAAAATATTCATACACTTGAGACATTTCAATTCCAAGTGAAATCAAAGTAAATGATTGACATGGGATATAAAATATGCTTTAAACATTACAGTTTATTGTTGTTCCCCTCTAATTCTATACATGGATACGTTTATGGTTGGATCTATTTTCCAATACCATTTCATGTCCATAAGCAGCAATTGTTTATATACAGTAAATAAACCCAGCGCCGCATATTCAACAGAACACATTTCTATTGTGCATCCCTCGCACATGGGCTAAATAGGCTTCCTGTTGAGGTTCAGGTTCTAGAATTACAGGAAAATAGATATAGTAGATATAGAGTACAGAAAACGATGGGAGGCCAAGAACCTCCTTTCAACAAATCATTTTGACCAAACTATCCCTCTCTCTCTCTCTCTCTCTCCATTCTCCGCCTCCTCAGCCCTCCCTCCCTCCCAACCGTCAGCCCATCACACGCAGACCCCCACAATCCCGCGGTATGAAGGTAGGTCTGCTGCCAGCTCTGCTCCCCACCTATAGCCACCTATACCCACGTCATGACACCACACACTATTACAGACAGCACAATCAGGGTGGAGATGAGATAGGGTGAATATAAATATAAACAGGTGGCAGGTCACACTAGAGGCCACGTTAAATCAAGACCCCTTCTGCCCTTCTCCCCTTTCGTGATCGTTCATTATCCCTGCCACTCGATCCCCCTACATCAGGTCCGGTGGAGTCATATGTACGTATTTACTCTTATTGTGTAACCCACCTTAAAAGGGATTACACCCATTACTATTAGTCTGATGCTATTATTATACCATTATTCCCGTCAGGACCTGACAGTTTGATATAGACTTTCATGTCATTATTCCCAACAGAATAGCACATATATAACGTTACACAAAAGACCTTTAAAAGTCTCATATCCTTTTCTTAATTTCTCCCTTTCATAACTCACACGCAGGCCCAAAATAAACCCCCCCGCATTTGATCCAACTTTCCTTTGAACGATCTTTCCCGTCACGCAAACACAACCCACCCTTACCGGGCCTCTGGCGGAGGTAGTCCACCACACCGCCATCACACTCGTCCCCTACGCTCTCCCCCCCCCCCCCCTAACCCCCAAAAGTGCAACTGGTGAACGGCCAGGGCCGGTGCGAGGGCCGCGTGGAGGTACGCTCCGGCGACGGCGCCTGGGGCACCGTGTGCGACGACGACTGGGACATGGTGGACGCCAACGTGGTGTGCCGCCAGCTGGACTGCGGGCTGGCCATGGCGGTGGGCACCAGCTCCCAGTTCGGCCAGGGATCCGGGGCCATCTGGCTGGACAACGTGGACTGCACCGGCGGCGAGACGGACCTGAGCCAGTGCGGGAGTCTGGGCTGGGCCGTGCACAACTGCTACCACTACGAGGACGTGGCCATCTTCTGCAGAGGTGAGGCGGCGCCGTCGGGGCCGAGGGGAAGCCGACGGCTGGTGGGCCTGGATGGTGTGACCGTGAAAGGGGCTGAGACGATGTGTTTCTTTGTGTGTTCTGTTAGGCAACCAGGTGATGCTTCAAGGCAGAGGGCCACAGAGGCACACCACGCCGGCCACTGGTGTTTTGGCTTTACGTAAGTTTTCTCTTTCCTTTCGTCTTAATTACATCCTCCTTGTCAGTTTTTAAGTACTTAGTTGTGTAGCCTCTTAGATTTGTTGTATATGGGGAATAGGTTAACTTAGCGATTGTTAGGGCTTGGCACTTGTTTCTATGAGCATCCTTACTGTATCCTTACTGTAACAGCGATATATTGTTTCTCATTCTTCTGATAAATGTACTTTGGATAAAAGCGTCTGCTCAATGCCCTAAATGTAAATGTACTCTGCGTCATAACTTTGCCATCACGATAAAGCCCACAAATCCAGGAATCCGATTCAGAACCAGAGTCTTCCTTGCTGAACCTGATTTCTAATAATTTTAGTTCCTTCCCAACACCTGTAGTAGAGAACAACCCAGCACACCTTAGAGGCCTGCCTACATTCCTGGCCCTCTTTTGTGTGTCAGGTCATCTTTTGTTGAAGCCATTGCTTCAGTGTTCACCGTCCTCTGCCCTCCCACGGGGGTCATAAGACACCGGCACAGGACCTTGTTTTTCGAATCGGAATGGTGACGTAGTAGCCCGGTTCCCCACAGACCCTGTTCTAGAAACCACTGGGAAGGCCTTTGTAAACCAAGGACACTTGAGAAGAAGCTATTGTCGGCCGAGGGACTTCTTTCATGTCGGGATGTTGTTACCAGCCAGAATTTTTACCACATCTGCTTTTTTTTTTTCCATGGCAACACTAAACCGTCCCGTCCTCTATTCTGTGGCACGTGTATCTGCTACAAAGGTGTGGACCTATAGAGAGTTATAGTAAACACAGAGGTGGAATGGACCGCGTCGTTGTCACTCTCTCTCTTCCACGCCCCGCATGCATTGAAGCTTACAGAACAACACGTACACACACATTTGTGCGAGGCCTGACATCACCTGATGTCAGGTGATGTCAGGCTGTACCAATACTACATATGAAACCTGAATATCCCATATTATATTCAATAGGAATCCCAGAATAAAGTTCCATATGGATCCTGATAGTCAAAACGAGTCCCAGTATCCTTATATTCAATATGAATCCTTATATCCCAAAGGAATTCTAATATTCCATGTGAATCCTATTATTTCATATAAACCCAGTACTCTATATACATTCCATTATTCCATATGATTGCTGTAGTACTCCATATGAATCCAGGCATATCATATAAATCCTACTTTTCCACATGAAGATCCCAAATATCAAATATGAATCCTAATACCCCAAATGAATCCCGATATTCCACATGAACCCTGCAGCGTTCCGTTATGAATCCTAAAATATTCCAGACTAATCCCTCACCGACCCCCCCCCCCCCCTTCCGGCAGGCGACGGCGCCATCCAGCTGGTGGGGGGGCAGGACCGCTGCCAGGGCCGGGTGGAGGTGTACTACCGGGGCAGCTGGGGCACGGTGTGCGACGACGACTGGGGCCTGAAGAACGCCGAGGTGGTGTGCCGGCAGATCCAGTGCGGCCGGGCCGTGTCGGCGCTCCGGAACTCCTACTTCGGCTACGGCCGGGGAGAGATCCTCCTGGACAACGTCAACTGCACCGGCAACGAGCTGATGCTTTCCCGCTGCTACAGCCTGGGCTGGGGCACCAACAACTGCGGTCACCACGAGGATGCCAGCGTCATCTGCGCCAGTAAACAAACCTCCCCGGATACATTTTGCAGAAGTTTTGTACATTCAATCAAATGAATTAACCTCTTACACTCGGGGCTCCCCGGATTTGGGAAGACCGTGATCACTCTCGCAGCAAAAGGCGTACGACACTGCCCTTATTATGTAGAAATATTCATATCAAATTAAACATGAAAAACTCCGCTGCAAGCACATATAAGTCATTTTTACACACACCAAACACAACTCAAACACCATATATTAATTAGAGAAATTAGACAATTAAAAGTAGGCTGGAGCTTAAGAGGTTAAAGGTGACATATTATACCACCAGGTGTGAGTGTGATCCGCCGTTACAAGCTCTTTGAAAATCTGCCTCTTCTGGCATCCCAAGTGGGCGTGTCCACCTAGATGCGTGACAGATAGGTGACGACGTTTGCTACAGTCCGCTGGGTAGGCTGGTAGACCGATCTATCCAGCACGAATCTAGGTGGACACGGCCACTTGTGATGTCAGAAGAGGCCGATGTTCAAAACGGCTCGTGACGACTAATCCCACTCACAACTTGTGGTATGATGTGTCACCTTTAAATAAATTAAGTTTGATGATAATAACCCCTTCAAAAACATGCTTGCATGCAATAGCACTGGTGTAATTAGTGAATGTGACCCTTTTTTTTAAAGGCTCGGGTTTGACCACTCCGCCACCGCCTGCAAACACAGAGTCGATGAACGTGTGGCCGTTGGAAGGGGGGAGGGGGTTCTTCCCCTTCACCAATCTCACGCCAGGTACCACGTTCAATAACTAAGAATGATTCAGATATGATACGATGCAAGGTTGGGTGACTATGAATATAAACAGGTGGCAGGACACAGTTACTCATATTTTACTACGAATTTACTGCTATTGTGTAAACCACCTTAAAAAGGGATTAAAGTCCTCACTATTATTCATAGTATAAATATCATTCTTACCTTTGGTTCAATCTGTTCTCTTCACTCAAAACCCCTTAAAAAGCACATTTTATCCAATCTCCATTTTCATATTTTTTTATGATGCAATACAATCTTCTACAGCCTCTCGAAGAGGTAGTTATATACTGTATATCACCGTAGCCTATTTCCCCCAACTCTCTACAATCTGAACTGCAACTGGTTGACGCACACGACAGGTTTGAGGGCCATGAGCCAATTGCATATGAAGCGTTCAGCGAGGTTAAAATTAATTTAATTATGAATCCTGCACTTCTGCCAAATGACCAACAGAGGGTACTATTTAACACAGAGTTCCTCTGGCGTGCTGCAGCGCCACACGTAAATGGTGGTGAAAACACAAAATTACAGGACCTCACCTCATTTGCATTATGATTCCAATGTATGCCCATCACCTTTCAGTAGCAAACGGAACACTGCCAGTGACTCAAACTACAGAATCTACTACGACGACTACTCAAGCACAGAGAGGTGATAACCCTTCATCCAGAGACAGCAATACCAGTGTTACATACCATACAATTAGTTCATCATATACTCTCTCACCCTCCCCCACCCCCGTTGTAGTTCTGCGAAGAATCAGGGTGGTCAACGGCAACAGCAGTTGCGCTGGGCGGGTGGAGGTGTTCTACGCCACCATCTGGGGCACAGTGTGTGACGACGACTGGGACATGACCAACGCCCGGGTGGTGTGCCGGCAGCTGGGCTGTGGGAAACCCATCGCCGCCAAGGGCCTGGCCTTCTACGGCTACGGCGAGGGCCCCATCCTCATGGACAACGTGGACTGCCTGGGCACCGAGCTGGACCTGGGCAGCTGCTTCCACCTGGGCTGGGGTCAGCATAACTGTGGACACCACGAGGACGCCGGGGTCATCTGCGCCCGTAAGGATCAGGGGACACTCGCTGTAGTGTGAAATGTGCATGAGGTGTACATGTATGTGTACATGAGGTGTACCTGTACATGTACTGTATGATGTGTATATGAGATGTACCTGTACATGTACTGTATGATGTGTACATTAAGTGTACATGTATGATGTGTACATGAAGTGTACCTGTATATGTACTATGTATACATTATGTGTACATGTATGATGTGTGCATTAAGTGTACATGTATGATGTGTACATGAAGTGTACCTGTATATGTACTATGTATACATTAAGTGTACATGTATGATGTGTACATTAAGTGTACCTGTACATGTATGATGTGTACATTAAGTGTACATGTATGATGTGTACATGTATGATGTGTACATTAAGTGTACCTGTACATGTATGATGTGTACATTAAGTGTACATGTATGATGTGTACATTAAGTGTACCTGTACATGTATGATGTGTACATTAAGTGTACATGTATGATGTGTACATTAAGTGTACCTGCACATGTATGATGTGTACATGTATGATGTGTACATTAAGTGTACCTGTACATGAGTGATGTCTACATAAAGCGTGCATGGTTGATACACTTTGTGTACAAGTGTGTACAAGTCTGTACATATTCGTGCATGAGGTGTATGCATGTGATATGCTTACATCTCTGTGAGTGGTACTGTAGAACTGCAGTAGCATCAGCTGTTTGTGCAGTGTAATACTGTAAGGCCCCCATGTGTCGGATCAGAATCGCTGACAACCCCCTAATTATATCATGAGACATAATGGCTTACTATTGTATGTTAAATTCATAGCTTGCAAATATATATTATTCAGATAACACGAGCAACGCCCACAGCAAGGCAAACAAGCAGTGTTGAGATTGGTTATGAAGACGGCCGGCTGCACTCAAGTCAGTCTGAAATGCATTGCGGTTCAGCACTGTGATTCCAAGCCACAAAAACCTTGCTCAACGTTGTTTTCAACCCGTGCCTTCTTTCATGATCGCCTCGCATATTATTGATTACTACTAATGATTGGGTGGAGCACTTTCCTAATGCTTTTGGGAATAGTAGGTTCCTGCGCTTCACAGATAATGATCTGCCTCCTCCTGCTTCCTCCAGCTCCAAGCCTTTCTGCAACCGGACGGGAATTTGTGGCGAACAGGAGTGTCTCTAACGGCCAAACCCCCAATGAAGGTAGTTCATGACAGATATCATACTCAGATATCTTACTATACTACTGTGTAGTGTTTAAGTAGACACTTTAATCCACAGTGAGGGAATTTCCCGGTGAACTGTAGATCATGTCATTAAGGAGCTGGTAGTGGTTAGGCCTTGCGCATCCATAGATATATATACTGACTAGATATCGCCTGAGCTGCGCTTTTCAGTGGAACGTATGCATTGAAGCCACCGCCATCTTGCCGCAGGGTAACCTCCCCCTGAATCAATGAACAACCGATGGGGCAGAGCCCCTTTCCTAGTCAAAATCACTCTAAATCGCCTTATTTTTAAACATTTAGAGTGATTTTGTCTGGGAAAGGACCCCTGCCCCATCGGACGTTCTTTCATTCAGGTGGGTGGTTACCCCGAGGCAAGATTGCGGCATTGTCGACGGCATGGTTGACGCATGCGTAGCAGCCAAGCGCGTCATCTAGTCAGTATATATATCTACGTTGTGCATCGTGTTCGAGGTTGCCTCAATCCCAAAACGGTGTGTGCCGCTCGGAAGGTTTCTCCACGGACCATGGTCGATGTGTGACGGGCTCTCTGTGTTCTGGCCGCTTCCTGCAGGCGCCGTCCGGCTGGCAGCGGGGCTGCACCGGTGTGAGGGCCGCGTGGAGATGTTCTCCGGCGGCGAGTGGGGCACGGTGTGCGACGACGCCTGGGACATCCCCGACGCCCAGGTGGTGTGCAACCAGCTGGGCTGCGGCGAGGCCATGGTGGCCCGTCCCGAGGCCTTCTTCGGGCCCGGCGCAGGCACCATCCTCCTGGACAACCTCAAGTGCCGCGGCGACGAGGCCACGCTCCGGGAGTGCTCCCACATAGCCTGGGACGTGCACAACTGTGACCACTCCGAGGACGCTGGGGTCACCTGCTCCATGTCCTGATTACAGCCCGAACCGCGACAGCCCGATGCTACCCAGCACCCGTCAAACCACTGTCACGACACCCACTACCCAGCAACCCAGCACCCATCAAGCCACTGTCACGACACCCACTACCCAGCACCCACTACAAAGCACCCCACTACCCACCAATTAAACCAGCACCCAATAACCCACTGTCACTACACCCATTAACCCAGCACCCATCAACCCACTGTCACGACACCCTCTACCCAGCACCCATTACTCCACTATCACCACATCCAGTAACCCAGCACCCATTACTCCACTATCACTACACCCAGTAACCCAGCACCCATCAACCCAGCACCCAATATCAATTCACCCCGAATCATTCTCCTGCCACCAATCTCTCCAAAGCTCAACTCCCAGTACCAGAACCCCAGCACCATTAGAACCAGCACCAACGCACCCAGCACCATTAGAACCAGCACCAACCCACCCAGCACCATTAGAACCATCACCAACCCACCCAGCACCATTAGAACCAGCACGAACCCACCCAGCACCATTAGAACCAGCACCAACCCACCCAGCACCATTAGAACCAGCACCAACCCACCCAGCACCATTAGAACCATCACCAACCCACCCAGCACCATTAGAACCAGCACCAACCCACCCAGCACCATTAGAACCAACACCAACCCACCCAGCACCATTAGAACCAGCACCAACCCACCCAGCACCATTAGAACCAGCACCAACCCACCCAGCACCCTTCCACCCACCCAGCACTGACCCAGCACCCTTCGACCCAACACCATTCCCAACACCATTCCCAACACCATTCCCCCAGCACTGTTCCGTCCTGCACCCAGCCACCTAGCACCCTTCCACCCCTCCAGCTTGGACCGACCCACAGAGCACCCTTCCACCCAGCACTCACCCCTTCCACCCGGCACCCAACCCACGACGGAGTATCAAACACCCCAGGACTTGTAAACATGATGTAAATAACCGCGCACACAGCAGACCGAAGACTCCGGAGAAGACCAACAAAGCAAAGTGACAACATATGAGTACATTCTATAACTCTCTATTCCTATTAAGCACTTTATAAATAAGTCTATCTATATATATATATATATATATATTATATATTTAAAATGTATACACTTTTGCTACAATAGAGAAAAGGCAAAGCTCTCTTTACTGTCTCACTGTCCCTGAAGCCCCCACCCACCACACCCCCACCTCCTGAAATATTAACCCCCCATCGCCCCCTGCTTGGGACTTGTTTGATTCCAGAATAAGGTTTGCTCCAGAACACCCATGAATTATTTAATCAGTAGATACAAGTCATTCTCTCTGTTCATGAGGAGTCCTGCTATAGGGGGGGCAATGAATTTACATAATTGTATCCGTTAAGACAAGGTGCATGTGACTGTAGGCAGCTTACACTTAAATATCCACGATTCTATTCATAGCCACTGCAGCTAAGGATGGTTTGGATTGTGAAGACGTCTTCCAGGTTTTAGAAATCATATAGAGGTTCATGCTTTACCCTCTCGCGAACGCCCACGTTGAACAATGGCCTGTCTTCGTGCCTTTGCTTTCTCTTAAACGTCCCCGGATCTCACGTTTTTTTTTCAGATTCAGCCGTGTCTTTTGAATGTTGTACCACTGTTCCCTTCATTACACTATTTTATTCCTAGATTGAGTGAACTGGATTCTTTATGCCTACAAAACAAAAAAAGAAGAAATAAGCTTGTTAAAAAGTGATTCTGGCCTAGAAGTTGTGTTGTTATTTTCGGAGATTTATAATTTGTTTACCTGTAGGTGTACATTGTGTACACTATGTAAATGTGTATGTGTGTTCATGTGTTTATGTAGAGACAGTCTATATCCTAGCTAATGCACGGGGAGAGTTCAGCAATGTGAAGTCTAAAGATTGGGATGAAACAATACTGTTCTGGTTACGTAGAATAACGGAGGCGCTCGGGATGGTGAAGGCTTGGGAACATTAAAATCCTCTGAATACTAAATTGTCAAGTATGGTCCAGCCATCTGTGGCAGAACAATTCTCAGGTTTGAAAAACAAAGCTATCAACTCATGAGGCCAGATGTATGCATGACAATACCGTATGTCTGATTCAAGATTTTTCGAGTGTGCTAGAACGGTCCCACGGTTCTTTAAACAAACAAAAGAAGTTCATTGTAATGATCCAGAACAGGGTATAAATCTTTCCCTGATTGAAATCGATGAAGCAGCATTGAACAGGTGAGCCTGTATAGAAGGGGATTCAAGTCTAAACTCTGCATCTGTGAGCTGTTCATCTGTTTAACTTGGAATAAATTTCACTCCATTTGAAACTTGGCATTTTTTTATTTTAACTGTTTGGATGTGGAGGTTTTTCTTTTCTCCGATAAACCTGCGTTTAGTTGAAAAACTATTGCATGAGGATTGGACGTTTGGATTATTTTCTAATTTCGCACCCGCCTGCTTGTTGTTATTGCCCTGTGAAGGTAATACATATCAGGGTTAAACCTATTGTATATAAATGTATTCTTTGCTGAGGAATTCTTACATGGTTGTGCTGTGAAGAAAGAAGCAGGACACCTATGCCTACACTAGCCCCATCTTCCTTTAGATGTTTGATTGCTCAGTGCGGAGGCTGCATCCCCATGTTTCTATTCAGAGCCCAGTTGATCCAGGGTCTTTCATGCATAAACACAACAGCCATTTTGCAGTCCACTGTCCGTCACCAGGGGCCGACCAATTCACTCATCCTCAGACAGCTGCTAGCTGAGGCTCCGCTGATGGGACCATCGCTGTCACACCGGCTACAAACTAGCTAGCTGCCCCCACACCAGCGAGTCCTCTAACTCCGTAATGTCATCTATGGACCTGACTGTTCGTCCACACACAAGTGCAACTCAAAGTGAATAGACCGTTGTGTTTAGGTACGACAGATAACCGTGTATTGTAACGTGTGTTACCTCTGAACTGTAAGGCGTCGCGCCCACACCGTGAGGCGATCTTCTGTGGTGGGCCACACACACACACTTCTGGGTTCCCGAGCAGCAGGGCGTGTTATGACGTCACTCCGCCAGGCCACACCCTTTCTGGGTGGTGACACGAGCCGGGGAAAGGGTTCGGAGGGGGAGGGGTGTCCCGTCGGCAGGCGCAGACAGCAGGCAGCAGCTGCAGAGAGAGGACCTGGTGCCATTACTCTGCATTACAAAGATATATATATATATTAAAAAAAAGGCATAGTGCGATTTTGATTTGGAAAACAGACCAAGGTCCGTTAAAGTAAGCTAAAATGGTAGACCGTGAGCAGCTGGTGCAGAAAGCAAGGCTTGCCGAGCAGGCTGAGAGATATGATGATATGGCAGCTGCCATGAAATCGGTAAGCAAAATACCTCTGTAATCATATTTATTACATTTATATTTTAATTGGAATGATACTGACTCTTTTTTTTGTCTGTTTTAAATGTGGACTCGTGTTAAACCAGCGGGGCATATTGTAGGCGTATTCCCTTATTGGCTGTTGGACCCAGGAATCAGCCTCCGCGGGAGAACATAGGGATTTAATCGGTTAAATCGTACGATTTTGGTGTATTAAACTTATGATTAAAGATGGCAATTATCATCAAGCCATTACTTTAAACACGAGATGAGACGTTGAATCTTTGATTTAGGGAACTCAAATTGAGGCCGACCAAGCCTATATGGGACGATACCATCCGGCCTTCGGATCGGAATTTCATCCACCCTTTGTTGAAACCTTAGCATGTCTGACATACAGGTTGTTATACAGATATTATCGTACACTATCATCCTAACTGGACGTCTGCTGGTCCGGCTGTGTGAACGGCATATGCGGTCCGTTTGATCTTGGGGCGGTGCCTTCCACCGTGCAGGCGCTCGCGCTCAGCGGTCAGACTGCCCGGCCGTTCAATGATCAGGGTGGAGAAAATGTGGTGTAAAGAAAGAAAAAAACACCAATAATGACATGATTTAAACATTCTAAACTATCTCGTGAGTTGAACTCCTTGAAAGAAAGGGTCGCTCCATCCTGAAGCCCAGTTTCTCGAGGTAACGACACCACGATGCGCATACGTGCAGACCCAGAGGACGAGGCGAGCGCTATCGTGATAGAGGAGTGACATCGTCGATCGTGGTGATAGTCGTGACTCGTGCTCCGGTTTCGATGATGCAATTTTGCATAGATATATCCGGGCCGCTGTTGTCTTTGTGTAAGTAGTGTATGAGCGCAGTTGCAAGGCAATGGAACTGCATTCAGCTGCATCTCTGAAGGTTGATGCGATCGATTCGCGCAAAATCAGTGTGTGTAAAGGCTCAGCCGGATCAGTTTCAAAGGAGACACGGGTTAAAAAAAAGTGACTCCAACGATCCTACTCGGTTGTCATGCGACGGATTCAAAACGTAACGGGTTGTGCCGTAGATGCAGGGTGATGTCGCCTATAAGAGTAGCCCACACTAAACCCCATCCCCGACCTCGCTCGGCACTACGGCAGGCTCTCATATACGAGGCGTGTCGCAGCATCTGCCAAGATGCAGTAAGCCCACCCGTAGTGCACCATTCCATCCCTAACATATCGCCACCCTTTCTATGTGACATCATCCCTTTATCTACCGCAAGACCCGATATCCAGCTGCCGGCCTGTTAGTGATATAAATGTGAAGGCTACTGTAACCCACTTAAGGGCCGGGGTAGCATCCATAGGTGCTTTGTGCAATGGACCACTGTTGATGAACCACGTGACACCTATCCTTACACTGCAGATTTATTTTTCTTGTGTGATCGTGGACGGGTCGGGATGAGAGCGTGCTCACCTGCGGGGACTCGAGCGATGACACACTGTGATGCAGCGTCTAACCAGCGAGCAGGCTACGTTTGGTTGAGTCGCGTTGTTGCAGCTAATCGGTGTGTTCGAAGAGGGGCTGTGCCATGGCCTCAGAGCACCGCGGACCAGGTGGTGCTAGTGTCAGGGGGGCTTGTCTCCGCCCCCTCGGATTTGTGCCGAGTCAGAGAGGGAAGCAGCTCGTGGGCCAGCCAGTCGCTCTGCAGCAGCGGCCAGCGGGGTGTGTCTGCCGCCTCGCCCATTAGTTAAGGGGAATCCCTCGCCGTACTTCCATACTGCAGACTGTACTCGCTACGACGGGCAGCTCAACGCAACGGTACAGGATGGCGAGATAACAGCGAACGTGGAATTATAGTTGAATCATACGAATCATCAGGATGATAATCAGCCACGCTTTGTATTTGATGGATGGATAGTTGTGTAGCGGCTGCTTCCTCGTTTCCGGTAGCTGGAGAGACCACTTCATATAAACCGGGGCAATTTAATCTATTGAATTATTCATTCACATAACCTCACGTGTTTTTTGATCTCATTTTTGTTACAGCACACACCACCAGTAAAGTCTAGTCCTACATTATAGACTCTGCTGATACATTTATGACGTGTATGAACCGATGATGGAGGATAATTTCAGTTAGATCGGCAGGTTTTTGACTCATGATGGAGGGGATCTTAAACACGGGGAATGACACTGTTTTTTCCCAGCATCACCACTGCGTCTCTGGAAGTACATACACAATGTCCTGGAAAAGGGGAGTTGTGGTTGGGGTTGGACTAAATAAGTGTTGGGTGCTATGGTAATATGTACAGCTGTGTGGAGTAGCGCTCCCTTTCAGTAGGACCTACATTCAGTCAGATTTCCAAGAGAATCTGACTCTCTCTCTCTCGCTCTGTCTCTCTGTCTGTCTGTCTCTCTCTTACGCTCTGTCTGTCTGTCTGTCTGTATGTCTGTCTGTCTGTCAACACCGGAGAAGAATAATGCAAAGTGTTCTAAGTGATTTCCATTTTCATAAGATTGATATCCAGTCCTGCAGGTTATTTTTAATAATCTGCATGGGCCAAACATCGAACATAACAGATTTACCTTGTTTTTCCCAACTTAACAATAATCTTTATATGGTAAGCAGTAGCTTAAGTCAGCTGCAACGCTGCTGTATTGTAAGTGGAATGTAATTGGTCAGCCTCATGGCTACGTAGCCAGGGAGGGTGAATAGGCTCCACCCCTCCAATCTGCTTGATGGAACAGAAGGAAATTACGAGAAATTGCAATCAATGGGCTGGGACACTTTTTTCTGATACTAAGTGCACAGGCTTCATGCTTTTTATGTCTCAGGGTTATCATGCTTGATTACTCTTGATAACATAATTTAAGTTAATTAACAATTTCCATCAAAACCTTTACAGATAACTCTGACGCAACCATCCAAAAGCTCAATGAGTCAATGACTACATACTGTACATATTTTAATGTAAAATGTCCTAATGTGTATCCTCTTGGGATTGATTCCAGTTCAGTGCGACAGTATTGATAGAGTCGTTCAGAGTAGTACTATTCACTCTGGATGTTGCTTCATGAAGAGAGGCTCACTTTCTCTGTCTGCCCTTCATGCTAACAGAGAAGCTAACGGCTCTCCTCGGCTATAGGACTCTTCCCCACAGCCCAGCAGCCGTAGAGCTCTGCACATCCTTTTAATTCCTCTTGAGTGACAAACATCTCCTATTGGTTTTATTTTTAGAACACGACAGCATCCCTAACCGGAAAGGAACATCAGCGAGTGATCACAGCTACATGAGTTTTGTTTAATACATGCTCTCTCTCTGTCAATCTCTCTCTCTCTCCTCCCCCCCCCACACTATCTGTGTCTCTCTCTCTGTGTGTGTCTCTCTCTCTCTCTCTCTCTCTCTCTCTCTCTCTCTCTCTCTCTCTCTCTCTCTCTCTCTCTCGCTCTGTCTCGCTCTTAAGGCCTTTTTATGGTCCGAAGTTCCCGCAACGCAATGACCACGCGGACGCTTTGACGCAGTCGTGAACGTTTATGGGTCTGCGTCGGGTTTTAGTAAACGTATTTTGGGGAGGTGCACGTCAGGCCCTTGCAGTGGACGCAAGGAGGGTCCGTATGGACGTAAGGGGTCCGTAACCCCCTTGCGTTGTGTGAACCTGGAACCATAAAGAGCTCTTTACTCCCAGTAAAGAGCTCTTTCTCTCTCTCTCTCTCTCACTCTCTCTCTCTGTGTTTCTGCCCTCTCTATCTCTCTCTTCTACACCCTTGACAGCTCTCTCTCTCTCTCTCTCTCACTCTCTGTGTTTCTGCCCTCTCTATCTCTCTCTTCTACACCCCTGACAGCTCTCTCTCTCTCTCTCTCTCTCTCTCTCTCTCTCTCTCACACTCTCTGTGTTTCTGCCCTCTCTATCTCTCTCTTCTACACCCCTGACAGCTCTCTCTCTCTCTCTCTCTCTCTCTCTCTCTCTCTCTCTCTCTCTCTCACTCTCTGTGTTTCTGCCCTCTCTATCTCTCTTCTACACCCCTGACAGCTCTCTCTCTCTCTCTCTCTCTCTCTCTCTCTCTCTCTCTCTCTCTCTCACTCCCTGTGTTTCTGCTCTCTCTGTCTCTCTCTTCTACACCCCTGACAGCTCTCTCTCTCTCGCCCTCTCGCTCACTCTCTCTATCTCTCTCTCGTACACGCCTTACACCTTTCTCTCTTCTTCTCCTCCTCCTCCTCCTTTCCCTTCCACATCCTCCCTTCTCTACCACACCCTTTTTCTCTGTTTTTCTCTTCCTCTCTCTAACTCCCCCCCCCCCCCCCCAACGTGTGTGGCTGGTGACGTCAGTATAGAGCGCACGCTGTGATCGGAAGGAGGGGGGGGTGCAGGGTGAGGATGTGAGGAAGAGGATGGTGAGGATGTGAGGAAGAGGAGGGGGAGGATGTTAGAAAGAGGATGGGGCGGATGTAAGAAAGACGATGTGAGGAAGAGGAGGGTGAGGATGTGAGGAAGAGGATGCGAGGAGCAAAGGGGAGGGAGGGGTGGACCGCAGGGATCATCGGAGGGATAGATGCGGGGAGCGGGTGAAAACTCTGTTAAGCTAGCCCTCCCCCCTTGCAACCACCCCGAGCGGCCAGCCAATCAGATCGCCCGGCCGCTCACTGCGCCCGCCCGCGGACGAGTCATGGCAGCGAGCGACGGCGCGAGAGAGCGCGAGAGCGAGCGGGCCAGGCACGGGGAAGCGGTCGGCCCTTCGTGGTGTGCGGACCTCGACGCGCGGCGAGTACGAGGGGCAAGAGGGCGGGCGTGATGGATGAGATCCACTGGGGGGGACAGAGCCCCATTGTGTCGTCCCCCCCCCCCCCCCCCCCCCCAAGCCCACACAAACACACACACACGCACACACACACACACACACACACACACACACACACCCCGTACCGCGGCTTCCGCCTGGCCCTCACTGCGCGCCCGGGGGAAACAAAGAGAGCCAGCCATGTTTTGACAGAGAGTTGTGTAGCGCTTGTTTTTCTGACCTCCGTGAACGCTAACGGCAGTGACCTCACCGCTGTGGGTCACCCGGAGGCCAAGGTATTCACCAGGCCTCCCTGCGCCCGTCAGATACGGGACCAGGGTTCAGGCTCAGAGCGCCGATGACCGAAGCGCTCTCACTCACGCACCCGTCATTGCGCAAACTGTGGTTTGGCCGTTTCTTATCTCTTTACTTTACAGTCTGCCAAACAGAGAAAACGTTTACCGGCCGTCGTAAAAAAAAAGGTGCAATTGTTCATAAAGCAACGGTCCCCGGGGGGGAAGTTGTCTCGACCGGCCTGACCGCTTGTGTCTGTGGTTTTGTCTGTCTGTCTTATCATCTGAGGCGGTGGCGCTGTCGTATTGGTGCATTTGTTTCCTTGTGCAGTGGCCTCATACAAGGCTTGAATAGGTGACCGTTTAGAAGTCCAATGTACAGATTAGTCTGAAACGAGTGAGATATGGATACTGCATGTTTCCTGTTAGGAGTCGGCTGTTATCTCCCTGTCCTCCCCCCCTCCCTCATCCTGATCTTCCCTTACCTGCCTCCCCCCTCCCCCCCTCTCTCTCCCCCTCCCTCCCTCCCTCCCTCCCTCCCTCCCTCTCACTGCTCTTCCTTAACCTGCCTCCCCCCTCCCCCCCCTCTCTCCCCCTCCCTCCCTCCCTCCCTCCCTCCCTCCCTCCCTCTCACTGCTCTTCCTTAACCTGCTTCCCCTCTCTCCCCCTCCCTCCCTCCCTCCCTCCCTCCCTCCCTCCCTCTCACTGCTCTTCCTTTACCTGCCTCCCCCCTCCCCCCCTCTCTCTCCCCCTCCCACCCTCACTCCCTCCCTCCCTCTCACTGCTCTTCCTTAACCTGCTTCCCCCCTCCCCCCCTCTCTCTCCCCCTCCCTCCCTCCCTCCCTCCCTCCCTCCCTCTCACTGCTCTTCCTTTACCTGCCTCCCCCCTCCCCCCCTCTCTCTCCCCCTCCCTCCCTCCCTCCCTCCCTCCCTCTCACTGCTCTTCCTTAACCTGCCTCCCCCCTCCCCCCCTCCCTCCCTCCCTCCCTCTCACTGCTCTTCCTTTACCTGCCTCCCCCCCTCCGTAGCTTAGCCGCCTCTCCCCCAGCCTGGAGTGGTTTAACACCAGTGTCCCCAGTACAGATTGTCTGTAGCTTGGCGGCCTCTAAAAAGAAAAGAAAAAAGAAAAACAAAGCAGATTTTGCTGTCTCCATGGAAACAGCAGATTGCATGATATATTGCTCTTTGTCCCCCCCCCCCCCTCTCCCTGCTCTTCCCGGCTCCCTCCCTGTTCCAGTGCTGGTAATCTGGTGAGCCTGATTCAGGTGGAGGAGAACTTGGTTAGAAGACGTTGCTTTGGTTGATTGTATTGATTGTAAAGCAATGTACAGGAAAACCTGGGCACATATAAGTGCTGGATTAAAACAGCCACATCAAATTGGCTAGGTGTCTCTGTACCAAACGTGAATAGCTTTGTCTTCCGAACAGCCTCGTGGCCACTGAATCGAGGGTTAGAGTGTCTTTGTTTTTTGCCCTGAGTCTCCACGACGCAGCATTTGCCCTGCAGTCTGTACTTATACATACACAATCTGGGCCTTTCTCAACTTGTCAACTACGTTATGAGCCCGGCCTTTCTTATCACACATTGTTTGCTGAGTAATGAGGTGCCACTACCTCGTGAACATATACTGGAAGAATTGTGTAACCCCTACTGTATGATTGGGTATGGAGGGAGATATTTAGCTTGGCACTACACCAAACAGCGAGACGAAATGACAGGATATACCGGAGGAAGTGCACATAATCGCCTGGACCGTTCAGCTTCGGTGTAGACCACTGAAATAACATTCGGACATTTTGGCAATCGTACGTTTTGGACTCCCGACAAGAACGGGTGTTTTTCTTCTTATCCTGACTGGTAATAATGATGTGCTCTGAGAGGTGTGAGGAATAGAGCACCAACCCTGGCAGAACTTGGAGTTTAACAGATTTGTAACTTAACAAAAATAACCGTCCTGTCTTTATCTATATACATACTTTCAATTATACTTCAGCCAGACAGAATTATTAGATTAGTGAAAGGTATTGTGCCTTGTCAGCCTCTTGCTTTGGGTTGCTGACTGAATGCGGTCCGGTCAGTGTGACGACAACTCAAGGTGTAGCCACTATAGTTCCGGTGTGGTTCATAGTGTCCTCCGGCCAGACCCCCAGAGGGGGCGGAAATGAAGATTACACCTTTTCATTTGATCAGAGCGTGTCCAGGCATCACTGAGACGCTTGAGGGTGAGAGAACAATCAACGATCAATCTTTGTGGCTGTTTTGGTTTTGGATAGTATAAGGGAAAAGTGTGTTGATAATAGAGTTTGTTAAAAATCAAGTCACGCCTAATTGTGCTTTCTCTTCAAAGAAATTAAAAATGGCGGCATTGGCTTACATATTATATATTATTATATTATATTGCCGAACAGCAAGAAACAGCGACGTAAAACTGTCGACAACCCAAAACACAATAACAATAACGACTCGAAAAACAAAATGTATGCCGCGTGTCGTCGTCCCCCCCCGCAGGTGACGGAGCTGAACGAGGCGCTGTCCAACGAGGAGAGGAACCTCCTGTCCGTGGCCTACAAGAACGTGGTGGGGGCCCGGAGGTCCTCCTGGAGGGTGATCTCCAGCATCGAGCAGAAGACGTCGGCCGACGGCAACGAGAAGAAGATCGAGATGGTGCGCGCCTACCGGGAAAAGATCGAGAAGGAGCTGGAGGCCGTGTGCCAGGACGTCCTCAACCTCCTCGACAACTTCCTGATCAAGAACTGCAACGAGACGCAGCACGAGAGCAAGGTGTTCTACCTGAAGATGAAGGGCGACTACTACCGCTACCTGGCCGAGGTGGCCACGGGCGAGAAGAGGGCGGCGGTGGTGGAGTCGTCCGAGAAGTCGTACAGCGAGGCGCACGAGATCAGCAAGGAGCACATGCAGCCCACCCACCCCATCCGGCTGGGGCTGGCGCTCAACTACTCGGTGTTCTACTACGAGATCCAGAACGCGCCGGAGCAGGCCTGCCACCTGGCCAAGACGGCCTTCGACGACGCCATCGCCGAGCTGGACACCCTGAACGAGGACTCGTACAAAGACTCTACGCTCATCATGCAGCTGCTCCGGGACAACCTGACTCTGTGGACCAGCGACCAGCAGGACGACGAGGCCGGCGAGGGCAACAACTAGACCCCCCCCCCCAAAAAATAAAGAAGACCCCCCCCTTACCCCCCTGAAGATTACGAGTCCCCCCCCCCCCGAGTCCCAAACCCAACACCACCTACCACCTATCCCTACCCTACCCCTTACCCCTCCGACGCCTCACTCTGCCAAACACACACACACATACACACATACATACACACAACACAAAACACGCGTGCACACAAATGACGACAAAATCAACAAAAGGTAATTAGGGTAATAATCCAAAACACGTTCTTAGGAGTTTCTAAAAGTCGGGGTGTCTTCTGCCGGATGGCGCCGATGTGGCGACGGTTCTTTATTTTTACACAATTTACAAGTGAAAATCAGTAGGGAGGAGGGCGGGCAATTGTAGTTTGTGGAATTACCTGCAATTAACAAAAACCTAACGATTAGTTAGCTAGAATGTGAGCCTTCTTCGATAGCCGCCGCGACATTTGCCAAAGTCCCGCTGAGGGGGAGTGAGGTATGTCATTCAACACAGTGTGTCCATAGGGCGACGACGGTAGGGTCACACTGGCATAGACTGTTCTTACCGCTGCGCAAATGAAGCTACGCCGGCTTATCCTATTTGGTGAGAGAGGTGCATTGGAAAAAAAAAAAAACATTTTGAGATTGATCGCTTGAGCAACGAGAAAATTACAGTAAAATTGAATGTCTTCGCCTTGCTTCATGTTGTGTGAGAGAGAGAGAGAGAGAGAGAGAGAGAGAGAGAGAGAGAGAGAGTGAGTGAGAGAGAAAGTGAGAGAGAGAGAGAGAGAGAGAGAGAGTCCAGAGAGAGAGAGAGAGAGTCCAGAGTGAACAAACGTGTTTTCAGAGTTTTAAGAACGGCTTTGTTAAAAGCATTTAGGTGCACCGCACTATGTCAGTGAGAAAGCCGGGTTGTCTCTGTTACGGAACAACAGACATACACAAAACAAGAGATGTTTGGTTTGCTTTGTGTCCAGTACGTTTCCAGCTCAGTCACACAGTCATACAGTAACCGAAATACCAAGTCCATGGAGTCATTTTGGTGCTGTTGTCCCTCTCATGTGCTGATGTGCTTTATTAAACAAACACATTAACCGTTCTTGGGCACCTAATTCTTATTGTCAGTATTGTCATTACTATCAAGGCACTAATACTATTGGCTCCTTCTTTAAGTTTGAAGGACGCATATTGACACAAATGGATGATTTCAAGATCCAAGCCAAAAGTGAAACAAGCAAAAATGAATCTCAATTGAACCCTGCTAGAAAATCAAACATGTGGGCCCTAGTTTATGACCCGTACTCCCTATCCTAAAAATCATCTGGGATGTCTAAACGATGGCACGAGGTGGACATCCACCACATACTTGAAGAGCGATCTCGTATAATTCACAGAGCACATGCAATGTTAAATGGAAGATCAAAAAGCAGATTTGAGGTTTGTGGATTTCCTTTGTGTTCAGTATGTTATTGGTGAAGAAATGCACTTGCCTATTATACTGTTGAGTCAGTGAACGATAGCTGCTCCAATATTCTCCATAATATAGTATTGTGCATGCTGGTGATGTATGTATACAGTAGCTTGAATTGATTAACTTATACTGTAGATGTTATGTATTCATATGAACATGAAATTACTACTTAACTCTGATTATTTTCTATTTATTTTATTTTTATCGGATTGTTAGCTAGACCTTCTTTTAATCTGTGGTTTCTTTACTCCATTCGCTGAAGTACGCTATACCAAAACAGTGATTGTTAACAATAAATTGATCTGTTCTGGGCACTGGCTATGGTGGAATGCAGTTATTGGTAAAGTGGTGGTGGTGTGTGGCGATATTTTTTGTTAAATGCCTTTTTACCCTTATTCATGGACAAATCATTATTTGACAGATCAGCTTGATATTAAACGCTTGGTTAGCTCTACAGCAATTGCATGGTATCAAATGGTATTTTCTTTAAAACACAATGATGTATTACCAATCCAAAACTGTTTGTATACCCAACAGAAGTATCTAGATGGCCACCTCCTGGCCAAGTTTAGTGTTATGATTTAAAATGCATATACTTTCACAGAATCGTACTCTAAATAATAATTTCCCGCTTCCAAACAGTCAACAAATTGCACAAATACACAAATAGTGCATTTATAAATGCATTTATATAAAGCGCTTCTTTGTAACCAGAGGCCACCCAAAGCGATTTACAATCACGTTCACCAAATCATGCGCACATTCACACACCGACGGCATCGTCAGCCATGCAAGGCGACGGCCAGCTCGTCGGGAGCAATTAGGGTTTGGGGCCCTGCTCAGGGGCACCTCCACACTCAGCTAGGAGGAGCCGGCGATCGAACTAGCAACCTTGCTGTTACCAGTCAACCCACTCTCCCTCCTGAGCTCCATTCCGAATCCTTTAATGTGAGTTCTTAACACAATGTCTGGGCACCCAAACACACACACAGTGCATGTCTGACATAATTTTGACTCCTACTCTAGATATCTGCAAGCTACAGTGAACAATTTCAGGTAAGCCACATGCATTTAAGCGGCACTTTTGAATAATCCCAAAGAAGAGAAACATTGTTTATTCACAGCTGTCGTCTTTCTTTGTTCTGATGACACACGACAACACAGGCATCCGATCTACGATTGACATTATTTCAAAGTAATCCTACAATTACGTAATCCTCCGTTTGCATTACAATTGCTGCGTACAGACCCAGTTTATAAAAACAAAGTACTGGAATGTATAGCGACAGAATCAGCGAGTAGATGTTTTTCCTCTTCTCTGAATGTGTAATGTCAGAGTATCAGTAAGGTCAGGCCTTCTCTTGATTTCTCCATCTGGTGCTGTGCTGCAGGGAAGGACATGGAGAGCCATCTCAGAGGGGCCTTAAGGGAGGCCTGGTGGCTCTCAGCTCCCCACTCCAGAGGCTTTTCCCTGGGAAGGGTTCGGAAGGCGGCTGGGCTGATGGGGACTGACATGAATAATTTAGGCCTGCATTAAACTCGAAGGAAACAGTGACTCATGTAAAAGGAAGAGTGGAAACGCAAAGTGGTCCTAGAGACTTTACTGCCCTGTCTTCAGACTGTGTCTGGTTAGCTTCTATGTGTCCGCACACACGCACACGCACGCACGCACACACACACACACACACACACACACACACACACACACACACACACACACACACACACACACACACACACACACACACACACACGCGCACGGATACCCCACAAATGCAGGGTTAGCTTAGTGAGCTGAGCTAGCTCAGTGTCTCAGAAGAAAGCCAGGGGAGAGGGGAGGGAGGAGAACGTAGGAGATTCATCACGTCTCTCCATACAGCATGCTGGGAGCTCAGTGCATAGCACAGCACACTATAAATAGAAGTTTCCCCCTGCAGCGGGCAATCCAGAGCAGCCCTGTACGTGCACTAGTATTCTGGCACACACACCGAAAGGCTGTAGACTTGGGGGTCGGGGGACTAGATTGAAGAACAATCTAGTGCAATGACATTTTCTGTGTAAGAGGGCCAACCCGGAAGAGGTGAAAGCTTCCTTTTGCTGGAATGCTGTTAGTTTTATATTTATTATGTATTAGTGCTTAAGAAGGATGAACTGTTTTCCGTTGGACATATTTAAGCTGCAGTGCTCTTGAGTTATTTATTTAGAAAAATGCGTAGTTTATATCGTTTTTTTTTATTTGCAAGCCATTACTAATTCAAATATTTGACTAACTACTACCAAAGAAAGGAGACTAAGATGTCATCAATAATTCCCAAATACGTACAAATACCATATTATGAAATTACTTCAACTTCGTATCAGAGTCATTACCAAATACCAACCCTTCAAATGTCAATACGCAGTTATCCTAACAAACAATAATTTGTATCATCCATTTTAAATAAAGGGATGATACATTAACAGATACATTTGTGTATTCAGACAAAAAGTAGTGAGATAGTTTTCCGTAATATCTATACACTGATAGGTCCCCTTTAACCAGTAGATGGAGCTGTACAAATGGGTAAAATGTGTGTGTGTGTGTGTGTGTGTGTGTGTGTGTGTGTGTGTGTGTGTGTGTGTGTGTGTGTGTGTGTGTGTTGTGTGTGTGTGTGTGTGTGTGTGTGCGTGTGTGTGTGTGTGTGTTTGTTTATTTGTGTTGCATGTGCATGTGTGTCTGTGTGTGGGAAAGAAACAACAATCGCAATCAGCCAATAAACAACAAAGAAATTGGGCAACCTGATGTAGAAGAAGATGTGTCTAATCAAGGATTAATCTAATAACCTAATGATGGGGTTTATGGGTTGTGGTTCTAAACCTGACCCATGACGTAGGTGTACTGCTAAAACCTCAACTGCCAGCACTCACATGGAATCTGTGTTAGAATCAATGACACAAGTTGGTCAGCTCTCTTCACATTTGTGATCTGTGTCCTGTTCCACTTTGTCTGCTAAACCGCTAGACCACACGGGAGTCTGTGTCGCTCACGGTGCGTCTCGCTGTTGCTTCCTGTGATCAAGCGTGTGTCCGTGTGTTGGCTTTATCTCGCTCACATCCTCTGTTTTTCACTCATTCTTTTCTATGCTTCAATCCTGTTACACACTCTAGAGCAAGGTGTGTGTGTATGTGCTGTCATTGTTTTAAGTGAGTCTGTGGATATGTCAAGAGCTATGTTCTCCCTTCTGCTATTTGGCACAGCTCTGCAAGGTAATACCAGTTCATTTGTGCATTATATGTATGAGTTATACTCTGGGCCGGAGATGAGACCTAGAGATGCAGATATGATCTTGTTATTATCAAGACACCAGACAAACACTGATCAGTATAAGAGTAAGATGGGGGAAATGTGAAAAATGTGTTTTGGCACTGATATCCCTTCTCATGGGCTTTGCGCTGTGTCTGACAGGGCTCGAGGCTGTGAAGGTGATCCACTTTGCAGAAGCAGAAGCAGCTGTGGGCCAGAACATCAGCCTACCATGCATCTTCAATGATACAATAGATACACAAATCGTCCAAATCGAATGGCGCAAGAAGCCGAGCTCAAAGCTGGTTGTGTACCATGTGGATGTTGGACCCAACTATTACAGGCATGATGTTAAGTTTCAAACTAAAATGGGCGATGATGATAAACTCAAGGGCTCGTATCTGCAGCTTTTCAACATGCAGGTGAATGACAGGGGGACATATGTCTGTGATCTCACAGCATATCCACACGGCTCCATTAGCAGAGAAACACGGCTCGAAATTAAAGGTAAGAAATATATTGTAAATAAAGATTATATTATATCATACCCATACATATATTATACACATGAAATGTAAATAGTCTAAATGTATTGGTTTTTCTTTTGAACTATGTATTTTGAGTAGGATGGGCGTAGGATCCAATAGGGACGGGGGAAGAAGTCCCCCTGACTCCCCCACCCAAATTCACGGTTCAGTTCATATCACCATAGCATCGTTTTGGAGAGACGTTTTTGATGAAGCAGAGGATAGCAAGTGCCTATAATATATATATTTTTTTTTTTCTTTATGTTTTTTATTTTAATAATAATACTTAAAAAAAGCTAAACTGCAATATCATGTAATCACCCTCAGGTCGAAGTTGTTGGCTTTCAGGTCAACTCTTGGTCAGAGTCTGACTCGCTTCAATGAGTGGTGGCACTGTGATGATTTAAGGTCTTGTTCTGTGTGTGATATAATGACTGCGATGCACGCCAAGGTTTTGAGCTGTAGAAGAAAGCAATGTAAACAATGTTGAGACGATTGACTCAGTTTGCCCTTAATTCCATTTAGACGCGGAAGTGACATGTGATAAGGACAGCACTCTGGAAGTGTATGTTGGGGACAATGTCACTGTTCAATGTGAAGTACGTCCGTATCCTAAGGCACTCTATAAGTGGTTTAAAGTAAGTCCACAACCACATCTCAATAAGTTCCATTTCATCCACCATTGTTAATTTAATGAGAAGGAAATGGGAGGCAATTGTAAATTAACTAATTAATTGTTGTAATTAACCCAAAGTTTAATGAAGATTCATGCCCTGACTTTGGCCCAGAATGAAACTGTGGTGTCAGAGAAAAGCTCCCTGGAGGTTATGTTGATGGACGAGTCTCAAGCAGGAGTTTATACACTGATGGTCTCCACTGGACACGAGACACTGCAAAGGAGTTTTAACATTACAGTACTCAAACCGACCGAGAGCCCAAGCACAAGTAGGTGATGTTACTGATTTCATTAGATGGTCATGGTGCTAAATCCATGGGAACTTTTTTTTTGTGCGATTCAATTCACACTACATATACTGTAGGACTACAACTCTACACACAAAAAACCCAAACCAAATGAACAGTAAACATGATAAAATAAGTGACTTGAATCTCTGCCTCAAATGGAAAAGCCCAAAGTTATTAAATGTTTTTACACTGCCAAACATTCCCGTCTTATGCACGCCTTTTTTCCGGCATGGTCTGCACGTCTACACTGATCAAGGTGATATACCGGCCTGAGTTCGCACCCCAATTAACCCTCTCGGACCCTACACATGTTGACGGTGTCATTTTTGATGTAAATGCAATTCGACCGCTCCGCGGCTCCGGGGGCAGGACTTGGGTAGAGTGTTGCTGCTTTGTCTCTACAACAGAGACAACGCAGCGATATCAACATGAGCAACGTGAAATACACAAGCTGCTGATCATGTGAGAGTAGATGATGCAGTCGCATTTAACGAAGACGGGGAAAGATGCTGCAATCTACGAGAAAGACGCAGAGGAACTTTCCTTACAAGGCTTTTGTCGGGATAAAAAACCAGTGGTCAGCTAAATAAAGAATATGTTGGCGTTTTTGCACTTGTAAATAGTTAATTGTGTTTGTAGCCTACACTCAGATGTATATATAATCATAAAAAAGACATTTGCAGTATGCAAATTTTCAAAAAGAGGTCTACTCTTCGTGCGTAGCCCCGTCTTCTCAAGTGAACCAAGAAAGTCGGCTCCGTGACAACGGGGGATTTTACCCCCTCAGTTTTACACAGGCAAGACAGTGAACAGGTAACTGTAACCGAGTAACCTCCAACCCATTTTCCACCATCCAAAACTGCAGTGAGCTACACACACATTCACACCATCGTCACAAAGCATCTGGTTGTGACTGCAATCGGCTGGCAGATTTCAGAAAAGCTGGTAGCCTACAAATAGCAGTTTTATTTTATGTAATACAGTTCAGTAAAGCTTCATAAGATAAATTTCATTAACATTTTGTTTACCTTCATATTTTACAGTTAATTAACAATCTGACTGATGCTGACTTACATATACCATATCATTGTAACATGGCATATTGGTTCTATTGAATAACTGTACACACGTCTCATTTTCACAGAGTTGAAAGAGTTGAGTACTGGCGTCTACTTTATGTGGTTCGCCATCATTCTGTGTCTGGTCGTATTTTTCGTGCTGGGAGTTCTCTACAGGAAATACACCATCCAAAAGAGGTGATTACCATTTGACAGTATCTTCATTTCAAACAAAGGTCATAATGCGAGTAGGAATGGCAAACATGCAATGTGCAGAATAGCCCCTTCGGTCAATCGACATGGATGCATTCATTTTGGCCCCTGTACCCAGGCATCGTCCAGCTCGATTCAACCCCCCCCCCCCCTCCTCCAGAGGAGCACGGCTCAGTCAAGCCACACCAGATTCTAACTGGAGAAGAAATTTCCTGTGGAAAAAGTGGTGAGTGCTGTAGTGCAAAGTGAGGTTGAAAATACATAGTTTAAAACATAAAGAAATGTTGAATAGCTTAACAAGTGAAAAGATTTGAACTAAACATGCACACCATTTAAAAAATGTAAATATAATAACAAATATGAAGTGAAGAATTAAACAAATTGCTAATGTGATAAAGTTTGAATACATTTCAGATAAATGTAGAATGGCTATAGATAGAGATATAGATAAAGTTTGAAATAGTTAGTTTGAAAAAGTTTTAAATTAGTGTTACGGTCAAGTTTGTGTCAGAGTTGGGGCTCGACCCCGGATCTGCAAACCCACAGTTCTACTCTAAACCCAATGAACAAAAGGGAAGGGTGTAGACTCAAGTGCAGAGAGGGTTAACTGAAGTGTTGTTTATTATAATGAAGTCTTTGGGCAAAAACACAGATCACAAAATTCCAAAGCGAGGGCAAAATCCAAAAAGGGCAAAAGGTCCAACAGAGAAGGCAAAAGGTAAACCCAAAAACGGGTAAATCTTTGTAAAAAAGACAAAAGTTCAAAACGTCATACCAGAGGGGCAAATCCAAGTTGGTAGTCCAGGGAGCAGGCAAGCGGTCAAAACACAGAATCAATAGTAATGTCCTATACAAGACTTAGCTTCGGTCAGAGTACAAACGTGGCACACCAAAGACTAAGCACTGAACATAGGCAAAAGCAGGGCAATAAGACATGGCTTAATTGGTCATGTGACAGGAGCAACAAGACACAGGTGACAGGAGTAATTGGCAATGCAAGGAAACAGAAAATACTTAAATAACACATGCACAGCCATTAGATGCCGCCAAAGTCCAAAGTGCAAAAACCATTATTCAAAACCATGACTGTGTGTGTGTGTGTGTGTGTGTGTGTGTGTGTGTGTGTGTGTGTGTGTGTGTGTGTGTGTGTGTGTGTGTGTGTGTGTGTGTGTGTGTGTGTGTTTGTGTTTTAGTGATCAGACCAAATCAGTTCGAATAAATGAATCTTTAACAAGCACGAACCGACCTGATTTCTTCTCTCTCGTTTGTCTTGTCGTTCGTTCTCAGACGACTCCTCCCAGACCCACTAGTCGCTGAGTCGCTGACTAGCTGTTCGTTCACTGATTGTGAGCGGTGAAGAGGGACCGACTGAGAGACGTCACGACTCACGAGAACCAGCCAATCGTATGCTGTTCTAGGACTGAGTCTAGGACGCTCTCGTTTATCAACCGTTTTCTTGGAAAAAGAACAAATGGGCTCAGTGAGCGAGCTTACGATAATACGATTAAATAACAGTGAAATGGTAAATGCATGCTGTCTTTGTATTTTCTGTGTCATGCCAGTTAAATACAATATTTGAATGTCTCGTCAATCTGTCTCGTTCTTTCATGGTTCGTTCTCACACACGCAACCTGGGTCCCCCACCTTGGTGGATCTTGATAGATTCTTGAGTGGGGATGGCCATCTTCACAATAGTGTTAAGTTACTGTTAACCAAAGAAAAATCAAATATGCCCAGAATAAACACAACTGTACATCATTTATTTTTAAACTCCATCATTGCTAAACAGTGTTGGGAGTAACGCGTTACAAAAGTAATGCATTACTGTAATGCATTACTTTTTGCTGTAACGCGGCAATGTAAGGCATTACAAAAAAAGGTAATATTTTACTCTGTAAAAATGTCAGTAACACGCGTTACAATGCATTTTAAACCCGAAATTAACTTGTGTGTTGTTTTTATACAAATTCGCCAACACATTCGCAGAGGAGAAAAAAATCCACGCAAATATTCCTTCCTCTTACTGCTATAGGAGAAGATCACGGCAGCAGCAGTCTAGGAGGGTTGGTTGTAGTCTTTTCGCTCGGTTCTCCGTATCAACAGTAGGGCTAGAACGGAGCGAAAAGACTACAACCAACCCGCCTTTCCGTTTCCGGTCAAGGAGCAATGAGTCTTGCAACCGAAATCAATGGATTTACAGAATGCCAAATAAAACACGACAGAAACTGTATTTCCCTATGATACTTGATTTGGAACATCAACGAACACCACTAACCACTCGTTGGTTGAGTTGCACATTTCTGAACGTTTAGGGTTGTTTTAAGGACAGGTTTGAGAATACCCACAGCCTGCCATTGTGAAGCAGGCAGGGGCGATTCGAAATGAGCCAAATACCCGAGAGTGTCAACCACTCTATTTCATCTTAAACAAACCAGAAAGGGGGCTCAATGTTGTTGTTTTTTTACAATCTACCGTAGTAGGCTCTAGCTCTATTGATTTCAATATGAATACCTAAAGTTACAGTATTTCTCTTATAAAATGTTTTGCTCCATGAGCCATAACTGCGACCATTATATTGTACTTTTGTTAGCCTTAAGCCTAGCTCAGTCATTATGCCATACCACATCACCTCCTGCTGTGTAATGAGCTGCATTGAACACAAGAAGATCTATTGAGAACACCAAATCCATATTTCCTGTTATTTTGGTGAAAGTAATTCAAAAGTAATGTAAAAGTAGTGTAATGCCTTACAATTCAAAGGCAGTAATATTGTAATGTAACTAATTACTTTGAAATGACAGTAACAAGTAATAAATAATGCAATACTCTTTTGAAGTAACTTGCCCAACACTGTTGCTAAATAAACTATATTATCTTGCTGATATGTTAAACATCCAATAATCAACTACACCCCCCCCCCCCCCGGAGTGCCGTCAAAAAATAAATAAACATAATAATGTTAAAAATAGCCCCGTAGAGTATACTTCTTTGCGGTTGCATTACCAGCAGCCACAGATGCAAAATTGTAGCCAGTGAAAAACGCACAATTCTGACGTGTCCATATATGGGCAGATTTAGAATAATTTGTTGCAAAATGTTGCAAATTTAACGTCGGTATTCTTTCTTCTCTATGCATAGCGCATCTCGTCGATAATGCTGTTTCTTGCTGCTAGCCTTTCAGTGAGATCAGAGAGTGTTGAGAAGGACAGTAATAAAATATCTTTGGTAAGATGTATATAAGAAGAGAGACCCGCAGTGAATTCAACCCGGTCTACTTGACATCGAGTTAACATCCGTTAACGTTCCCTGCAGCGCGGTCCGGCAGCCTGAGCTGTGCAACCACAACCACCTCTCTCACTCAAAACAAGCTACACATACGATCTGTCAACGTCGCAACCAATTCGATTTTGTCTAGAGGGGAGTAACTGAGCGCCCCCTCCCGAAGTGGTACAGCCCAGGTCGGCCTTGAACTGCGATTGGTCAGAAAGACGTGACAGCTAATGACAACATTGAACTCTCGTGCAGGCTCGAACAGAGTGACACACATGCACACACACACACACACACACACACACACACACACACACACACACACACACACACACACACACACACACACACACACACACACACACACACACACACACACACACACACACTTAAGGAGTTTTTCACCCGCTGCGTATCCAGCTTGTTCCACGCTTAAAGCACCCAGGCTACTAGTATGCAGCGAGTATCTCATGTTCCCCCCTGCGGTGTATTCCTGTATGTCCGCATCCCCTGCCCTCCAGTTGTCATACGATTCATGCCGACTGGCCTAGACTGGCAAATGGGCATTGGGACTTAAGTGTTTCCAAAATTAAGAACAAAACAAAGCTAAGCTAACAGTGAGGCAAAGCTTACCAGCTGGTCCACGCATCTACTTCCCGAACTAAAGTAACTCAAAAATACAGTGGGTAGCAACCCTTCTACCCTAATGTGTTGTAAGAGGCCTCTGTCTTACCCGTCCCAAGACTGCATGGTAGCAACAAAGGACATAGAAATGGTGGGGCTGACAAACGGTTCACAATATGAGAGTGCGAGCGAGAGGGAGAATAAAGGCTCTAGCATTCCTATCAAAACTCTCCAGGGACACAAACATGTGATGTT
Organism: Pollachius pollachius; assembly: GCF_949987615.1. Classification (NCBI taxonomy): domain Eukaryota; kingdom Metazoa; phylum Chordata; class Actinopteri; order Gadiformes; family Gadidae; genus Pollachius; species Pollachius pollachius. The sequence goes on along the minus strand of NC_136939.1, from coordinate 5,752,972 downwards.
GGGGACCCCAACATCGCCGCAGACACCACACATCACACCAACCATATCATCGGCACACGCATACGCACACACACACACACACACACCACACAACTGAATTCTTCATGATAATACTGTCTTCATATGAGCTCGTGCCTCACCAGTGTATCACCAGATGTTGTTAAAGGGGACATATTATACCACCAGGTGTGAGTGTGATTAGCCTTATAAGCCGTTTCAAAAATCTGCCCCATATGACATCACTAGTGGGCGTGTCCACCTAGACCTGTGCTGGATAGATCAGTATACCAGCCTACCAAGTGGACTGAAGTAAACGTTGCTCATCTACCCAGCACAGATCTAGGTGGACACGCCCACTAGTGATGTCAAATGGGGCAGATTTTTAAAACGGCTTGTGAGGCTAATCACACTCACACCTGGTGGTATAATATGTCCCCTTTAACACACATCAACAAGGGATATGCTATGACAGTCTGGTATGTGAAGGATGTATACAAGAGCCCAACCGTAAAGTTAATATATATATATAGTGTGTGTGTGTGTGTGTGTGTGTGTGTGTGTGTGTGTGTGTGTGTGTGTGTGTGTGTGTGTGTGTGTGTGTGTCCAGGGCAGGCGAGATGCTGGGTATGTCCGCCTCCTCCATCATGCCGTTGAAGAAGTACTCCAGTGAGCTGAAGCTGGACAGCAACAAAGACACCAATTTATATGTCATACAATCATTGTAAACGCAGACTTCTTCCCCTACACGCATTGTTTTTTACCAAGGTATCGATCACTGTCTTGCCGTAATATCAATGTTACACTAGTCTAAATAATCCTTTTGTGGCTAAGAAGCATTAGGCAGGTCTGTCAAATGCAAAGATGTATTTCCCAACGTATTAAACGGCATCTGACACTAAACAATGTTTGTCTTGAAAATATAATTAAAACTTGTGAGATCTGTTTTCATGGGGTTTTCGAGCGATGAGTAGCGATAGAAGATGATGATTGGTATAATACCAGTCCTAATATGATCAAGCTTTTCCACCCAGGGAAATACTCACAATTCCACAATATTAGACAAGCACTAATCCAATAAAGGACTCGCAGGTTCATTCACTGATGAAAGTGAAATACGTGTTGTTTCAAACATCAATATCTTTCTTGAACGCCTTATTGGCACCAGCTGTTGACTTGACGAGCAGTCCAATCAACACGGAGATAAGCATCCCGAACTAATCAGGGAGTGATTTAAAGCTAGGATGGGTAATTTTGGAGAAAACAGCCGTTGAGACTCCGTTGTGTTCTCTCTGGTCCCTCCCTACCACGCGCTACCTGCTGTAGCTCCTCCCTCCGAACGTCAGTTATGCGCGTTCATGTGAATTCAGTTACATTGATAGGAAGCCGAAACAACATTGCAACAACGTTATAACAATACATGGAATATCATATGCTACACTTCCCTCGCTGTGCTTATCTTGGCAGATTTGTCAAAGTAGCTTTTACACGAACGTGACTTGGACATTATCCACAGTTGGTTGAGGCCTAGGCGAGCACAATCTCTGTGTTATTCCGACAGGTTAGTGTGACCATAACTAACACATAAAACGGACTGGAAAAAAACCATGGGCCGATGCAAGACATCCTACGGAACCGTATTGAAACGTTTACATTACAGAACCGTAATGTAACAGTTATCGTGGCTCTGCCTAGTAAAAAACCATACCAGCCGACACTTTACATATTCTTCACAATATACCATGGAGAGATATCACTATTCCTTACCTGTCTATAAGAAATGTAGCCATCTCAGCGTCCGATTTTACGTTTCTCAGGTCACGTAACTCTCCATCGCTCATAAGCCACGCCAATGTTTACTCTGGTTTTATTTCGAGCTCTCTCCGCCTCCCTTTTAGCAGCTGTCCTTTCAACAAGTGTCTTTCCTCTTTTTTTCGCTGTCTTAGCGGTGTTAGTTGTTGGTATCCGGGAATGGGAAATTTAGGGGCCGATGATGAAGACATTGCTATTCATTTGATGTCGCCGTAGTAGTGCAAAACTGTCAGACTGCTAGGCTCGTGAACGCTCACGCAGGGACGCACCAACGTCGTTGCCAAGGTGAACGGACAGTCCCACAGCCAATAAGAACGGAGAATCAGAGCCTCGCTCTGATTGGTCAAAGTGTACATGAGCGGTGGCAATTTTTGGGGGCGAACCACAGAGGCAGGGGAGAGCAAAGTAATGGGCAGATATTCTCAGAGCACTTCACCTACATATAGCTGAACGGCTATTATGACAGTTTTGCCAAATATTACAGTAAAAAAATTACCCACCCTAGCTTTAAGAGACAGCTCCTTAATAGAAAACCCATATGAAACACCCAGATTTAGAATATTCATATATCTTCTAGATGCTGCATTGGTGAATGAGAAACTTACACATTATACTTCGTATGACACAGTACCAAGTACCCAAATGTCAATAGGCAGTTATCCTAACAAAACAATTGTTTGTATAATCCATTTTCAATGAAGGGATGATACATTAACAGATACATTTGTGTATTCAGACAAAAAATATTGAGATAGTTTTCCCTAATATCTATACCCTGATAGGTCCGCTTTAACCAGTAGATGGAGCTGTACAAATGGGGAAAATGTGTGTTAGTGTTTGTGTGTGTGTGTGTGTGTGTGTGTGTGTGTGTGTGTGTGTGTGTGTGTGTGTGTGTTTGTGTGTGTGTGTGTGTGTGTGTGTGTCTCTACATCAGGGCTGTGGATTCAATTAACACATAGTGTGGCAACCCCGCGCCGGCAGACCTGGAGGAAACTCGCCAACGCTCTGAACAGCGCCCTCTCTACGGACAAGTAGTCCAAGGGAGATACATCCCCTTCAACACGGCTGTAACCGCCCACCAATCAAACAGGCACAGACAATCATGGGGATTGAGATCACCTGGGGGAAGGCGACGGCAGAGGGGTATTAAAGGCCGAGCACACAGCAGTCACGCAGAGGAGACGCATAGGCGAGACAGTCACGCGACCAGACGAGACCGACATACTATATCGCCCTAACGTTTGGAACGCTTTCCTGTAGGAACAACTGAAGGGTGCCGGGAGCACCATTCAGGCCGGACACCAAGACGGACCTGGCCAGAGAACCCTCACCTCTTTTCCCCATAGTGGAAGTAGCCTTAGTTATTTTATGATTTTCCTCATTCTCCTGGGCAGTCCAGTAATAAAACCCTCGTTTCGACACCGGGCTTGAGCGTTCTTTATTGGGAATCCCAGCCGCCGACGACCGGGGTTGCCACAGTGGTGGAGAATGCAGGCAATGTTACGTATTTTAAGCACATAAGCTGCCCACACATAGCCACAAGGGGAGCAGGACCAACATATAAGCTGCAATAACTACTCCAGCCACAGATGGCAGCACCTTTAGACAGGTGAGGAAGCCGGAGCAAATACGTCACATAGGCCACGCCTACTTCACACAGGCCACGCCTACTTCATACAAACAGGGAGCGGGAGTCAGATGAGGTCAGAGACATATGGCAGACCCGTTGAGAGCCCCGGGGAAAGCACCCCGGGGCTGTAAGATAGCTCTGCAGTATCTCTCTCCACGCGTGTTAAATACAATTCCCTCCTTTTGCTTCATAGTTACTATACAAAATACTTTAACAAATGAAGTGAGTTAAAAGCGACCCGGATTGAACTACTTTCTTCAAGAACACGACAGCAACGCGATTCTTCGGCTAAAAACCCTCGAAGCCCGACCATGGTGCAGCCAGAGGAGCAACCCGCAAGGATGGACGAGGAGATCGAGGTCCTACGGAGATGTGTGGTCCTACGGAGATGTATGGTCCTACGGAGATGTATGGTCCTACGGAGATGTATGGTCCTACGGAGATGTGTGGCCCGCAGACCAGTGGGACGACATCTTAGCACCCTTCCTGACCGGGGAAGCCCAATGGGCCTACCGGGATCTTCCCCCACTTCAGGCGGGGCATTATCCCACGCTCAAGCGGGCCATCCTGGCCCGCTATGGACACAGTCTCCCGGCCAGGGGCGAGGCTAGCCCATTTTTAGGGGTGCTGAAGCACCCCTAATAAGGGGCTCAGCACCCCTAAAACTTGGGAGTAAGAAATGTTATTCTAAAAATTATATTTGTTCGTCTTTGAAATTGTTAAATAATGTCCAAAACATAAAATCTTTTGAGTTAGTTGAACCAATGTTAAAATTATGAAGTTATTTTTCAATAGAAATATTTTTTGTTTTTGTGTGAAAAAAGGGTGGGTGGTGTGGCAGTGGGGCTCATTGAGTGCTCAGCACCTCTAAAGCTCTGACCCTAGAATTGCCCCTGCTCCCGGCCCAGGCGCATCGTTACCATGATTGGACATATGACCCGCTCGGCTCAGTGAGAAGCCAGATCTCACACCTCATCCGCCTAGCCGAGCGGTGGCTCATTGAAGGAGATGGACCCCCTTGGCTGGACCGGCTCGTAATAGATCGATGCATCCTATCCCTGCCTCCCGGAGCCAAGCGCTGGGCCTCAGGGAACCAACCCCGAACAGTGAACGACCTCATCGAGCTGCTAGAAAACCACCAAGTCACCCAGTGGCTGTGCGGAGGAACAGACCCACCTTCCAGAGGAGGCAAGACGCGGGTCGAGCGACGCGGACGGGCGACGGAGACCACACGCTCCCAGGCACCACCACTCCGTACCCCAGCTTACCCGGCACAGTCCACCGCGGACCGCAGAAGCCTCGCCCCTCCAACTCCGAGGGAGGAATGGAGGTGCTACACCTGCGGCCAGAGGGGCCACCTTGCGCGCCACTGTCCCGGAGCAGGGGACGTCACGATGCCCACCGCCAGCATGTCGGATCGGAGAGGAGAAGCCTGCCTCCGTACTACCTGCTGGTCCCACGAGAAAACCGTATCCCAAAGCCTGCCGGTACGGGTGGGGTGGCAGGACACCCACGCCCTCCTCGACTCAGGCAGCGTGCTTACCCTGATCCAACCCGTCAGAATCTCCCTTACTATCCCCACCCTGCTAAATAAAAGCATCAATTCCTTTGCCACTGCCTTGGCCGTGGCAGCGCGGAGAGGAACTGCCTCCGGGTAGCTCATTGAAGGAGATGGACCCCGTTGGCTGGACCAGCTCGTAATAGATCGATGCATCCGATCTCTGCCTCCTGGAGCCAAGCGCTGGGCCTCAGTGTACCAACCCCGAAAAGTGAACGACCTCATCGAGCTGCTAGAAAACCCACCTTCCAGAGGAGGCGAGAGGGCGTGGGTGTCGTGCCGCCCCACCCGTACTGGCAGGTTTGGGGATACGGTTTTCTCGTGGGACCAGCAGGTAGTACGGAGGCAAGCTTCTCCTCTCCCACCTCATGTCCGACGGAACCCTTGGACATGAGGTCGAGGTGGGCTGCATCCACGACCGAACAGAGACCTACCCCAAAAACCGCATTACAGTACAAACCCCGAAGGGAACCTTCACGGTTCAGGCCGGGGTGGTACCGAACCTCCCCATGCCTCTTTTAATTGGGCGGGACTGCCCCATCTTTGGAAGACTGTTAGAGGCGGCGCTCCAGACACCCCAACCCCGACGTCTCCGGGTGAGACCACGCCGGTTGCGTAGCCGGCCCGCCTACATGGCAGCCCAACAACCGCCATCCCGGTCCGACTCCGACGACGACGAGTCCCTCGGAAGACCTGCGAGAGGGACGGGACGCCAACCACACGCCTCGTCCACGGACTCCATTCCCCAGGGGAGCCCAGACACGATGACTGCCTCCGAAAACAGACACCCCCAACGGCGGAGAGAGAGAGCCCAGACCTCATCGATTTCTTCAACTTCCCCCCCCGCCGCCGAGGGACGTACGGACAGGGGCGGACAGTTTGCCACCGCCCAACTGGAGGACGACGTTCTTAAACATGCCTGGGGACACGTGTAGGTCCACGAGGGCGTATCCAGGGACTCGGTGAGTGGCCGGCACTACCCACACTTCAGCACACGGGGGGAATTACTGTATAGGGTAGTGCAGAGGGGAGGAGAAGAGATGGAACAATTGGTAGGGCCAAGGGCATATGTGAGCAAAATTCTGTATATGGCCCACACTCACCTCCTGGGGGCACATCTGGGGATGGATAAAACGAGGGACAGGATCCTGATTAGGTTTTATTGGCCCGGGGTGAAAAGGGACGTCGAGGACTACTGCCGAGCCTGCCCCGATTGTCAACGCACCGCCCCGAGACCCACAGTACGGAATCCCCTCATCCCCATGCCACTGATGGAAGTCCCAATCGATAGACTAGCGCTAGATATTGTAGGCCCCCTTCCCAGGACGAGCCGAGGTCACCGCTACATACTAGTCATGGTTGACTACGCAACCTGCTACCCGGAGGCAGTTCCTCTCCGCGCTGCCACAGCCAAGGCAGTGGCAAAGGAATTTATGCTTTTATTTAGCAGGGTGGGGATAGTAAGGGAGGTTCTGACAGACCAAGGCACCTGTTTTATGTCCAAAGTAATAAAAGACCTACTCAGCATGTTGCAGGTCCGCCACCTCCGGACATCCGTCTACCACCTCCAGACCGACCAGGCCTTGTGGAGAGGTTCAATCAGACCTTAAAGACCATGTTGAAAAAAGTGATGGAAGTGGACAGAAAAAACTGGGACCAGCTACTTCCACACGTATTATTCGCTATCCAGGAAGTACCCCAGGCTTCCACTGGCTTCTCTCCCTTCGAGTTACTCTACGGCAGACGACCGAGAGGGCTACTCGACATCGCCAGGGATGCCTGAGAGAATCAACCCTCCCCACACCGCACTGTCATTGAACATGTGGAGCAGGTGCGAGGCCGGATGGCACAGATCTTGCCCCTGGTCCGGGAACACCTCGGACGAGCCCAACAAGCCTTGTCCCGGGTGTACAACCGGGAAGCCCAAATGCGCACCTTCAACCCGGGCGACCAGGTCCTCGTCCCGACCTCGGAGTGCAAGTTCCTGGCTAAATGGCAGGGGCCATATGAAATCATCGACCGGGTCGGCGACGTCAATTATCGGGTCCGACAACCAGGAAGACGCAAGTCCGTCCAGTTGTACCACATCAACCTGCTAAAACGATGGCAACCACTGACTGCCCCCTGGGATTCAGCCCTCCTGACACTGTCCCCTCGTCTACACATTCCCGAGGTTCCAGTGGGGGAGTTGCTGAGCCCGAGCCAAACCCAGGACATGCGGGAGATGGTGATCCAGCATCTCGATGTCTTCTCCGAGCGACCCGGGAGGACTACCATCACCAGCCACGACATCCGGACGGAACCGGGAGTCAGAGTCCGCCTTAGCCCCTACAGGGTCCCGGAGGCACGCCGCGCCGCCATCAGGGCAGAGATCGCCAGCATGCTGCAGATGGGGGTCATCTAGGAGTCCCACAGCGCTTGGTCCAGCCCAGTGGTTCTGGTACCCAAGCCAGACGGGACTTACAGGTTCTGCAACGACTTCCGCAAACTGAATGAAGTGTCAGCATTTGACACGTACCCCATGCCCCGTGTGGATGAATTGATAAAGCGACTGGGTCCGGGGAATCCCAGCCGCCGACGACCGGGGATGCCACAATAGATTATTTCATGGATGTGCACTGTGTGTGTACAATTCTTAAATTCAAGTTGAATCCACAAGTCTGAAGATCAGATAGGGTGCGTGTGTGTGTGTGTGTGTGTGTGTGTGTGTGTGTGTGTGTGTGTGTGTGTGCACTCACATGGAATCTGTGTTAGAATCAATGACACAAGTTGGTCAGCTCTCTTCACATTTGTGATCTGTGACTTGTTCCACTTTGTCTGCTAGACCGCTAGACCACACGGGAGTCTGCGTCGCTCACGGTGCGTCTCGCTGTTGCTTCCTGTGATCAAGAGTGTGTTTGTGTGTTGGCTTTGTCTCGCTCACATCCTCTGTTTTTCACTCATTCTTTTCTATGCTTCAATCCTGTTACACAGTCTAGAGCAAGGTGTGTGTGACTGTGTTGTTGTAGTTTTAAGTGAGTGGAGTGGAGTCCACCTAATAAATGATGTGTTTTGAGAATTTAAACATGCCTGTGGATATGTCAAGAGCTATATTCTCCCTTCTGCTATTTGGCACAGCTCTGCAAGGTAATACCAGTTCATTTGTGCATTATATGTATGAGTTATACTCTTCTCATGGGCTTTGCGCTGTGTCTGACAGGGCTCGAGGCTGTGAAGGTGATCCACTTTGCAGAAGCAGAAGCAGCTGTGGGCCAGAACATCAGCCTACCATGCATCTTCAATGATACAATAGATACACAAATCGTCCAAATCGAATGGCGCAAGAAGCCGAGCTCAAAGCTGGTTGTGTACCATGTGGATGTTGGACCCAACTATTACAGGCATGATGTTAAGTTTCAAACTAAAATGGGCGATGATGATAAACTCAAGGGCTCGTATCTGCAGCTTTTCAACATGCAGGTGAATGACAGGGGGACATATGTCTGTGATCTCACAGCATATCCACACGGCTCCATTAGCAGAGAAACACGGCTCGAAATTAAAGGTAAGAAATATATTGTAAATAAAGATTATATTATATCATACCCATACATATATTATACACATGAAATGTAAATAGTCTAAATGTATTGGTTTTTCTTTTGAACTATGTATTTTGAGTAGGATGGGCGTCCAATAGGGACGGGGGAAGAAGTCCCCCTGACTCCCCCACCCAAATTCACGGTTCAGTTCATATCACCATAGCATCGTTTTGGAGAGACGTTTTTGATGAAGCAGGGGATAGCAAGTGCCTATAATATATATATATATTTTTTTTATATATATTTTTTTCTTTAATATATATATATATATATATATATATATATACATATACCATATCATAGAGTTCTCCCCAAACAATGCTATAACATTGAAATTGAGCTGTACCGACAAAGACATTTAATTTCTGAAACGGTCTAATTGGTGAAATACACTTGTTTTATTCGAATAATGCTTAAAAAAAGCTAAACTGCAATATCATGTAATCACCCTCAGGTCGAAGTTGTTGGCTTTCAGGTCAACTCTTGGTCAGAGTCTGACTCGCTTCAATGAGTGGTGGCACTGTGATGATTTAAGGTCTTGTTCTGTGTGTGATATAATGACTGTGATGCACGCCAAGGTTTTGAGCTGTAGAAGAAAGCAATGTAAACAATGTTTAGACGATTGACTCAGTTTGCCCTTAATTCCATTTAGACGCGGAAGTGACATGTGATAAGGACAGCACTCTGGAAGTGTATGTTTGGGATAATTTCACCATTCAATGTGAAGTACGTCTGTATCCTCAGGCACTCTACAAGTGGTTTAAAGTAAGTCCACAAAAAAATCTCAATAGGTTCCATTTCATCCACCGTTGTTCATTTAATGAGAAGGAAATGGGAGGCAATTGTAAATGTCAGTGGTTGTAATTAACCCAAAGTTTAATGAAGATTCATGCCCTGACTTTGGCCCAGAATGAAACTGTGGTGTCAGAGAAAAGCTCCCTGGAGGTTATGTTGATGGACAAGTCTCAAGCAGGAGTTTATACACTGATGGTCTTCAATGGAAACGAGACACTGCAAAGGAGTTTTAACATTACAGTACTCAAACCGACCGAGAGCCCAAGCACAAGTAGGTGATGTTACTGATTGGGATTTCATTGGATGGTCATGGTACTAAATCCATGGGAACTTTTTTTTTGTGCGATTCAATTCACCAGATTAAATCTGATAGTATATATTTCATTGGTATCTCATCTGCGAGATGTATAAAATATTACAAATACTGTTGGCCAACAACTCTACATACAAACCAATAAAAATAAAGTGAATCTCTGCCTTAAATGTAGTTACTGTTGTTAAGACTGAGTAAAGATGAAGCATTCACATCTTCAACTGTTTCTCTTTCTGTATCTTCATTGAAAATACAGAAAGAGAAACAGGGCAGCTGTATCTGAGTAACCTTGAACCCATTTTACACTATCAAAAACCGCAGTGTGAGCTACACACACATAAGATACCCAAACACTTCACAACATCATCAAAGGGAATATGATTGTGACCGCAATCGGCTGGACGAATTCAAGAAAGCTGGCACAAATAGCCCTTTTTATTTATTTAATGTAATATAGTTGGTGATTCATTTAGTAAAGCTCCATACAAACCTTATTTTATGGAAGTTATATTTCATTAATATTTTGTTTCATGTGATATTTCTTATATTTGACATATAATTAACAATCTGACTCTGATACTAAAAGGGCTGATTATGGTCCCAAGTTCGCGCAACGCAGTCGTGAACCTGTTATGGTGCTGCGTCTTTTTTAAGGGCTGATTATGGTCCCAAGTTCCCGCAACGCAATGACCATGCTGACGCTTCGACGCAGTCGTGAGCGTTTATGGTTCTGCGTCGGGTTTTATTGAGCGGACCAATCACAGCCCTTGCTGCTGTGTTGCCTCGACGGAGGGTTACGACTTTTGGGAGGCGCACGTCTCGCCCTTACGGTAGACGCAAGGAGGGTCCGCAAGGAGGGTCCGCAAGGACGCAAAGGGTCCGTAACCCCTTTGCGTTGCATGAACGTGGGACCATAATCAGCCTACTGACATCTACCAACCATACCCTTTTAGCATGGCATATTGGTTATTTTGAATTACACCAATAACCATGTAAACACATCTCCTTTTCAGAGTTGACTACTATTCTTTCCCAGAATACAAATCATTCAAGTACCGGCGTGTACGTGACCACCACCGGGCCTGTTGAGGCGAACTCCACATTAGAAACCCGCCAAGAAGTCTCCAGCTCAGTCCTTAGTACTCAAGCCACGACGGAAAACACTTACACCACCGCAGAGTCCCGCAACGAATTCTTTACCGTGCGGCCGATCAGCAGTTCCTCAGCGACGACGTTGGGTTTAGAAACCCACCGGGGGTCCACTGAAAGGACGGGCAATGTCACGGAGGAGCGCGTCCCAGAGGATGTGGATCACCAACACACGGCCTCATCCACCACCGTAGAGTTTGAGACCGACACCCCGGACGGCCTGACGAGGACAACCGCGAACCTCTCCTCTTCCCGCCTGACAACCGAAGACCAGATGGTGGTTATCGTGAAGACGTCAGGTACTGCCCCCCATTTCGCAGCCCGCTCTGTGGGCCGTGTGCTGGTGTTGACCCAGCAGACGGAGCAGGGGGGTTGGGTTCGGTACTTGGTTTGAAGGCCCTTCCATCCTGAGGTGTATTCTTAATCTAACTGACAAAACTAACCTGAAACAAAACAAAGCCGTCTCCAACTGGCACCATCAAACGCCAACTCCAGGGCCGGTGTCCTGTGCACGTTTGTGGTTGTTGGCCAAGCGCTAAAGTCGGGTGTTGTTGTTTGCTGGGGCAGTGTGCATGTACCTAAGCTACTGAGAAACGAAAATGAAAGGTGGACATAACGATTGATTGATTGATTGATTGATTGATTGATTGATTGATTGATTGATTGATTGATTGATTGATTGATTGATTGATTGAAAACTTTATGGAACAACAATTAACAGAAGTGTTCAAACGGATTAAAAAACACAATAAAGCCCAAAGGGTTTTTTCCTTTCCCGGTTTGGTCCTTTTAGTGGAGCACATTAATGAAAAATCGTTCACTTTGTGGTACAAGCGCCAAATTTGGTACACAAGTGCTTTTGGACCTACTATCTCATAAAAGTACGTTGCCCACTTGAACAAACAAAGTGGCCACCATTTTTCAAGATGGCCGCCATTCGAAGTGGTTTGAAACAGCGTTTGAACTATATTTTGATTGAATAGTCCTATTCTGATGGTTTATACATTGAAATATGTGTTTTTGCACATGAGAAATACAACTCTGCATTTAGAAAATCAAAATTATTGAATATTATGATGATACAATGCGAATTAAATGAAAAAAACACTCACAAACAAAGACATTAGTTTCACTTAAAGCTTTTGGACCTGTAAGCTACTTGTAGGGGAGGCCACGTAGAGGCTGTCTTTGTCTCCCCCATTTTTTTTTTTTTTTTTTGTATAGGCTATTTTTTTATTTTTTTATTTATTTTTTTAATTTTTAGATAACGGTATAAAAACACAGAAAAGGTGTCAAAGCATAGGCTGCATGTTTTACGATCCAGAACTTGAATCAACATAACTTAAAAAATAATAATACAAATATCCAACTCAAACATTCAACTTAAACTTGGTTGTTCTATTTTCTTAGCCCTCACATGCACAGGCACACAACTGTGTGCACTTCAGGCCGAAGCGATAGCATTTGCATTGTCCTTGGCATTCAGTCTTGCAGCCACATTTTGTCAACTGCTCACAAGTCTGAGCAATGGGTGGAAGGGTTGTCCAGAGAACTTGCCAGATCTGACCATCTTTTTGCCAGCCCCAGTTGGCAGGACTTTCAGTTTGCATTTTGCACACTGTTGCTTGGCCCCATATGCAGGCAGCTTGGAAAGCAGACCGTTTCACATGCTGAACGAGGGATGCGCTTGTTGGTGGAATGGCATCATAAGACCTTTGCTTCCGAGCAAACAAGTCCAGTCTTGCCTCATCAACCTTGCATGTAGTACTTTGCTTGTCATACATGGTGATGACAAACTTCTCAAGGATGTTGAGGTCTGCATCTTCTATGATAGGTGGGTATTGGCTGAGCTTTTTGAAGACAGGACTAACTTCAGGGCAAACCTCCCATGCTTGCCATGCACTTTTCTTGCTTTTACCACGGAAAGCTGACACAACATCGCAGCCAGTGAAGGCATGGAAGAACAGCATGCCACTGGATTTCTCTGGGCCAAGATTCACCACCATATCATGAATTGGCAACCACCTAATGGACTGACCCTGGCCAAATTCTATCCAGATCTTTTCCAAGCCTGCATCCTGAAGAGTCGCAAAATCATTGACTGCCACCACAAGAATATCTGTGTCGCATGCCTTAATCAACACAGACTTTATCTGTTGATTGGCTGCATGAAGAGCATGTGTGAAGATTCTGGAGTCAGCTTCTTCGTGGTTGCAAGGACTTAAACCTTCAAGGCTGATGGGTTTGTTTGAAAGAGCCTGCTCTCCTTTGGTCACAACTACGACATTGTCGGGACACAAGGTCACTATCTTCTCTGCTAGGTACCCAAAGAGTTCAGTCTTGTTTTCATTGTCTCGCAAGAAGCTTTTCCAGTTGGGCGGTAGTTTGGTTTTGTCGGTCACTCTACGTCGACCTCCCTTACCTCTGTTTGACCTTGTTTCAGCCTTCAGGCTTGAAGTCCAGTAGACATCAAAAATTATGTCTGTTCGCTCATACTTTGATGAGTATGCCTGGATCTTTGGAACTACATCTTGGACAGCATATTCCTCAAAGGTCTTTGATGTCTTTGGAGACAATGAATACACAAGAGAGGAACCATCAATGATAATAGCACCACATTCTGGTTGTTTGTCAGGAGGAGAAATGGTAGCTTCCAAAATGTTTGCAAGCTGAGACTTCTGGCCGTAGTAGAGTTTCCCTGTGTCGCTCAGTGCTGCAGGGAAAGACTGATTCTCATGCTTAAAGAACTCAAGCAGGTCACACTCTCGTGATTGGCAGGATATAAAGAGCTGTGAGAACAGGCGACAGTCATCTTTGAGTACCTGCTTCTTCATGTCACTGCAAGCTGAAGCTGCTTCTTGGCGAAAGAAGTCAACTTTGTTCTTTTTAATCGGCCTATAGAAGGAAGTCTCATCACCCAGACCATTGAAAAAATCTCTGAAGGCAACTTGACCTTTCTCAAAGTGAGTTCTTACAAGCTCAGCAGCACTGGGATGTGCAATGTTTTTTGTGTCCAATGTGAGCAGATCTTTGGACTCTTCCTGAAAAGGATTACCCAGATCCTTCATCACAGCAAACAACCTCTGGACCTTGTCAGTGAAGGACTTCTGAGACTGACGAGTCTGCTCATGATGCCTGATATCTTCAGTTGCTTCATTGACCTCAGATGCCAACTCATACTGGCTGACTAACTGGCTAACTTCTGGTCCAGACACCATCCACCGCCTCAGTGCAGATGGATCCTCAGTAACTCCAATGGCACCACCATCACCTTTAACAACTGCATTAGCCTGCTCGTGAGCTTGGTCAATGGCTATGCCTGAGAACTCCCTGTGAGTCTTGTGGACCACAAACTTTCCCAGCTGAAATTCATTGAAAATCTGAGGGTGAGTTTGCTCCAAAGAAACCATGTCTCTGAGGTGAATGGGGAGCCATCGAGCATAGTTCACATTGTTGTTTGCAAAGAAGAAGGGGATTAGAGCAGACAGTGCTTGACAATACAAGTTGAAGTTAGCCTCTCTGAAAGACCTGACCAGCGAGAAAATCACCAATTCCATTGACAACACAAGCTCCCAGAATTGAAACTGAGGACTCTCCTTCCTGCACTTCTCACACCAGTCATTGAAATTCAGCGCTCCATCATTCTGTTCTGCACAATGGTACTCATATGCTTCCTTTCGGAGCATGTACAGACAGCATGCTGTAACTTGGTGCATGTGGCGTGTTCTTGTGACACTTGAGGCAGAAAGAAAGGAGTCAGCTGTTCCTGAAGAGGCCACCCCAGCCTCCACAAGAGCACCTGTCCACCCACTACTCTGAAGCAGGGTCCCAAGTGATCTGAATGCAGCCATCTCTATGTGGAGACCGCCAAACATTACAACAAATTTGTCCTCACCATACAGGTCAGGCCAGTGCCACTGGACTTGTTTGGCAATAGAATAAATAGGCTGGTCTACAGTTATCACAGGGACCTGACCAGGGTTGAGGTGTGCAATAGCATCCCTGACTTTGTTCATGGTATGCCTCACTGTGGCAATAGAATGGGCCTCATCGCGAAGAAGGGGGAAGAGTGAGGTAATGCTCACATCAAATGCAAGACCTCGCTTCTTCTCTGCATGGTGAGCTGACCAAGTGATGTTAACATCATCATCTACATCTTGTGTTAGGCTAACCTTCTGCAGCCATTCATATTCATTTGTCAGGAGGAGAGTTGGCAGAGATGCATATGTGACATTGCCCTTTGGAGGAGATGGCTTCTTTTTTGTGAAGAAAGCAGGGTGGACATTTGTATAGGAATCAGGAAGTTCCGGGACTTTCTTTACACTGCTGTTCTTAATAAGAATTGGTTCTCGAACTTCGCCTTGATTTTCTGATGATGTATGTTGGAAGATGGAGATGCTGGTTCCATGAAATGATGAAGTTGCAGTTGTAGATGAAGGATTGTGATCGATGTTATCCATTGCACTTGTGCAGAAGAGGCCTTTTCTTAGTTTGGGGGGACAAACCAGACCTTCTTCAATGTATCTGTTTACAACTGCATCTCCCAACTGAGCTGATATGTCAAGTACTCGATTATATGGAATACTAAGACCATGGTCATGCAGCATTTCCACAAGGTGTCTCTTTCTGGTCTTAGCATAAATAGACATCCCTATATAGACCGGAAATGGGGTTTCCCTGTCTCTGGAATGCCTTTGTGTGGCAGCACCTTCTTTGCACTTGGCAAAGCAGTTGTATTGAAGGAGCTGAGCCATTGCCAGATCATTTGTAGTCGCTCCAAATTTCAGCTGAGATTTTATATCTGCCCCATGTTCAATCATACAGACAAACTGAAGTAGAGCTGGAGGAAAGGAATCGTGCACTGAACTCTCATAGAGATTGCCCTCAAACTTAGACTTGTGATTCACCATGTGCCTGCGCAATATCTGGGCAGCTTTGGCGAGAATAATGGTATCAGCATCGGATGACGCTTCTGACAAGACTGGACCAACATCTTTTTCAAATGCCAGAAGTATATCTCGCCCTTTCTTGTAGGCTACAAGTCCAGGTATCTCTGCCAAAAGCCTTTCTTTCAGTCGGGTCGCATTCACATCAGGTAGGTCTGTCCCAAACTGCTTAAGTCTCTCCCTGTAAAGACTAACCAATTCAGCAAGTCGGAACACAGAAGGCCCATCACTGTTTGTTTTTTTTGCCTCAATGACATAGGTCAGCAGTTCAGAGAACACCAAATGAAAGGCTTCCTTTTCTTGAGACGACTGGATTCTTTCTTGTTTTTCCGCTTTAATGTGTGCCCTCTCTCTGTGATACAGGTCCGTTAAGCAAGACCAGTGGTATTTAAGTTCTAGGGCCACCACATCTCCGCCACTCAATAATGCCAGAAGCTTTCCGTCATTAAGGTTACGAGCACATTCATTGAGCCTCTCATTCAGCTGCATGGTCATGGCTTGTCGCATCTCTGATGTTGGTTCCATCTTTTCGCATAAGAAACACTGCTGTACTTCAGTGCTAGCCCTTCGAATTTTTTGATGTCCTTCACCAGGATCATTTTGAGTTTCAGCTGTATCACCAAAATTGACCGCTGCGACAATTTTGGTGATACATTGCACCGTTTCGCCTCAATGTATCCTCAATGCCACCTCCATCATCCAATCTGGATGTGTCTAACCTGATGGGCAACAGGTTGATTGTCTGAAATAGAGGTATGTTTTTGGCTATCATGGAATAGCCGTCAGAACTACACTCATAACGGGTAGGGGGAGACTTCAACGCTGCTTTTGTATCTGTCTGACAGAGGCAACACTTGCTCCAGTCAGTTTTAGTAGCACAACTCAATGGATTATCGGCAGACATCTTATACAGTTGAAGGTTGAGGGATTATCCTTTTTTTTTTTTATTCTTTTATCCTTCTTGTGTGTGGTGAGCGACAGTCAAAAGTTTGGACACATTTTCACAAATGATTCACACAAAAAACACATCCCTCAGAATTCTGCTGATTTTCACTTAAGATCATTGCAGAAAACTGAAGAAAAAACGCGAAAACGCTACTTTTTAGTCATTTAATAGCCATTATCTTGAAAATTGGTGGCCATATTGGAATTCAATTGACACCATCGACTTATTCCAGTCATAATACATTCATTTTGATGCTTGGATCATTAACATTCTTCTGTTAATTCAAGTTCTACCTCGAAAACCTTTTTTTGGCGTTTGACGAGGCGGCCATCTTGAAAACTGGCGGCCCTCTTGGATTTTCAGCTGGGCAACGTACTTTTATTAGAAGGTATGTCCTGGACATCATTTGTACCAAATTTGGTGCTTGTACCATGAAGTGAACGATTCGGCTCAAAAATGGACTTAAGCAGCCCCACTATTTAGATGGAAAGGGACTACAACGTTGAGGGAAAAAAGGGTAAAAAAATAAAATAAACAAGGGATAAGTTCCCAGACAGACAAGCAGACACACAGACAGTACAATATACAGAGAGTACAATACAGAGAGTACTTCAATAGGAATAATACAATAATACAAAAATAAATACAATAATTCAATAATACAATAGCCTATACTGACGACAGCTGAAGCAATTGAAGGAAACCTGGGGGCTGCTGAGTGAATCACAGGAGACATCTAGTCATCTAGTCATCTAGTCATCTAGTCATCTATTCCAGGGCAATAAGGCGACAATCAGCCATGGGTTAGGGGCAGTTCCCATGACACTTATGAACGGTCCTGTTAGATGTTGATTATGTTTTCCGCTTTGTTCAAAGGCTCTACGTCTAGATATGGGTGGCTCGCCATCGTTCTGTGTCTGTTCGCGTTTGTCGTGTTCACAGTTCTCTACAGGAGACACATCGTCCAAAAGAGGTGAGATGCTTCTTTCGAACGACCTTGCGTGCATAGAATAAATGCTGTGTATTTTACGCTTGATTCAATGCCTCACCGACCAGACAGTGTTATTGTTACCTCCTCACGTATTTTTTTTTGTTGTTTTTTAGTTTTTGTTTGATGATTCCCATTTTACAGTATCTACATATCAAACAAGCGTGATAATGCGAGTAGGAACGGCAAACAACAAGCAGACTAGCCCTTTCGGTTTTCCATGACCGTCAACATGAATGTATTTCGCCTCTGTATCCAGGCTGAATCGTCCACCTCCGTTCAAACCCCCGCCTCCTCCATTGAAGTTCACCTCACTCAAGCCACAGCAGATTCCAATGAACAGCAGCTGCACTTGGGAGGGACAGCTTGGGGAACGGTGATGACTTCATGTTTCCGTGCTCCCTCATGTAAAGCGATAGTTGGTCTGTTACATAGAAATGTGAACATATTATACCCAGACTCATTCCACCCATAGTTTGTTTCGCAAGAGCAACATTGTGTGTGCGTGTGCGTGTGTGTGTGTGTGAGTGTGTGTGTGTGTGTGTGTGTGTGTGTGTGTGTGTGTGTGTGTGTGTGTGTGTGTGTGTGTGTGTGTGTGTGTGTGTGTGTGTGTGTGCGTGTGTGTGTGTGTGTGTGCAGCGGTCGAGTTGTAAAAAAAAGCCAGGGGGGATGGTGGATTTTAACTTTTAGGGACAGATCATTTGTGCTGATAACAGCGCATATGGTGGGAGACCAACGGTGTGATAATTATTATTAGTAGTAGTAGTGTTATTATTATATTATTATATATTTTTTGGGATAAAATAAGAGCGATGAATACTTTCATCGCTCTTATTTTATCCCCAAAAAAGCAGCTCATCGGACGCATCACACGATTCGAGGCATGCATCACTTTTAAGGATTTTAAAAACTGATTCTTATTTTTTTTTTCAAAAATGCATTCGGCAGAGAAGGGAGACTAGCGTTGCTCACAGGTGTCTGAGATGCAGAGACAGCTTCACGCTACCAGTGTCTGTCTCGTACGGTGTGGTATGAGAGCTCGTGAAGGCACTATTGCGCAAGCACGCAGGCGCGCAGCAAGCGTGCCTGCGTGCTTGTGCAATAGCATACTGCCCGAGAATGCAGTGTCGCTGTCAAATCTGTCCCTGGGAAAAGTAATGTTGCGCCGAATTGAAAAAGGAAACCACTATAATGAAATAGCGGTAATATTTCCACATTAATTGATAAAATAACAGGGGATGGGAAGGGGGGATGGCTGTTTCAGAAGGGGGATGAGTGTGTGTGTGGTGACACAGAAGGAGTGCTGTGTGTGTGTGTGTGTGTGTGTGTGTTCCTGTGTGTTTGTGTGTGTGTGTGTGTGTGTGTGTGTGTTTGTGCGTGTGTGTGTGCGTGTTTGTGTGTGTGTGCCAATGTTTGTGTGTACATAGGGCATGCACATGACCAAGGGCGTAGGAACCGGGGGGGACGGAGGGGACGTGTCCCCTCCAATATTGGAGACAGGCGCATTTGTCCCACCTAAAAATTATACCGGGGGGAGAAAAATATTTTATTTAATTTTGAAAGCGCAACACAGCGTCTTGTCACCGCTTCTTATTCTAAAAAACTGGATGCAATCAAAGAATTGATTTGATATTTATCAGTTCATTACTGCCATTCAAAATGTGTTTTCCTTTAAATTTACAAATGTATCTTTTTAGTAGAATAAAATATATTTTTGAATTTTTTCAGTGTAGTTAATTTATGACATATTTCTGTTCAAACCATTAAAGGATCTGTCAGGTTTGCGATATGTGTCCCCCCCAATGTTAAAGTCATTCCTACGCCCCTGCACATAAAATGAGTGAAAGGTTAAAGCTGATTAGGTGCGCTGTTTAGTTCCCACGGCGTTGTGTGCTTTAACATAGTGTGTTTCAGTGTCGTGTTTCACCTTATATAGATGTGTTGTGCTCCATGTCATATCTTCTTTCCATCTGTTTAATATGATCAAACAACATCCGTGCACAGGTGTACAGACTTCTCTCTTTCTTGCTAAGAACCTCAACTTCCTGCTTTGTCTTTTTCCATTTCGATTTTGCAGTGACTGCATGCCTGCAACAAGGATATCTAGATGAGAAATTATTGTAAATGGTCCACGTCGATAGACCACCTGCACCACATGAAGCACAAACTACTTGTGTAGGCTGACCAGTTAGGTGTTAGATGTAATAAATGAATGTACAGGAAATATTATTTTTTGCTATGCTTTTAGATACCGAATATTGATTATTTTTTATCTTATCAAATTATATATATGAATAAACATGTAATTATACACATTTGTATCATCTTAATGTATGTAAAGATCCATATATTATGCATATGTATATATAAATAAAAAATGCTTTTATATTATCATCATTATTAATATGATAGTTTGATATTATTATCAGATATCATTATTATCAGATATCAGTTATGTGCTTATTTCTGAATGTTTTCTGAAACAATATAGCACTTGATGTAAAGTGTCAATCTTTAATAAAATGATATGCAATCTAGTATGTGTCAAAGTCCTTGTGCGTGTGTGTGTGTGTGTGTGTGTCTGCGTGCTTGTGTCTGTGTGTGTGTATGTGTGTGTGTCTGTGCGTGTGTGTGTGTGTGTGTCTGTCTGCGTGCTTGTGTCTGTGTGTGTATGTGTGTGTGTGTCTGTGTGTGTGTGTGTGTGTGTGTGTGTATGTGGCTGTTGGGGGGGTGATGCAACTATAAATAGAGTAGAAATATCTTAAATAAAATATGATCAATTCAAGAGAGTGGAATTCAAAGAATGGAACAGCGACTCTTTAATATATAAAAGGGTTGTGGTGCTTTATTTAAGTCTGTTACATTTGAAAGAATAGGCTGATGTCGATTCTGAAGACGGTGGAAGTTACATAGCTTCCTGTTCTCAACTGAAAACCAGCATTCAACCAGGATCCACCAGAGATCTAAGCAGGCAGAGCAAGCTAGACCTGGAACCGCCTTGGACTGACTGATTCAGCACATGGTTGTGAAAGATCTACTGAAACATGCCAGGTAAAATACATTAAAAAAGATTTGTATTCTGCAACATTGTGATGTCTATAGGTTCAAAAATATTTGTATTCTGCAACATTCCGATGTCTATAGGTTCAAATACTTTTATATTCTGCAACATTTTCCTGTCTATAGGTTCAAAAGCATAGGAATCTGTAACATTACATTGTCTATATGATCAAAATGTTTAGATTTAATAAATGTAAATCTAAACATTTGTTTCATTTAAGCAATGAAAAAATGCTAATATACTAAGTTAATCAACTTCATGTTCATGTTCATCTGTGAAGTTGATGAATTAGTCTAAGCATTTTTTCATTGTCTAATTGCTTAAATAAAACAGTTTAGTTATCCATGCATGCATCATCACATGTGGTTGATTTAGGTTCTCTATAGTAGGTGCCTGGGAGTACACGCTACAGCTCACAGTCTTGATGTCCTTAAAGTACTTACGAGTGTACTAACATCGCCTGGCTATTAGAAGAGTGTGTATGTGTGTGCATTGAGGTTTATGTTTGTGTGTTTACAGAAAATTGTCAAACCATGGTGATAGTGGCTCTGGTGGTGATGTCTATGGCCCTGCTGATCTCAGTGAGCATCAATATTGTCCTCTGCTACCTCAGATATAGGAAAAACTCAAAGACAGGTATAGACTCCGCTATATAACTCTGTGTGTCTCAATACAGGGAGAAAACAAAGGAACACATGTAATTGTCTTTAAAATATTATAGCATCTTTACAACATTGCTTTGGTAACTTTCATATGGAAATCCATTACGTAATAATCGCTATTGAATTGCCATTACGTAACTTTATGGTCAGACCTAATTTTTTTTAGAAATGTATGGAATTACTATTATAGAGCATAGACAACCATGACACTGTGGATCTTCTTTGTTTTCAGACAGTTACGAGAGGAGGTATCAAAGACAGAGGTACAGCATTTTTGGGGCATAGACACCACTAAGTTGTGCGTGTGTGTCTGTGTGTGTCGTATTTATAATGTGTGGCGTATATATAGGAATCCTGCAGCATTTATTGCGTCCCCGTTCTATACATCTATACCAGGTAGGCCCTAGATAATATGGTCTCTACCTGTACCAGGAGGGCCCTAGCTCTATCTTTACCAGTAGGGGCCTAGATATGCTCTTGGCCTGGGCTGTTTGGCTCGAATGTGTGCAAACTATGAACAGGGGGTTGCTGTAACATTGTCCATCACACATTATTACAATTTCCTCTTTCCTGTCTGTCCTGACCAGTTCCAGCTCTAGTACGGAGAATGGAGTCTATCGCTTTCGCGATGACGTCGTGCATCAAGAGAATCCTATTTATGGAAACATTCTCAAAGAAAGAAGAGGTGAGGCTGTGTAAGACAAGATCTGTAGAGCTTTCAGGTGTTTGTGTTTCATTTAAGTCTTTCCTTTCCTCCTTCCTTCTGTGTGTCACATCGCATAACGACGTTTATAAAATGTGGCATTCATTGTGAGCAAAAGGCAGTTTGCAGTTTAGACAAACACGCTTTGTTTGAAACATTTATTTGCACTCTTTAAACAGTGAACGAGTCCACTGCACCTCGGAAATCGATGACCCTGCAACATAGACAAGGCAACAAGGTACCTGGTTTGACCGTAATGTGTGCTAGGAAAAGGAATGAGAACACTAGACAGAGCATGATAATCATAATATTCAGAACTAAAAAATAATGTGGATAATATTCATATCTCCTTCCAACACAGCTCTGAATGTGCATGATTCTTAAACCCATATACTGTAAACTAGTATAGATGCTACCTGACTATAGAGTTTCACACACACACATCAGTATGTGTGTGTGTGTGCCTGGGCATGTGCGTACCCCGTGTGCATGTGTGCGTGTGTGCGTGTGTGTGTTTGTCCTTTTGTGCGAGCGTATGTGCTGCTGCTCATGTGTGTGTGCATGTGTGTGCGTGAGTGTGTGCGTGTGTGTCCCAGTCCCGCTGCACATGCGTATGACCATCGGTGTGCGTGTGACGCCAGCCCTCAGAGTCCCACATGAACTACGCCTCGCTGGACCTCAAGGCGACCAAGCGGGGCCACAAGAAGAAGAACGGCGTACACACGGGGCCCAGCGGGGACCCCCGGCCGGAGCCCCAGGCCACCCTGCTCCGGCCCCCCGGGGAGGCAGAGGAAGGCCGGCTCTCCTCAGGGGGGGGTAGTAGCCCTGGCCCCTCCCACAGCAGCATCTACCTCAACAGCCATCAGATCGCCATGGAGACGGAGGAGCGAGGAAGGGACGAGGGAAGGCCCGGGACGAGCCAGCCGCCGACCTGGGGCTCCGACGGGGACTGGCCGCTCCGGAACGGCGGCTGGGGGCCGGCGGGGGGGAGGGAAAGTGGGGAGGAAGAGGAGGGAGAGGAGGGAGAGGAGGGAGAGGAGGGAGAGGTGGCAGAGGGCTGGCTGGAGGCGCGGTGTTAGCGGGGAAACGGATGACCGAGGCTTGGTCATCCTTTGATCTCCGGCTGGGTTCACGGCGGTCCACGATGGCAGGGAGGCTTCCGGTTGTCTGGTTCTGTTTTTGCACCGCACAGAGCAGGGCTGGAACGACCGTCCGGAAGCCTTGCCGTTTTCCCGGTGGGCCGAATGCGCCTTAAGGTCAGACGCCACGGAACATATAATCTGAAATGTTTTAGCTCGCTCCCCTTGGTGAAACCTACTCTACAGCAGTGTGCTGTTACCTACGTTTGGTTTATAGAGAGTAGTTCACGAGGTGAGCAAATGTCCCGCTTGATGTGGGACCTCACTGTTGTCCTCCCGTCCCGCATATCGAGACGAGGTACCCCAGGACAGGGTGTGGTCATGAGGCAGTGTTTGATGTGTTTTAAACCGCGCACCTGTAGTTCAAGGGCAGGTTTATGTGTCACCACTTTTTCTGCCTGCTACACTGCGCCCAGCATCGAATACTGCGACCCACAACAAAGTAACAAGCCATACAGCTCTACATTCATTCAGTGTCACACACAGGCACGCCCTGAAGCGACATGCGAGAATGTGTACGTTTTAAATTAGAAGTAAATAAAACATTGTTAGACTAGCTTTCTGCAGCTGTAACGTGTCGCCCATTGTCCCAGCACAAACATACTCTTTGACCCATGTCTGGTTTGATGGGTTGTGGTCAGCCAAGGCCCCCCTTCAGGGCGGGGTACTAGCAGACCCATATGAAACCTACCGGCATGGCACGCTTTGCAAGCAGACAAAACATTTGCCCGGTCCGGGCCAAGATGCCATGGTTCAGCCTTGGCGTGAAGTTGCGCAGTGAGCCGTAGCATAAGCCAGCCGAGGTACTAGAGCCGCACTACTCTGCTCTGCAGTGGAAACTTCACGCCGGGACGTGTGCTCAGGCTCCTGTGTCTGAACGCTGCGGGTCGGCGGAAATGCATCATGACTGGTCCAGGGAGGCCTTTGAGGCCAGGGTAGTAAATACTACATATTGTAAATATTGTGAGATTCACGGCAACCTATATAAAAAAATATAGCCGAAATATGAAAGAAATGCATAATGTATACCGGTATTCGTGCATTACATGATGGACGTTCAGCTGGTCACAACTTGTGGACAATATAATAAAAAACAAAGCCTTCAATGTGAGTTGTTATTATTTTAAGTTGCGGTGTAGTCATAGGATGCGTCATTTTTTTTGAACCAGGGGAATTTTTTTATCAGAGGAATCTTTCTCTTGAAATGTTTCCATTGCATATGGTCCACATAGCAATACAATTGTAAATGGTTCATTTTTAGTGCACCACACAGGAAGTGGTGTAGTTTATGAAGCACAAAGCGCTCTCTCTCTCTCTCTCTCTCTCTCTCTCTCTCTCTCACACACACACACACACACACACACACACACACACACACACACGCACACACACACACACACACATACAATCACACAAACAAAGACATACAGTCTCTAAAATGATCTCACACTCTCAAATCAGACAAAATAACAAAGGAAACGATGCAAGACAATGCAAAGAATCAAGGTAGCAACATTTAATAATAACACATCTGGAAGATCTATCTACAAAGTGCCTGTGAAAAACGGCCTACATTTCACAGCAGTCGCTGTGAAACTTACATTACAATAGGTCGTCACATGACATCACGTCACATGACCACATTGAAACCCGGGTCTTTGATCGCGCGATGCAAAGTGTAGAGTATGCACTACGTCCTTGTCACAGTTGGACACGTTGACGTAAATTATTTGAGTCTATGCTACTTCTGATTAAATGTTTCAAGCTAACAACAGTTATGAATGGTCTCTTCTGCACATAATGGACATATAAGTTGTTATGATTTTGTAGAGAAGTTAAAGACTACTTACATGGCCACTTCGCCATTTCCGACAAAGCCAAGACAGACCAAAGGTTTTTAAATTAGAACCTGTAGGCGTGGCTGATTTACCATTCTGCCCAATTCCGATATAAACTGAATTCTTACTTGTGTTTGAGAGATGCTTCATGAACCACCTCCAGAACGCAAGCTTGTTTACCTTGTGTCTCCCCTAGAATAAACCACGTGTTGAACACTTACCACTCTCTGAGTCATACCTAGCCCGAGAAGACCATACCACAAAGGATCAAATTAGTTTTTCATCAATGTTTACCACAATGATGTTGATGATAAACACCATGAGTGTCACGAAGCAGGCCCTTGAAAAAGGGACACACAATTTGCATCCATCTTTCCAAATCAACATCCCGCAAGAGGAAGTTGCCATGACAATATAGTATGCTATGGACATGGTAGTTACCTGATGAACCAGCAGACAGGGCGATATGTTCAGGTTGGCCTCAGAGCTGTCTTGACTACAGACAACAGTCCTGATATACGCTGATCCTTCCTGAGAAGAAAGTCATTTTCCGTTATTCATTATGGGAGTCTGTTGTGTAATTACAAACGTAATAACTTTATGCAATTGTGTAATTTTCTGACATTGTGTGTTTGTGTGTGTGTGTGTGTGTGTGTGTGTGTGTGTGTGTGTGTGTGTGTGTGTGTGTGTGTGTGTGTGTGTGTGTCTGTCCCTCTTATTAGATGTTTAATATTTAGGGATATGGCCCCTGCACAGATTGAGTTTGTCAGCCCTAACTAAAGCATAGCTCCCTCTGGTGTTTGTAAAATGGCACTGCGCTCTCCCAAGCTCGGCCTTCTGTATTGATTGACTAAAAATATCCCTTTGTTTTAGAAACGTTTCTTAAGCTTTCAGGGCCCGCTTGTACGACTAATTGTACCACTGTAAGACATATTTGATTAGAGATAAATTGTGCATAGAAATGAATTATTCACAACCAATTCATTCATGAGATCACACTTATTACTTACACCAAAATATTTGCTTTGATTTGCCCTGCTTGAAAAAATCTCACGACTTCTATTTAATCCAACACACTTTCAGGCAACATTTATTAACCACAAAAAGATATGTTAGACTTAGACATGTTTTATTGTCATTAAATAAATGCACCAGTGCACATATTAAACGAAATTTCGTTACCTTGGCTCACGGTGGAGTGGACACAGAATATAAGGGATATCTTATCGATAATCGACTCCTCCTTTACGGTTCCAAACCAAACGCGGAACAGCGGTACCATTTCCAACGCGTGGCCAAAAATATGACATCCGTAGTGTCATTGTAGAAATTGAATCAAGTTAGTTTGGCCGTCGGATATCCAGTTTCCGTAGTGTAGCGGTTATCACGTTCGCCTCACACGCGAAAGGTCCCCGGTTCGAAACCGGGCGGAAACACTTTTTGCAAATACTTTCCTAATTTTGACCATTATCAACTAAAATAACTACATATAATTCATAATTAACAATAATTCATCAATATAATATAACAATAATAATAATGAAGCGTGTGTGAGCGCATAGTAGGATAGTGTTTCCGTATCAGATCTTTTGAAAGAAAAGATAAGGATAGCATTTAAATATATATATATATATACTACTATCTTTGAAAGTCCAAAGACCACTGAATCGTCCTTTTTTATGTATTTATCTTTGGGCAGCACACACACATACACACACGCACACACACACACACACACACACACGCGCGCGCGCGCACACGCACACACGCACACACGCACACGTAAAGACGAACACGCGCGGGCGAGAAGGAAATAAATAGACTAGGTTAGAAGAGTTCTTGGCTTATTTGTGTTACAGGCCTTTTGCCAGGGCCGACCAGGAAACTCCATATTTGGGCAACAGGATGTCGATTGCGGAAGCAGGATATCCTTGCATGGGCAACCGGGGTGTTGACTTGTTGGACCGGGGAAGCCAGTGACGATTTTATTGGCTCATTCAATACAAACCCATAAGCGTAAATCCTAGACAAGAGTCTATTAAAAGTGGGAGGGAAGGCGGCCTGTCCCTACCTGCCGTTGGTGGTTAATATGCCGTTAAGTTTAATAGGTTGACATTACATTGGAATGTATGCTGTACGGTGTTTAAAATAATCAGTAATCGCACCGCAAATAGCCTAAGCCTAGCTATTCATAGCTGTCGCAAATACTACATCCATAGTAGCCCTAAATATTTAGTCTTTCATTATTTTTAGGTTTCAAGAACCGACGGTTGTTATTCTTATATCATTTGTAGTCATTATAGCCAACATTTATTATATTAACTTATACCTTTTTTTATTTAAGTTTGTAAATTGTCTAGTTAATTATCGGACAGAGAAACAGAAAACTCAATTGTGTTCATTTTTTTCGTTTATTTACTTTCAACACCCTATTTAATGGGGCATATTATGTAGTGGTTTTTCTTCTTTGGCAGAAAAGTGCTTTCAAATAGCCATACAGATACAAAAAATAAGGCACAATAAGGCAGTATGCAATCAATTCAAATATGAACTGCATATAAACTGCACCATAATTGTCATACCTACTCAGTAGGTACCAACACAACATTCCCATTACTATTATACAAGTACACTATACAGGTATACACTATTTACATGTACAATAAAAAATATATAATCCTATTTTTGTTACAGAAATACAATCTTTGTGCACGTTCTCAATACAAACCATCGTCAAGCATTATTGCTAAAGGCACAGGACATAGAAAACATTTAATCAAGCGCACACTTGGCATTGTAACTATCGTAACGTGATTGGTCTTACAGAACATGTGAAACCTCTCTTGGTCATAGCGGCTGGTATTTGAAGAAATAAAAAAAGTAAAAACACTTTGGATCAAAGTCTTTCGAGTTTGTCCGACAGCACCGGTCTGGTGTGACCGCATCACATCCGGACGGAACCGGCTTGCCTGGCTCCTGGTCAGTGGGTCTGTCTGTCTGTCTGTCTGTCTGTCTGTCTGTCTGTCTGTCTGTCTGTCTGTCTGTCTGTCTGTCTGTCTGTCTGTCTGTCTCCCGCTCTCAGCAGACGTCGGAGCCGTGAGGCGAGGAGCGTCTGCTCACGTGCTCCCAGTGGGTGCTCAGGCCCGGGGAGGAGGAGGCGTAGAGGTGGGGGGCCGGAGAGGAGGAGGGGGGGTAGAACAAGGCCCCTGTTGGGGAGGAGAGGGAGCCGCAGGAGGAGGAGGAGGAGGAGGAGGAGAGAGAGGGGCTGGACGGGGAGGAGCAGTACTCGGAGGCGGCGCTGCAGGGCGGGCGAGGCGAGGAGGAGGAAGGGGAGGCGGAGCTGAAGGCTGCCGCCGCCGCCGCCGCCGCCGCCGCCGCCGCCTCGGGCGCCATCTTGCGGTCGCGCTGCCTCAGGTGGATCTTGCCGTGGCGCTTGCACTCGTCGCTGCGGGCGAACTTGCGTCCGCAGTGGGTGCAGGCGAAGGGCTTCTCGCCGGTGTGCGTACGGATGTGCGTGGTCAGGTGGTCGCTGCGGCTGAAGCTCCGCATGCAGATGCGGCACTGGAAGGGCTTCTGGCCCGTGTGCACGCGCACGTGGCGGGTCAGCTCGTCCGAGCGCGAGAAGCGTCGCTCGCAGCCCTCGGCGGGGCAGGCGTAGGGCCGCTCGCTGGGGGTCTTCTTGTACTGCCGGCCCAGCGGGTGCTTCCGGAGCGGGGCGGGTTTGCCCCGCGGGCCCCCGGGGGCCCCGGTGAGGCCGTGGCCCAGGGGGATGTCCATGGACTGGGGCTGGGTCTGGGGCTGGCCGCTGGAGAAGGCCTTGATGGTGAACAGGGGGGTGAGGGGAGGCTGCTGGTGCTGTGGCTGGACGTTGAAGAGGTCGTGCGCCTGGCCCAGGACGGGCTTCTGGTCCTGGGGGAGCAGGCCGAGACCGGACCCTGGCTGCTGCTGCTGCTGCTGCTGTGGGTGGGGGTTGGGGTGGGGGTGGGAGAGGCGATAGTCTGGGATCATCTGCATCATGGAGGGGGCCGCCGGCGCGGCGTGCCTGGAGGCGGGGCTCGGGTTGTGGTAGGCGAGGGGAGCGCACGAAGATTGGACCGACGGGTGAGGGAATGTCTGGGAGGGGAACGCCATGGAGTGGTCCATGCCCACGGGCTCCGGGAGCAACGTGTGCGGGGAGGAGGAAGACGCGGACGAAGAGGAGGAGGAGGACAGCTCGCAGGCTCCGGAGGAAGAGGAGGGGGGAGTGGCTAGGCTGACCAGCCCGGTGACCAGGTTGAGAAGGGACTCAGGCCAGATGTTGCCGCCGCCGTGGGTGGTGCTGGAGGGGCCGTTGGTGGAGCTGGGAGCCGGGGAGGGCTCCAGGGTGAAGCGGCCGCTGTAGGCCAGCGGCGGCAGGCGGGCTGGGAATGAGGGGATTCCCAGGAGTTCTGAGATTATCTTGGATTCCTCGCAGCAGGCCGAAAGCTCGAGGAGGCTGTCTGGATGGGACGGAGGGGGAAAGAGACGTTATAGTGGTTGTTTGGTTTGGCCTATTTCTGCAGCATTATTCTAAAATCTGAATATTTTACAGGGCAACCTTTTTTAAAGGATGCAGGAAACGTTTTTTGGTTTCGCTTTGGAGCTTGAAGAGTCAATGATTTATTGGCATAATAAAATATGTTGTTTGAAGTTTGACTTGTTGCGTCATGACAGTTGAAAGTAAATGAATGCAATTGTTTTAAAACATCCAATTACACAACAATACACACACGCCTATATCGTTTTTGGTTGCATGGCAATAAACAGAAAATTACAGCTGTTCTTTAACACCATTTTTGTAAAAAAATTAAACAAATGCGTCATTTATTATTTGTTGCACTATAAAACTTGATTTGTGGTCCATCAGCTATGAATCCAAGCCCTACAGGCTTCTGTCAACAACAGACTCGGAGGATCCCCTTACCTCCACAAGGACGATCCACGTCTCCGCTCTCCCCGGTCAGAAAGCCCAATCCGTCAGTAGAGGCGCTCAGGAAAGAGTTCCCTGCTGCAGCGCTCTGGAGCAGCAGGTGAAGCTCCTCCAGCTTCTGATAGCTGTCCAGCGGCGAGTGAGGAGGCGCAAAGCCGCCAAGAGGGTCGGATATTTGCAGACTGGAAAGGAACCGCTCTGTCTTGACCGCAGCCATGTCACGGATGTCCTGCTCAAACGAGTGTCCAGTCGCCGCGGATCTGAAATCTGTTCCGCTGTCTCAGCTTCCACCGATGTCTGTGTAGCCGGTGGAGAGACACTTTGGTCGGACTCTTGCCGCTGTTGATGATGGTGGTGCGGACTTAAATGATTGAAATGGTGTCGTCTCGAATCCAGAAGGGTGCATAAGCCTATGTTAAGTGATGCGTGACAAATGCGTGAATTGAGTTTGTTATCCAGATATGACTTCAAAGTCAGCGCGGAGGTTGCGTGTTTCAGTGGACTGTTGACAGCGCTTGAACTTGGGAATCTATGCTGTTTCAATAAGCCTTCCCTGCCTTATAAAGCCTCTTGTCGTGACGCGAAGTTCCGAATATGGCGTGGAGGAAGCCCATATTTGGGCACTGTCCTCGGAAGAGAGACACGGATAGAAGTTGCACTTTATAATCATGCTTTTTTATCGGGGGTTATTTATCGACCACTCCACACAGAAAACTCGGTGCACCAGCCAGGCTTTTACTAACATGACATAAACGGTATGCGTTGTGTGAGTTTAGCGCCCGCCATAGCCGGAAACGACTGCTACAGCGAAGCAGCAGCTCTTCATATGGAGTGGTTCCGGTAGCGTCCTACTTCCATGCCCATACATGGTATTTCCTCTAAGAATGCTGATCTGGGCGTTTAGCATAAATGGCACCCTACCCTGCAAGTCCCACAGCGATTATTGCATGAATAAAAGTGACAACAGACTGTTTTAAAATGTAAACTATGTACCTGTATATGTTTCATTATAGGCAAGTATAGAAAAAAAATAAGCAGTTATATTTCAGCTTGCCATTTGCAGTCTTATAAAATAGAACAACTCTAAATCGACTTGACATATTATATTATTTAATTAATGGAATCAATTATTCTAAAAGATTCAAAACTGATATGTCGATATGTAATAATTGAATAAAATGTTGGAAGAACCATTTCAGCTTTCTGGTAATTTAATCAATATTTAATCCAACGCAGAAAATTCTAGCATATCAAACGAGGCAAATTAAAAAGCAAAAGTCAACAAGTTCTAGAGCAGTGTTAACGCATGTCTACTAACCAGTCTATAAAGTGCTGAACAAAATACCCACATCAGTGCCGCTCTTCTCCTCCGCTCGTCTGCTAACCCCACACGTCCACGTTTCGCCCTGCAGCGGCCCTGTTGCAGTCTGAGCAGCAGGTGACCCGCCTCGGGCAGATCTACAGGGTGCCTCTCCCCCTGACCAACCGTACAGGATCAACCGCATACCTGCACTGATCGCTCCCCGCCTTCAATGAGCTCTCCTGTCCCAGCCGCCACCTCACAAAACACAGCCCCATAAGATAAGTCTCCTCTTGAGGGCAAAAGCTGTCAGGGGAGACGCATATGTTTGACATATAAGTCTGGGGTGGAAATATGAGGACGCGACATGCTCCTCAATTAACGCGTTATCTTCTTGAGCGCTTGTGTGTGTGTGTGTGTGTGTGTGTGTGTGTGTGTGTGTGTGTGTGTGTGTGTGTGTGTATGTGTGTGTGTGTGTGTGTGTGTGTGTGTGTGTGTGTGTGTGTGTGTGTGTGTGTTTACACCTGGCTCTCTTGTTGGTCAGGGTGAAAACCAGGGGCTCCCATGTTATAGCCGACTACATGGAAAATGTGCTATGCTGCCTCATACCTGTAGATGGCGTAGTTCGACACGTCACTAAATACCCAAGTAAAGAGAAGCAGATCGTACAAAGATGGCTCTCTTTATCAGTAAACACCTTGACCAGACTAGGCTTCTTGTTGTAAACTACGGTAATCATCATTGGCCAGATGCGCCCGAATGGTCTGTCCTAAATTGGCAACAACAGCCAAAATTGCATTAAGAGTGAATAACCAGGATAGCAATGGTACCTGCCTATTAGCTTGTTGATGGCCAAAGGTTTGTGGTCAAACACACCTTTGAATGTATTCGTGAACAGATAACACTGTTCAAACAAAGTCTCCAGATCTACTCCTATGTACCGTCATAGTCCTACAGGGGATAAGGATTCAAAGCTGAACTGATATATCCCCACCCACACACCATATGTCATAAAACAACCGAATAACGCAATTTTATAATGCCTGTAGTAGGCCGGAAAGGGAAAAAATCATTGAATACAAAGCAGAATAGGGTAAGTAATTTTTTTGTATCTTCATTTTAAAGCATTTCATGTAAATCACCGTTTTCAATTATTCTGAAACCTTTTACAACCAAGAAGATGTGCCATAAAACCTTGAGAAGTTATGTTGCCAAGTCAGTCCATTATAATAGATGATAAAATGCTGAAATGATGGAGGAATTATTAAAACATATATCGGGCCCAGAAATAGTTTTTAGCCCATCTACAGCGCAGTTCTACTGTCCTTCATAAGCTAATGTGTTTAGTTTAGACGGGCTGACTCACCAACCAAGGTCTGGAATATTTATTCAAGTATTTTTATGAAAAGATAAACATACTGAGAGAAACACACCACTCACATAAATATACTGGCTCAATAGGTCCCAACATGAGTAGGCGAGTGAGTCATGAAATGAAAGAGGCATCAGCCAGTCGAAAGGTCTATCAAAAGCCCATTCAGATGACTGTGATTAAAAGTCAAACTCTTTGACAGCTTGAATAATTTCTTCTGAGGAAGCAACATGTGTTATGTGTGTGCCTGAATGTGTGCCTCTGTGTATGTGCCTGTGTGTGTGTGTGTGTGTGTGTGTGTGTGTGTGTGCGTGCGTGTGTGTGTGTGTGTGCGTGTGTGTGTGCGTGTGTGTGGGTTGAAGTCTGTTCTTGACGTTGGTGATGTAACACTACTCTCCTCCTGAGAAGCGCAGACATTGAATGCCATTTCATTGCTAGTATTAACAGCAATACGATGAAGAAAAGTACAAGCGCAATACGAGGTGTTCAATTATATTTGACATATTGTCAAATACACAGTGTCAAAATCTACACTTATAATAACATACTACTTTTCATGACTAAATGCTATTTAAATAGCTACAAACTCAAATGAATGCAAGCCGACCACGTTGGAAAACCTTGCTGAGCCTTTCTCCACGGCCCTGGGGGGTAATGCGGGTACAGTTCATCAAATACCTCCTTGGAGAGGAACCGGAGGTCGACCTAGCGGTCGGCGATGCCCGTATCACCCCAAGTACGCCGCTGCTTAGAGAGCTGCTCAGAGAGCTCCTTAGCTGAACACACCTCCGGTGGTGAGTGCCACCTCGCTCTCCTGACGTTGGACGAGCACAGCTTGACCTAGGGCTGGGCGATTCATCGAATTTAGATCTCGATTTTGATTTTAGCGTCAAACGATCACAAAACTAATATAATCGATTTTTCGATTTTTTGGGATACATATCTGTATCCACACAGCTGGATGCATGTCTGTACATTATTTTAGATTTGAACATTTTCTTTTTGACCATTTTGTATGTATTTTGTAAGTGTTTTTTTTATAAGGTGAAATTTCAAAGTTCTCAGTTACAAAGGGATTTTGGGAGAGACATGCTGAATAAATACATCATGTTGTCAAACTCAAAAATAATCGTTTGAATAATCGTGATTTCAATATTGACCAAAATAATCGTGATTATGATTTTTTCCATAATCGAGCAGCCCTAGTTGGCCGTCCCACTGAGGATGAGATGTCCCCTAGCCTCGCCTTGTGATGTACTCTCCTGTGGTCGTGGCCAGGGCGGCCATCAACACACAGTGAACGCAGGTCTGAATCGATGTAAAGGGATCTTATATTGGCCAGAACTAATTCTGCTTCACCGTGGAAAACACCCCTTTCTCCAGCTGCTGCCTACGGAATGTCAACTTACTTCTAATGCTAATCACGCAATTATAATTCCATTAAAAAGGTGAAAATAAGAATACCTTATCTGATGTGGTTCTGAATCACGGTAACGACACCAGCAGGCCAGTACCTATAATATAAGTGTTTGATTTGTTTTAGTTAAGACCTTTTTGGTATTAACCCAGTCCTGGCCTATGGGTTATTTAGATGGAGACATTAGCTGTGAGACGTTAACCGTGTATTTACTCTGTGATTAACTTTGCTCATCAACACGTTGAGTACCTGCACTGTAGCTCTACATCAGCATCCGGGTGGCCAATGGCCTTATAAAGGCTGCGGAAACGTGGGTGGACAGATGGGGTTTCCGCAGCAATGTAATACACATTCTACATCCATGCACACACACACACACACACACACACAGGACAGAGAGATAAGACACAGACATACTTTATCACTATGCAGCACCTTTTGTGCTTTTTTTATTTGTATTAATAATATTAAGTAATGTGTGTTTTGTAAATTCTGTGTTATTGATCGTAGGGTTTGATTACAATGTTGTGGCTGAAGCCGCAGCCAGCTGGATGAAAAACACGTACTGCACCATGAACTTGACCACCAGACAGCAATCAATATATCAATCAATACTCAGATAAAAAATAAGATAGAAATCTGGTATCTGTGGCTGTCCTAGGCCTCTAATAAGCCTGTCCAATAATTTCCCTCATTTCCCTGTCTGTCTCCCTACTTATCCAGCTACCTGTGCACGCTCTGCCTGTGCACTTATTGTACATGACCGGCGTCCTTGACAAGGCTAGACATTGCTATTGCTAAAGCTAGCGAGCTTTTAGCATGGTTGAGTGGCTTTGGAGGGAGGCCTGAAGAGAGGGACGGGATTGTTTCGGTTGGATTCCTTCAAAATCTATCTACTCTGGCTGTTTACGCCGAGTTGGCTAATCTAGCTTCAAGTCACATAATATCTTGGTTAAATTACCTTAAGTCACAGCCTTTCACTTGAATGTGTTACGTTTTCACCGGAGGAAGCGATGCATTGTGGTTGGATCACTGACCGTGGCCGTGATGGCCCAAGAGGAGACAGGGTGAGGAGCAGGCAATGTGTGTCCTGATAGAACATGCGGATGGGGTTCTCAGGGTCGATCATGGTGATGATGTGAAGCTCCACCAGATGCTCCAGCAGACCAGGGCCATTGTGCCTCCATCTGAGGCCCAGAGGCAGCCGCCGCTGACCGGGCAGTTTGACATCTGAAAACAGTCAGCTGCATGAAGCACAACACATTGAACTGAAGGGGAACAAACACAAACTGACACGCACACACCTCACGAGATTTGACACACACATGAAATCACACGCATACACAAGACCACACACACACACACAGATACGCACGCACACACACAAAAGACACCAAACACACACACACGCACCCACACAAATACAGACAGACACACACTCGCCCACAGACATAGACGTAGACACATACACACACACACACTCACCCACACAAAAGATCGCACACACACACGCACCCACATACATACACACACCCACCCACAGGCATACACGCAGACAGACACACACAATTTACCACATCGTGGGGGCTAATAAGGACACTAAAAAGGCCTTGTCAATTACCTAAGTGTCTTAAGTGTCAGCTCCCAGCCTGTTTCTTTGAGCTGCTTATCCCCACCTGTTTCCTTTAGCGGTCCAGCCCGGTCGGCCTGCTCACGGATCCTCTCAGCTGCTCCAGAAAGTCTGGGTTATACTTTATAGTCTCATGTAGATCTAACTTGGTCAGAACATACAGATCGCTGTCTGTGGCCGCCCTGTCAGTCAAATGTACACACACGGTCGCACAACACGGTCACACACACTGCCATGACTCTGCCACTCCATGACGTCATGCATCATAATGTCAACGATACATGACAATAATTTCATGCATCAATGGTTGTTAACTGTAGACTATATACAGCAAATCTTTAAAGGCCAAAGTGATTATCTAAATGTCAGCTAGCTTAACAAACTGCTAACCCTGTCTGACAGGACCGTAGGCCTACTGGCTACCGATTTACACAAAGATATTGCATTGACTTTAGTCCTCGGGTCATTTGACAACCTTGTAAGTATTTCGGCAAATAAATGTTGAATAAATAAATGATATAAATGTTTACAATATAAAAGTTTTCAAACCGGCATGGACACCAACGGTTATAACGTAACGTTGTTCTCGTGCGCGGGACGACAGCGCGCGGCACCAGGAGCGTGTGTTTGTTATCATGATCATCACTGTAACAGAATGCTATGCTGTATTTAGACTGTAGTTGCTATAGCAGCGAGGGCTATAAATAACGCGAGTCAAGCTATTTAACTCTGTTTTATTACCTGGATGCAAAAAAAAAAAGTCAAAATAAGTAGTGTTTTCCTCTTTATATCAAAGGTTTTACCGCCCCCTAGTGGCCATTTTAAATCACAACAGATTCCTGTCTCAGTTGTGTCATCATACATGAAGATAAAGATTGAAAGAAAAAACGAATGGCTTAACTAGCTTTCAAATGTTTTAGCTAAACCTGTAACTGCTGAAACTCTATTGATTCCATATTTGCTTTGCAAGATTTAACCTTGTGTGAGGTTCGTAAATGAGAGGACAATAAATAGCATGGGTTTAGTCTTCGGTGAAGATCCCACTGTTGTAAATGATTTTGCAATATCTTTCTGTCAGTTCATGTAGGTTTGTAAATTGTTACAGAGGGAGAATTCATCGGTTGACTTGTGGATTTAAAATGCCTGCTCCCCTTTGCCCTCTATGATCCACACTTAAAATGGTAAACATATGCCGTGCATTTAACAAAGAACATTACCTTGTATTGTAAGCTAAATAATAAATAAGATAGCAAGTACACCGTTTTCTTCCCTTTTCATTGTAAAATAATTTCCAATAATCTTTATTATACACAAACTTTTGAAATTGCCTCCATTTTTTTAACACATACAATAAAAAACATTTCTAAAAGACAGAGATGACCTGCCTACAGTCTCTCAGCTAACATCTTTACACATCTTTTTCTTTTCTTTTTTTCATCATTTTTTTTAAATGATTATGGTTGCTGCAGCAGTATAATATTATATTACAGTGCACCATCCGAATACAGTGGCCTCTTCCATTTTGAAGTTCTTGATAACTCATTAAACACAGTGCATTGAATGCCTACATCAACCCATCCGAGTCAGTGATGAACAAACATATTTATAAAAAAAAGCAACTAGAGACAATGAACAAAT
Source organism: Pollachius pollachius (assembly GCF_949987615.1). Classification (NCBI taxonomy): domain Eukaryota; kingdom Metazoa; phylum Chordata; class Actinopteri; order Gadiformes; family Gadidae; genus Pollachius; species Pollachius pollachius. The sequence goes on along the minus strand of NC_136939.1, from coordinate 5,715,549 downwards.
TTTCATCGCTGTCTATCCTCGCTGTACTCAATTTTGAGGAAAGAATAACTTGTAAGGCATATGCTGACTGTTATAATTCCATGAGTAGACTGTGATGATTCCCGTGAAGAGTGGCGGGTGGGATGAGACCGAGACATGAGGACGACCGCCGCGGAGGCAGCGTTCCTCCGCATGTTCCCGTCACGTTGTGCAGTAAACCAGACAAACACACTTCAGCATTTTGTCTGTAAATTATTTGAAAATCGGGTAACGTTTATTTTTTTCCACCCATAATCTTTTTGAAAACGTAGTTGACAGTAGATCAGAAAAGTAATCTTTCATAATCTTTCTTGAATTTGACTTTTTGAACATGCATTTTAATATTTTTCTTTTGTATCTAAACAAGAGTATGCCCCAGGCGGAACAGAAACCCTGGGCCTAGGAATCCCTGAACCCACTCAGCCCCGGGTCTGGCCCTCAGCCTGTAAATATAAATACAATATGTGTCGAGTCTAATGGCGTCAGCCTCCATCACTTGGTTCTGTACACACCGTCTCTACTCAGTCTTCCCCAGAAAAGATGATTGTGGTGTTCAGACACTGTGTTGCACTCTGGTAACTGTCAGATGGTAGCGAACAGAACGCATGAACAGTGTGATAGCATTCAAACTCGAGCTCATGTGTGTCATGTCAAAAACCACCAGGGACGGGGTTGGTTGCATTAAAAACATCTAAGCTTTGTTATCAGTGTGAGGGTGGGCGATAAGGGGGGGGGGGGGGGGGGGGTCTCCCACCGGAAGTCAACCTTTTAAACACTGGGTCACAGAGGTTGGTATGCCACTTGGCTGCGGAAGGTGTCGTCTATGTAAGAGAGCCAGGGCTACTCTGCTGAATCCTCGTGGGACGATCGCTGCAGTGAGGATGTCCCACTACTGCCCCACTGTTTAACTACCACTGAACAGTTTCCCTGTGGCTAGCCCACTGGCATAGTAGGGAGGGATAAGGCCGAAAGAGTTCCCACTGCGTTTTTAACTAATTCAACCTGCTCAAATGTTTCAGAACAGGTAGCCATATGTTAGATGTTTAGTAGATAGTTGTATCCAATCCAATGCAACAATGCTGAAATGAAGTATATAGAAGTCCACTCGTTGTACCTCTCCAAGAACAGACAGCATGTATATTCGGAGCATTCCTGTATACTTTTATTTTCTTAAGCTAAAAAAGTCATTTCTGCAAGTGAGGACAGAAACTGCTTTTCTATGCAAGTTTGCAAATAAATAAATATTACGGAAACATGTTTTAGAGCTGGTGGCAGATATCAATGAAATCTCAATTTCAAATTGAAAAAAGACTTCTAAGGATGTTTTGGGGGAGGGGGGGGGGGGGGCTATGACTCAACAACACAGCCATGTCCATCTATTTGATTCCTAATGAGGTTTTACTTTCCATGTGGTGGGGGCCAACACATGGTTTTAGTGCAGAAGAGCTCTCTCATGATTGATTTGTGCATTTCATCATCTTGCTTAAGACATTTTCAGTACCGTGGACTTTTGTAACTATGCAAAGCATCTTTCATTGACTGATAACCATGGCTGTGTGATAAAGCAATCCATCTCAAGCTATTTGGCTATGTCTAGCTATTGTTTCAGCTCATTTTGGGGATTGAGTGATGGAACATTAATTTGATAGGGGCAACATTTGTTTTTAGTCAATTGAATCATGTTCATATTTGTGGTGTTTTGGTTAGGAGTGTTCATTTGGGTTCAATAGCATCATGCTAAAGCGATGACGTAGGGGGAGGGGGAATTCTAGAAATCAGGGCTCTGCTCAGTTTGACGAGTAGGACAGACACACACACACACACACACACACACTGTAAATGAATGTAGCAGGCGCTTGCACCATCCAGACTTGTTCAAGAGCACTGTTTGGGAGCTACTGGTAAAGGAATGTGTGTACACTCACATGGAACAACAGCGTCAGTGACTACCTGCACTCAGTGGGGCCTTGTTGGGTCTTACCAAACTGCAACGCTATCCCAGGTATCGCCATGCCAACGCCTTTACCCGTCAAGTTCTTCGTCCAGAAAACCTGCTTACTGTTGATTTGGTATTGTAATAAGTATACCAATAATTATTATACTTGTATAATATTATTCCTCAAGTTATCCAACCTGGTATGTAATCCTGATTCCCCTTATTTCCTGCATGGGAATAATTAAGTTCATCTGGTTTTATGTTATGGGCAGGATTCTAGCAATTGTGAAGGTTCAAACCTATAATCACTACTGGTGTGATTTGGCAAACACCATTTCAAATATTGGCAGGATAACCTATCAAGACTGTGGTGGTATGGGCTCTGCTCTGTACCTATGGTGCTACACCTTATACAGTATCTACACCTGTCATTTTTGCTAGTGCTGTGATGTCGACTTTCATTGACGTCCGTCCGTCATTTTAGTGCTAGCTTCAGCTATCAGTTTACAGTCATGCAAATCTTAAATTAACTTAGTTTTATTTGACGCGTTAATGTGTATGCACTTTATTATTTTTCGTAAGGACTGTGCATGCATATGTTACGTCACATGCTTCTTAAAAGAGAATTTCTCTTACCGATTACCACGCTAATTGATATAGCATACCCAGTTCTTTTAAGTTTCATTAAAAAAACTAAGCACCTGACACGTTTAATTGAATAGTAAGTGCACAATGTGGCCTTGATGTTTAGGTTTCATCTGCAGCATTTTGAGGATTTCTGTAATGGAGTGTGTCAGGGTTTTCCTAGGCTTACTTTGTAAGGTCGGTGGCATGGCGATACTGGAGAATACGACAGGGAAACACTGCAGTTTGGTGACTAGCCGGAGTGTGGTAGCGTCCATGAGTACTGGACACCAACCACAACTAATTATTAAATGGAAACCTTGACGATGTGAACTCGTCTGCAACATTAGGAAACAAAACGCCATACCGCCATTCGACCGACAGCCGCGGTTCCTCGAATTGGTCTCAATTTGTCATTCTACAATTCCGAAAAACAATACCAGGGTGATGTTTTTCGAGGTAAATCACAGAAAAGCAAGCTTTGACTCGCCAGTCCTCATGTGACACTAATTCAGCCAAAAAATTAATGCGACGAGATTCTCAAATGTCAAGGTATTCATTTAATGTTGAACGTATAAGCGGACCGGTGTTCTTTACGCCTCAAAGTCCTGGCTATTATTTACCATCTCTTTCACGGGCGGCTCCCAGGGGGTTTAGAAACGCTAAGACCCAGCACTGAGTTTAACGATGGTGGTGGCGGTGGCGGTAGTCAAATCATAACCGTTGTCATCAATCAGCCGCAGTTAACTCCAGCTCATCCAATGAGAGAAGGCGTTGTTCCTGAGAGCCCTGCTGATTGGCGGTATGCGGATCACCCCGGTGCGACCCCGGGGGGAATCGAGAGTGTTTGTTGTTTGTTTTTTTTGCGCGATGTGATTCACAGAGGAGGAAAAGAAACCAAAAAGAAACGGGAGAGGGGAGGAGGCGTTAACTTATACTCGGCAAAACAGAAGAAGAAGAAGAAAGGAACCAAAGTAAAAGCCTTCCAATTTACAAAGACAAGGGTCAGTTCTCCTCGATCATGTTCAAGTCCAGTTCTGTACAATCCCTTTCGAACACCGCCTGCAGGGCAGCCTCGCGCTCCCCCTTGTCCACCGTGCCGCCTTCGTCGTCCTCCTCGTCGTCCTCCTCCCCGCACTCTTCGTCGCTCTCGCTGAGCGGGCCGATGCTGGTCCGGCCCAGGCCCTCGGCCGGGGAGCAGGAGCCCCGGAAGTCCCCCAGGAAGGGCTCCAGGCCCATGCATATGTCCCCACCGCAGGCCAGCCTGCCCCCGCCTCGCTCCAAACAGTGGGGGTCGATGCTACGCGTCTGGAGGTGTCGGAGGGCCGACCCCGACACACACACACACACACACACACACACACACACGCACACGCACACGCACACGGAAGACCAATGGAGAACAAGTTAGCACATCGTGCAGGAAAATGCTAGTTTAATACTAGTACTAATACTAATACTACTACTACTAGAACTGATGCTACTACTACTACTACTACTACAACTGATGCTGCTACTACTACTACTTCTAGAACTGATGGTACTACTACTACTTACTACAACTGATGCTGCTACTACTACTATTACAACTGATGCTGCTGCTACTACTACTACTACTACTACTACTACTTCTAGAACTGATGGTACTACTACTACTACTACTACTACAACTACTACTACAACTACAACTACTACTACTGATGCTACTACTACTACTGCTGATGCTACTACTACTACTACTACTACTGCTATTACTACTACTACCACTACTAATCCTATTCATCCTAATAATTCTAAATCCTTTGGGGCTTTGACACTTACACTTACTATCGTTATTAGAATAAATATTTTTCACGCTTTCATTTTCTGTACTGCTCTGTTGTAGTGAACCCATGATACGACACGGTTACACGAAACGTCATGCACGTGTACTTTACAGAATGCTGCCTGAAACTAATTAGGATTCTGCCATGGGTCCCCCCAAAGAGCGAGGGCTCCAGGCGTGCGCGGCCCGTACCTGGGTCATCTTGGTGAAGTCCAGCACGGGCCGGGCACAGGGCCGGTCGGGGTCGCGGCGTCGCTTCAGGCCGGGCTTGAGCAGCAGCAGGTCGCAGGGCTGGGAGTGGCAGCGGGGAAGCTGCGGCGGCAGGGCGCGGCGCAGGGACGACGGCGTGCTGCAGGCCGAGGAGGGCGAGGCGGGCACCGCCGGGCACGCCCGGGGCCCTCCCGCCGTCGCCGTCGCCGCCGCCGCCGCCGCCGCCGCTGCCGCCGCGTGGCAGCCGGGCGGGGGCGGGGGCCCGACGGCCGCGTGGCAGGGCACGGGCGGCGGGGGGAGGAAGGTGGAGGCGGCCGAGTCCCTGATGAGCACCGGGGAGAGGGAGAAGCGCCTCTGGGGCGGCGGCGGCGGGTGCAGGGGCGAGGGCGACGACGAGCAGGAGGACGGCGAGGGGAAGAAGCAGCAGCAGGCGCCGCCGCCGCCGCCGCCGCCGCCGCCCGCCGCCTCGCTGGGGTCCCAGGGGAAGCTCCAGGGCAGCGGGGAGTCCGGGGACAGCGCCAGGCTGAAGAAGGTGGGGCTGGACGAGGAGTGCAGCGAGGAGTTCAGGGAGGAGCTGGGGGCGCGCAGCGGGCAGGGCCCCAACGCGCCGCCGCCCACGCCTCCCGTGGCGCTGGCCCCGGCCACGCCCACGCCGCCGTGGTACTGCTGGCGGCTGACCGGGGTCCAGACCCGCGAGGCGCTGGGGCGCCACGTGTAGCGGCAGCGCGACAGGTCCTCGGGCACCGAGAGCGAGCGGCAGTGGCGCTTGGGCGGAGGGGGAGGGGGGGGGGGGAGGCCCCGGGCCGGGCGGGGACGCCACCGCTCCGGGGAGAGACAGCTGAGAGGCGGAGGCGCTGGGCGCCAGGGCAGGGCGCTGGTGGGGGAAAGGAGGGGACGGATCCAAGGGGTCTCCCCCCTCTTGGAGGTGCGGGTCCTGGGGCATGAGGGGCACAGGGCCAGGGGGGAAACTGGAACTCAGTAACCCCCCCTGCAGGCCAGGTTTGGAGGGAGGGCACAGCTGCCAACAGCTGCTCTCTAGGACGGAGAGAGATGAGGCCGTTGACGATAATTACGAGAGAACAATCAAGAGTGCACGTGAGAGTCAACTGAGAGTCAACTGCTGATATTTATATGCAGGAGTGAGCGACCGTCTATCGGATGTGACTCTGATTCGTGCACGTGCACCTGTAATCGCACATTTACGACCATTCACGTGCACTTTCCTTGTTGCTTTCCTTCCATGTACTCGGTTTATAATTAGACTTATGTGTTGTGTATTCCATGTTCTTACAACAGTAGTTTCTCATTGAGCTAGAACGTGAGGTCAGGACAAGCTTTGCCCTGTTGCTATGGACACAACCAGATGGCTTGCTTGTTGGAAAAGGAAACATCTCATTTTGCGCTAAAAGTTAATATGCTTATAAAACGGAGACAATAAACAGCCTGAATAAATAAAATACGGGTCACAAGACTTTTTTTTGTTCAACTAACATGGAGCTAATTATAGATAAAAGCCTCACAGTTTCTCTGTTCAGGATTTGTAGAGTATAACAGCACGCCACCGGAAACTAAAACATTGTGTTGATATACTTTGCCTCACATACTAAAAGGAGCGCTATTAAATTCTGCTTGACAATAGCCGGGTGAATTTTATGTGTGATTTCACCACTGAAGTCGACTTGAGAAAAATATAAAGACCCCTCAAGTTGAACCATCTACCACTCAAAGACACTTTGTCTGTAGGAATGACCTGTATTCCTGTGTGCACAAAGATTATTTCACGTAGTTAAATTTGAAATGTTTGCCTGTGAACTGTGAGACGTCCTGAATCCTGATGACATCATTGATGTGGCTGGTGTTTTAATTTGGGTAGTGCCCCAAGTTTTACCCCAATAAAGAGGGTCCTATACTAAACTCATGCAGTGTTTTTACGTATTACTCACCTGGCATCAAGCCATCTGGGGAACAGCAATGTGTTAAGTTTTTAGGGTCCAGCCGGGACTAACATTGAAAGACAGGCAGAGAGATGGACAAAAATAGACAGAGAGATTAGCGAGATCAGAGATAAGACATGTCAAGAAAGATCACAATTCATACACTAGGACTAAAATGCAAAAAATGTGTCATCCATGTTTTGTGTCGGCCACAGTGACAAAAGGTGTCAGGGTGGTCTCCGTGGGCAGTCTAAGAACGAGGGGATGGACCCTGGTCCCATCTCTATAGGAACCATAGCGCGCTGCTTGATGCAGTGGAAAACAACAGAAAGGTGTTGGGTGGATGACGGTATATCATCCAAATCCCTTACAGATTTCAACACCCCATCCAAGGCAACTGTGGATTTTAAGGTCACAAATATATGGGGACGGATATTGAATATTGTTGGAAAATATCGGTCACAGCCATAAACACAGTTGCTTGGTTAAAAAAAAGAAAACGTTGCGCCATTTTGTACACTGCATCCTTACCAGGTAGATGTCCCCAGGTTGGGCGGCGTTCCCTCTCAGAGTCTGGCTCCACAACCCCTCCACCACCAGAAGTGTGACCATGGCATGGTGGCAGGGACCGGGGAGGAGCGGGGAGGGGGGGCAGAGAGACCGGGCCGAGGGGGGAAAACGGACGGGAGAAGGAGAGAGAAGGGAGAGAAGGAGGAGGAGGGGAAGGAGGGAGGGAAGAGGTGTGGCCTAGTAGGTGTCGGTCCGTTGGGTCCGTCTTCAGGGGGACGGGGAGGGACTTAAGAGTTGGAGGCTCCTCCTCCTTTCCTCCTCATGGACAGGTAGCCCCTCCCACTATCACAAAGACATTTTGGAGCCAGCGGTCCCCTCTCGACAACTCACCTGCAGCAGAGGAAAGCAGGTAAGCCATTAGTGTTAAGCAGCTGTAGATAATCATACCAGTGCGGGGTCTAGCTCAGCATACTCAATAGGCCGACCCACAAAGGGCAATAAGTTGGATCAGTTATTGACCTTTAGGATGCACTTTTAGGCTGTGTTTGGTTCAATTTGGTGCAATCAACAATAAATGGAAATGGTCTGCTGTCATTCCAAGTCAAACAATCTCACTCAGGTTCAGTGTCAATTAAACAGACATAAATCCTGCTGTTTTTTGGTTTGGTTGTATTTGACGGATGACGATGATGTAGATCAAGTCGTTAGCTGCCATTACAGGGATTGTGGGAGTTTTTACCCATTTTATTTAGAGGTGGCAAAGTGAGAGAAATTCGCTATTCAATTAACACTTCATGAGCATGTGGAAAACCTTCAGATGTTGGCCATAACATACAATTATACAAATGTTTTCCTAAAATCCTACCATTGTTATATCAGAAATATTTTAAATTAGTAAAAAGCAGTACATGCTTATTTCTCTGATAACCCAATAAGTATGTTCCTTAACATCATGTACAACAGAAAAACATTAACAGCAATCAATGGGTGGTTCTTTGCTTCAATTTGATGTTGAAGCAACCCTATAAACACAAATCTGTTGTTCATCAAGCTAGTTCGCTGGCATCAGACATCCTCCAACAACCGGTCAGTGGATCACTCAAGAGGACTCCCAAAAATCTAAATAGAATTTGGGTTGAATCTTGGCAGCCAATGATCCACCAACATGGCATGCAGAAGATTGGATCCAATTTCTCTATGCTAATCTATGATTCACAGTATAATGCAGATCTAAACATACACACCCTTGAATCAGATCACTAAAATATATATGTTATGTCAAATGTACTACTATGACGCCTAATCTCATACAAGATTAAATCGATTTATTTTCCTTTAAGTATCCTATCTTGTAAGAATCTGTATGCATCTTACAATCGAAATGTGGCCTTGGAAAGTTAGATTGTGCCAAAATGTCAGGCTAATGCAAGCCCTTGCTTCATTTTGTACTGAGAATGTTCAGTGTGACACATCTCTTCAAAGTGATGTGTGACAGTGTGTTCCCAACTGGACTGCTGCAGGTAATACAGGTCATATCAGTGGTTCACTGTCCACACACACTTCAACCCCGGTATTAGCTCTGGCCAGGCTGATGTGTACCATAATGTGTACTAAAAGTTGTGGCTCAATAGCTGAGCATGATCCACTCACTGCTTTGATGGCAATAGATTGCTAGTAAGTATTGAGTCTGCATGTGTGTGTATGGAGAGTAATGTTCTTTCCAATTATTAAAAGGTGCATCCGTTATCGGTATGCGAAATCATGTTTCTCAATATTAAAAAGTAAAACCCACTAGCCTTATCCATTCGCCTTTCAACATTGGTGAGGTTGGAAATATTGAATGACTAGATTTAGGATTCACTTGCTGTTATGATGGGGCTGGTGCTTTAAATGTGTGTAGGTGGAAACACCGACAACTGAAAAATCTCGGTATTTTCTTTTTAAATTGGATCTCTGTGAAGTGTTAAATGTTGTGGCGGGCCCTCCTCAATGAAAACGGGCACTTTGTGTACCTAACAAGGTGCCATTGCACTGTGATGACGGACCAAGGGCCGCTTGGCATAATCTGCTCGTAGCCCGTGGCTAGCGCAGTCCCTTGTTTTCAATAGGAAATGCTAAACCGAGCTACCTTCCCATTCAAATAAATCAATGCGCTAAATATTGAATAGCGATAAATGGCTCAATGACAAAATGATAAGGAACGCCACGATATTAGCTACCTTGCGTTTATTTGCACACACACACACACACACACACACACACACACGCACACACACACACACACACGCACGCACACGCACACAGATACACACACATCACTAACGTTACAATTTCATCCATTCATTTAGATTTAAATAATTACATCTCACACTTCTGAAGGTCGGTCCCCTAAAAAAAAATACACGGTGCATGATCCTCTTATTGAAAAATAGCTGGCAACGTTTATAACGGGCGATAAACAGGATCACGTCTGCAGACCAGACAGCGGGCTCCGGTTAGCTCGCTTGCATCCACGGGGGCTTGTGGCTAGCGGTAGCAGCTAACACTAGCTAGCTCATGTTGACCTGTTCCATCGTTAGCTCGGGAGATCAACATTGTAACTTACCCTACGGCGATTTCACACAGATTTCCCGAATCGCACGGCTACGGCCGTCTGTCGGGCATCCCCATCACGCCACCCCAATGTAATCTATGTTAAAGGCATAATGGCTGCCATGAACACATCAGTGGAGCCCGTGGTAATAATGCTAATAATCTCAGCAGCAGCAGCAGCCGCCACCGTTACACCATCAGCCGGCCTATCTGGACCACTGTGTTCGCATGTCGGAAAACACGGCGAGCCGAGCCGCACGATCGGATGCTGCGAAGGCGGTGCGAGCGACAGAGATGGTTTCCGTTACACAGACACAAGACACTGCGATGCGCGGTGGTTTTAGTCGCGGGGAATAAGATGATCTTACCTGGTCGAACCCGCTGCCGATCGGAGGTGAACCGGCTAGGATGGATTAACCGATTTGGAGTTGAGCGGGTCGCACGGTGTCAGGACAGAATGTGCGTCTCGGGTGTGTTGACCTAGTATCAAAAAAGCAAAACACCGTACCCGCTCGTCTGCTCCGATGCTGTTTTTTTTTTTCTTCCAGTGACTGAATGTCGAGTCGGATTACATTTCTATGAAACCTCCATCGAAAAAGTGTTATGTTGCGTGTGGAGATATCGTTACGTACAATCAATTCCCCGCGTCGTTTTATTCCGAGTGTTTTAATTGCGTCCACACGCCCGTGAGCGATCGGGATTCATAAATAGCGTTTACGGTGCCAGCAGAGTAGGAGGGACGACGGCGTGGACTCGAGTTGGAATAAAATAAATCTGAATTAAATTTATTTTCATATTTATTTTATTTAACAAGGTCGACCTTCAATATTTTATTTTTTGTTCAACATTATAACCGTATGAGCCGTTGTAGATATGCAATTAGACTCCCGACGCATGGCTGTTTGGATGATGGGACTTGTAGTTTATAATAGCCTACATTGCTTGTTTACCAGCTCTGGCACGTTAAGTGGCGCTTGATTGTATATCACACTTTCTACAATCTCTTTGAAATTGGATTGCAGAATCGTACATTTGAGTGAGTTGGGCGGCCATTGACGGGATATTTTTAAGTGTCATTCGCACCAGGTCGTGGTTGAGGTTTTAAATCTTTCGAACAACCATTTCACCAGAAGCAATTATGTAAACATCGAAGTCATAGGCCCATCCATCTAGCCATCTTCCGACATAGCGTCCTCTGATCAAACAAAAAGGTGAAACAAGATTTGGATTTGTAACAAGTTTCCATCTTTATTAGTTTTTATCCTTTTAAATATTTCCATTACAGTCTCAATATTCAAGCTGCACAAAATGACATTGAGAAACAAAAAAAGTAAAACGTACAACACAAAGACAGCCATTCCCAGTATCACGTTTTTCTTTCGGGAAACCACAGCTGGGGGAACCCGGAGCATTAAGAAATGTCCAAACAACGAAGTGAAAGTATTAATTATATCAAGGCAAGAGTACAAGGCATCAGTCAAAGTGTCATTATGTCAAAGAATAGGTGCACACAAACAATTATTCTGGTGAAAAACAGACAACAAAAACCTAGGCACCCAAGTACGCTTAAGAGTGTGAGGGTAGTGACAAACTAAAAAGTTAAGTGCAGCCCTCTGCATGCGGAGGTAGTCCTCTCAATACTATAATCCCCCCAATGTTCAGCCTACAGATGCTTTCAAGGCCAACTGGGAAATGTCCACCTCGAGGTCAGAGGTCAGAACTATAAAATGGCATCACAAGTCTACAAGTGGAGGGAGCTTGCCTAAGTGGTGACTGTCATGACGCCAATATGACGGACAGTGCTGTCCCATGTTCTCATCATCTGGGAATCGACTTTCGGCATTATGCGCATCACAGCCATCTTAAAAGACAACCTGATGTATATGAAATAAAAAAAACAGGCGAGACTGCACATTACACAGCCTCATGCACAAGGTTCAGAAACAATAAAGATCCAAAAGTAGAGAGTGACAGCTAGTTTTCTTGATGGACGCCAAGGATCCAGAGTTCTTGTGCCACCGTCTTCAGTGTCTGATGATGAGTGTTGTAGGAGAGTTGGAGTTCAGCCCACTGACCTTCATCAAAAACCAGCCAACAAAGCAGTCTTGTGGATAAGACCTTGGAACATCGCACAATGATCAATATGGGGCCCACGACAGGTGATCAGTGGCCACAGGGACCTGCTGGTCATCAGGGGAAAGATCTGGAAGACCAGCGAAAGTGATTACTGTCACATATTTATACCTCTGAATTTTTTTACGACACATGTTTGCACTCGTTTTCCAAACGGATGAATTGTAGACGAGGTCCGCTGTCGGTCAACCCATCAGCATACATGTCAAGTCGTCGTCTTTAAAATTGTTTATTGGGCCGCGTTAAGGTTGACCAATGACTGAATGGATAAAGCTCATTTTAAAAAAGGCGCGTTAAATGGCCAGCTTGCTATATGCAGGTCTCACCATGAACGTGCCCCCCTTCCAGAAGGAGGCGCAGCCAGCCCATCATGTTCTCGTTGGTGGTCCGCTGGCTGTTGAAGGAGTAGTTCAGGCCAGGTGGAGAGCGGGGCTGCTTGGAGCTCCTCTCAGGCACCTTGGAAGAAGCAAGGTTCAGGTGTAACTCAAATAGATTTCAAGATGCAACTCTAATGGAAGCCTCCTTCTGGGACAAGTTACGTCACTTTGTTCCAACATCCAACGCCCACGACTTCAAACCCATGATCCACAACCGATGGGGAGGGAAAATGGTGGCATCCAGTTCTAACCGAGATGGAAGGGTCTCGTGATGCAGCCGAGTGGTAGGAGGGAGAAGGTCTTACCAGGTACATCTGGGGCAGCTGGGGGGGGCAGTTCAGGTCCCCGAGGCCGGTCATCGAGAGAGGAGACAGCGAGGAGGTCTCGGAGGCCGGTGGAGTCTCCTCTCTCACCATGTGCTTCTCCTCATCCTCGCAGAGCTGTGAAGTCATCTTCTCCAGCTGGCACCGCCTGTAATGGCGACGCACGACGCATCAAAGCGCCACCAAACCCTGACAACTCCTTTTAGATGGAAAGGGATTCAGTCTGTCAAACGGTAGGGCTATGGATTCATCCTGGACTTAACTTGGATTCATATTGCCGTCTTTGGGTCAAACGTATGCCATTTTGTGAGGCACACGTTACTGCCCGTTTTGAGTTGCCTACACTGATTGTAGTGAGCCAGAGGGGCTTGTTAAACAGCCGAAGCCTGAAATGACACAGCTCATTTTCTACAAAATAAAATCCGTGTTAACGATAATACAATCATTTAAACCCGGTAGTGGATGTGGACTAGCAGAAACAGGCGTGTTTGGTTTCCCTTTAAGAACACACCACAACCACCTGAATGACAAAGTCAAGAACGCAGACCAAACGCCCATTACAAGTGCCAGGCCCCGAGTGTGAATGAGACGTCCTGCCACCTACAGCTGATCCACGGGGTCCCGTGTCTCGGGGCCCTCCGTCAGGCCCTCGGAGGGGGGGTCCCACATGTGCAGCGCCCGTCTCCAGAGACGGACCTGCATGTCCCAGGAGCGCCGGCTGTACTTTTTGTACTTGTTGGGGGTGGAAGGGTGGACCTTGGGGTCTCTGAGGTGCCTAAGAGTTGCATAGAAAACCCAATCACTTTAGAAGACCCCTGGAGCACTAGGCTAGGATACCATCGGAAGAATCCAGCAGGCCTGAAGAGAAAGAACCTAAATGGGCTCGCTGACTTGAGGGTCAGACGGACCCCTGGCACTTACAAACAATACATGGGCTTCTCCCCCAGGCTGTTTCTCCCCCCCCCCCCTCACCTAACGTCTGGACCACCCACCCCCCTGGACTCTACTACTTGACTGAATAGAAATACCCTATATCTAATACACTTGATTGTTATTGTACTTATCGTACTGTCAATCTAGGCTGCCCTTATCCATTATACTCATACCTCACTAGGTCATTTTAGTTTTGCTGCTGTATTGCACTATATGAAAATTCATATTCAAGCTGCAATTTAACTGCTCTCTTGCACTTCTATTTAGATCTCCAAATGCATTTAGTTGTCACTGTATTGACAATAAAGTTGAATCAGAATCTCAGTGCATTCACTTATAACTTTGATCATCTATTATCCTAAACACCATAGTTACGTTCTCAAGGAGGTAGTCCAATCAAGGTTAGATGGTGCCGTTTCATTTCCAGCCTCTAACCTGGAATATCCTGCCCTGGTCATTGGCCACCAGAGCCTAGCCCTTACTTTGGGATCTGCTGGAGGTAGTTCTGGTAGCCAGAGGTGTTCTTGCCGTACTGGATCTGTTTCTGCCGTCTCTTCAGGACCGCCGTGTTGGTCTCCTGGTTGGCGGGGTCCAGGGAGCGGCCGTACCAGCAGGCCACCTGGGGTCTGAGAGGAGACCGCGAGGGCCAGGAACCAGGCCCAACAGGTGAGAACCGGTCCAGCACTTAGAAACTAAAGGTACATGCAGGACCTCCAAAAACAAACTGCTTGAGGCCTTTACTATGACCCAAACTTTAACCAAGGTGGTAGAACGGGTACAGCAGTTCAGATTGGATTTAACCAGACGAAGAAAACACAACTCCCCACCCCCAGTGGAAATGCATGCACCCAAGGAACTAGTTAACAAAACCAAGCAAATCTAGTTACAGACCTTCTGCTATTATCCAGGTCATCTGTTCCAACAGCCACATTGCTGGTGGACACTTTGAGAATGCAGCGTTCTAGGATCGATGACCTAATTGGAAACGTGTCCCAACTTTTAGATCCAGAATCCAATGTGGGGTGCACTGCTCAAGTCTCACCTATTCATTATTTGACCATACCTAAAGCCTTAAGGAGGTCAGCATGCATTTGCAACTGGAAATCTCCAATTGAACAGTCTCCACTAAAGCTAGGGGAAGTCAAAGGTCTACCTTCGAGGTTTGCCCGTCGAGGTTCCCTCATGAGGGCTGGTCCTGGTGGGGGTGGAGCGGTTTGGAGAGGAACTGATGGAATAATAAACATTTCATGAAGCCAAATAATCAACACTGTACTAAATAGTCAATGCTGATGACAGATGAACGCACCTTTAAGGAGGCCATGCCATTTGATAACTTGACCTACAAAAAAGGAAATTATACCTATCCTAGACAAAGGAACCACAATAGATTCCTCCCATGTGCTGAACCTTTTGCATTGAACATGCAGCGTTTAGAAATGCAAAATGTTCCATTTACTTTACCAATTGTAGGCCAAAAAAAAAAAATAACGAAAAGGATTGCGAGCAGTACATTACAGTTTATGTAACGAAATGCATCACGGGAGCACTGGCACTTGATGAACTTTAAAGTCATATTCTAGCCCTTTAACACGAGTCCTTAACGCAAGAGGTCTGGCAGTAGGCCTGTTGAGAAGCAGATCTGAAGCGACGAGCGACGCCTACCTGACCAGGCTGTCGTAGACATAGCTGCACCCCGGCAAAAGCCAGGGCTCCGGGCCGAAGCAGGAGGCCCTTGGGCTGACACTCAGGGCCCGGTCAGGAAGGCCATTCCACACCGCGGTCGACCAGCCTTTGGCACAGAGGCATGAACCGGGGCTGAAACACAGGCTGTGGGGGAAAAGAGAGGGAGAAGCAGTAAATGGTGGAGGAGTCAAACATTGTCAGTTCGATTAGAAACGCCTGACAACACAAACACACATTATTTCTTTGATGTGGTTTTCGATCTTGCACCAACCATTTTCATTTAAAGCACTAACTCACAAATTGCATACAAGAGCATATTAAAAAGGGCTGCGTTTCAGCCAGAAGGCAAATGCACAGCTGAACTCATTTTAATCATATGAACAATTGACAAAACGGATGACTTGAGATTCCCTTGCAAAAATTAATAAATAAGCATCATAATAACAATCGATGTGAGTGTTGAATGGTGATTTGAATGCGCTGCCAACACTGCTGTTACCTGGAGTTGTTCAGCGGGCTGTGAGCCGTGGTTTCCATCCCTGTCGTCGCGCCGTTCGAACTCGCCGCCGCGCACCGAGAGATGCCATTAAAGAAGGGGACAGGTTTAAATTGGCCACAGGTGTTGTGGGCGGGGTTGTAACGTCACAGAGGTCGACAAACCTCCTATCCCTCTTGCCGGAATATAACGAAAGGAAAGATAAATGAAGATAGGAAAGATAAGCCCTCCTACATTATGGGCCATGTATTTTAAATCCTAATAATCTCAAGATAATTGTATTAGAACGTATTCTCTTAGAAGACAAGCTACAATATTCGCGTTACAAACTGTCGACAATAATATATGATTGGGCTGTCATAAATTGTACATTTAGTGATAACATTGACTGTTATTCTAAATTTAAATGTGTTGTTTGTTGTCGTGCCCTTTCCGGTGCAATAGGTGGCGGTGTGGCGCCCTTCAAAATAAATCATTTTGCGACAGTCGTATTTTGTCATAAGGTAAACAAGATGGCGTCTGGTAGCGGTGTAAGTATAATACAAGGATAAGTATAGAAGAAAGACGAAGTGTAATACAACTATTGGTCAAACAATATATGTACGTTTAAGAAAACTGCAGTAGGCACAGGGTGGGTAGATCTGTACATGTTGAAATGGACCCGAGGCTCCTGTTTGAACCAGATGTACTTGATGTTGTTCAGTGGCTCGGGGAAGACAGACAGACGGACGTCGCTCGCGCCTCATCATTTCCTCATTTAAAATGTTTAAATTATAAGGGATGTTCATGATAGATGATCCTTTCGTCTATACCATATCGTATTTAGATTCCCTCTGTGGAAAGGCGTATCTAACTACGTGTATATAATGAAATACGTATGTGTTTTGCCATACAATACTTGTTATACACTAATTTGTACTAATTGTAAATACATTGAACATCTGTACCTGAAAGTTTCAGCTTAACCTTTGGATTCTAGTATAATATATATATATATATATATATATATATATATATATATATATATATATATATATATATATATATATATATATACAAACATACAAGACATCGAACTGACCTGTATGTAACAAAATTGAACCATGAAATCCTCCTTTTCCTTTGAGTAAGTGATTATGACTGTTGCGGCTTGTTGTGTGTTTTGATTGGTTGATTCGTATCATATTGTAGTGTGTAGTATTATTTGTCACGTCAAAATGTATTAGTCCCTGCTATAAACCATCTAGCCCCCCCCCCAGAATCATCATTCTTTGGCGCCACTACTCGCGGTAAATCATGATGAACTCAATCTGAAAATGTGAGCAGTTCTGTGTATTAATTGTTTGTGTGCGTTTATCCCTCTCTTTGTTACAGTCCAACAACAATAATAAGAATGACTTCCGCCGGAAGTGGGACAAAGATGAGTACGAACAGATGGCCCAGAGGCGGCTCGATGAAGAGCGAGATAAGAAAGATGGTAAGTTGATCCCCTAATCCTTGGGATACACCTGAATCAATACGAGAATAGGTAGTCATCAGTCATTAGTTATAATGCTTGAGCTTAGGAAGCAATTCAAACACACCCACGGTGTCACTGTTCGAATCCTTGCATTGATCGGTCATTCCTCCTGCTTTTGAAACATGCTCTGTGGAGCCGGACCTAACCTTGGGGTCTTTTGGGGTGTTTTCTCAGGGAAACTGGTGCCCCCAGTCAAGCGGGAACTCCTGCGCCACCGAGACTACAAGGTGGACCTGGAGTCCAAGCTGGGGAAGACCATCGTCATCACCAAGACCACACCACAGGCGGAGATGGGAGGGTACTTCAACCGCATCTTTTCATTCGTTCTGCTTTCCTCGTGGACGCACAATTGACGATAACATTTAAAGTCATGCCAACAAAGAAGTTCCCCTTTTACCCATTCAGCTAGTTCTCTGATCGTTGTGGTGTCGACCCGACTTTCTCTCAATGTCTGACTTTTTCGTTCGGACGGTTAATGAAAATATTCAGCCGTTCATCCACAGGGAACATGCAGGAGTGAAATATTGACTCGAGATTAAAAAACAACTAACCTCGCAATTTCTGCTTTTAGGTTGTGTGTCGGTGTGTGTGTGTGTGTGTCTGACCAGTCTGTTTCTCCTCCTCCCCCAGATACTACTGCAATGTGTGTGACTGCGTGGTGAAAGACTCCATCAACTTCCTCGACCACATCAACGGAAAGAAGCGTGAGTACCAGAGGACGCGTCGTCCATTAACCGGTCACACGAAGGTGGAGGGACTAGGGCGGCTTAGCTCAGGAGGTAGAGCCGGGTTGACTTGTAACCACAAGGTTGCTAGTCCGATCCCCGGCGCCTCCTAGCTAGAGTGTCGATGAGTCCCCGAGCGAGGCACTTAACCCTGACTGCTCCTGACGAGCTGGCTGTTGCCTTGCATGGCTGACTCCGCCGTTTGTGTTTCAATGTGTGCATTGACCAGGTCTATCTTGCAAAGAGATTTTAATCCCGATAAGACTTTTACCCGGTTAAATAAAGGTCAAATAAAACCGCTGTAAAGTGGCTTTGGATAAAAGCCAAATGTCAGTGTAAATGGGACGCTGTCCGCGGAGGTTATGGCTCTCTGACGCCGGTCCCCTTGCGTCGTCCCCGCTGCAGACCAGAGGAACCTTGGCATGTCCATGCGGGTGGAGCGCTCCTCCCTGGACCAGGTGAAGAAGCGCTTCGAGGCCAACAAGAAGAAGATGGAGGAGAAGCAGAAGGAGTACGACTTTGAGGAGCGCATGAAGGAGCTTCGAGAGGAGGTGAGCTCCACCGAGATGACCGTGAAGTAGAAGATATCTATGAGCCACTTCCCGTCTTTCCTTTGTTTGGAAAATGGTTTCCTATTATTATTATTATTATTATTATTATTATTATTATTATTATTATTATTATTATTATCATTATTAGAATAATAATATTTATTATTTGAGTATTATTTTACTAATAAAGACTATTGTTGATGGGGTCCACACAGGTTTTGTTCAGTATTACTCCTATCCTATGTCTTATCCTATATTTATAATAAATTCACTTTCTGAAGTGCTGATCGGTGTTGGATGTGCTGTAACTCCATCCCCCTGTCCCGGCCTTCCCAGGAGGAGAAAGCGAAGGCCTACAAGAAGGAGAAGATGAGGGAGAGGAAGAGGAGGGCCGAGGACGACGTGGACTTTGAGGAGGACGACGAGATGGCGGCCGTCATGGGTTTCTCCGGGTTCGGTGCCGCTAAGAAGGCGCACTGATTCAGCCCCCCCTAAAGACTTCCCCACTGGGGTCCCCAACGGGACCAGTGGCTTCGCGTCTTTTGGTTTCTGTCTACCGCTCACCGTGGCTGGTGTGTGCCCCCATGTTATGCAGCCAGTGGTTTATCTGTATGTGAAGCATGATTACTGGTTGCTTTCCAAAATGTCTGGTAGGTTATTGTATGTGGATGGCTGTGAGAAAGTCTATTAGCGAAGTACCAAATGTTTAGGTTTATTTGAACATGATCTAGTTGTTTTTTGTCTTTATGGACAGGATGTGCGGTCCAAGGTCGGTGTGTAAATTAATTTGATGGCGAGGGTCTTGTCTGATGCTGGCTCAATGCCCACATCAGTTTCATCATGACAGATGTTGACCTTTGACCTCAGAGAGAGACCCCTTCGCCCTTTTTGTAGTTAATTTGTCCATCGCACGTCCACTCATCATTCAGTGTAGTGACTCTTATGTACACCGATTAACATTTAAACTTGAGGGGCTGATGTCAAAGCGTCCCTCTCAGCTTGTTCGCCTGCAAGCTGTCTGAGGGGGCGGGGCCTGTGCTGCCGCCCTTGCACGCGCTCTATGGACCTCTCGCTTCTCGTCCAATGGCAGCAGAGGCTGGTCTCCTCCCTCCCGTGCCCCTCCTCCTCAGTGTAGAACCACAAACACCTTCACGTCACTCAAGTGCCGAGTTGGCTGAACAGAGGGAAAACTTGTTTCAAAGTTTGCAGTTTTTTGGGGGTCGGTCAAATGGAAAAGTCATTTATTGGAGCGGAAATGAAATCTGCTTAACTGAAAATTTGATCGGCTTAGTAATGAAACCTTTTATTTGTTGTATTTCCTTTTGTCATTTGCTTATACAATGCGACAAAGTGCTGAGTTTAAATAGTGAAGTGGTGCCCCTATAAGTGCTAATGGACTTCTTTATAACTTTTTATAAATAAATCTCATGTTCCCATGTTAAACTGTTGTAATTCTTGTAGTGGCCTATAGATGGGGCACTTTACCAATTAGTCCAGTACATGCAGAGTAGTCTTTAGGTACTTTCCGCCATGCCGGTTTACAAAAAGGTGGAGAAATTTCTGCATTTTAAAGGGCCTCTATATCACCAGGTGTGAGTGATAAGCCATAACGGGCCGTTCGAAAATCTGCCCTTCTCTGTGCCTAGTGACATCACAAGTGGGAGTCTACCTAGATGTATAAGAAACATTTGCTACAGTCAACTAGGTAGGCTAGTAGCCCGAGCTATCCATCATAGATCTAGGTGGACAGTACACTCCCACTTATGCTGTCACTAGAACACAGGAAAAGGCACGCTTGTAATGGCTTATCACTCATCTGGTGGTGCAATAAGGTCCCTTTAATGGTCACATTCAGAGCGGTTTGGAGAATAGTTTTCATAGAGCAATATATGGAATATAGTTCTATATTTATTAAAGATTTAAAAAGTTTTTGTATAAAAAACACTTAGACATTTTCTTGGTGATCTACTTGAATCCTAGACGTCACAAATACACCAACTTCAAAAGGTCACTTTTACACTTTAATTCACTTTATTAAAACCATACGCACACACACACACACGGAGCAACGCACTTTAGAGATTCAATACGGGAAAGGCACTGTGTGCATCAATATTCTGCGAGTGAGGATTTCTTAACACACACACATCTCTCAAAGAAAAAAAAAATCGGCTGTGTCATTTCAGACAAAATAAACACTTGAGTCGGCAGGTATATGGCAACACTACATCAGCAATTAGAGTGACACTTCGGGATGCTATCCAACGAATACCCTTTGATGCGTTCAGTACAAATGGCCGCGTCTGTGAAGTGTAAATATATCGCAGACAGACGCTGTTTAAAAGCCTAAACAAGCCGAGGTTGTACCTTCTGAAAGTCAAACGTCACAACACGCATTGCAATGTTATATATAATGAACACACTGATGGAATGAAACTCAAATGTGTATGTTCAATATACAATATAAATCTTACGCCAAATCATTCTCTAGAACTGCACAAAGTTCCTTCCTGGCTAGGGCATGCACACCCAAAGAGTAAGAAAAACCCTACAAAAATAGACCTTTCCGCATTTTACAATTTTTACTGAGTCTCCTCGGAAACATCCAAAAGCATAAACATCCCAAGTTGTCCAATTGTCTTTATACAAGAGTTATCCTCTATAGAAAGATAGATCATCGCTATTCACATATTGACAAAGAAATCCAATCGTGTTCCTCTTATCATCATGTGGTCAAGTGTCTTGTTGAGCCAAACCATACGACCGTATTTAAAGTCATTTAAATGCTTGGCTTACACACACACACTAAACATGCATCCTCCGGCGCAACAAAACACACGCAATTCAACCAATAGGCCAATCGAAACATTCTGGGGAGCTATGTGGGAAAATGAAAATATACTTTAATGAACTAAAAACAGCTCGCCATTCTAAGGAATAACAAGATTTCGTTTTTTTTGCATTCGTGAATCATCTCCATGGACATGAAAATATAAACGAACACACACACACACAAACGCACGGAATGATAGGTATACAACATATTTCCATCACATGGCAACCGAGACACCATATCCAAGCTGTTGTATACGAGTTGGGGCAGTAGTCTTGAGTCTTCAGCGTCCATCCCTAACCTTTCCATCGGTCCTTTTCATCTGGTCGCCACATGCCCCCTCGCCCCCTACTCCGAAGACGACACAGAACAAGCACGGCCAACGTGTCAAGATGATCTCCGAATCCAAAAGGGTCCTTGGTCTGCATGATTTGGTGGTAGTTCCGGGACTCAGCGGCCGTTTCTCCCCAGACACGCCCAGCACGACGCTTTCCGAGTGAGTCGTTCCCATGGTGATTGTGTCCTGTAAGTGCAAGGGCATGCCCATGTTGCGTCATGTCAACCTCAACAATCCCCCTCCGCGGCCCTTTTTTAAAAAAGAAAGAAAAAAGGAAAAGGTGCCGTAGCCGCCGACTGTGCCCGGGTGTCAGGGGACGCCCGCGCCTTCTTGCGTTGGCCCCCCCCCGCATCACTGGACGTCGATGAGGTGCCTGAGGTAGGACTGGGTGAGCCCCCGCAGCTCCTCCAGGGCGTAGTCTTCGGGCATGGGCAGGCGCGTGATGAGGGCCGTCAGCTTGGCGTGGGGGGGCTGGAGGAGGGAGTCGGCTCCCCCCTCCCCGGCCTGCTGCAGGCTCAGCACCACCCGCAGGATGTTGGCCACGCGCTTGGCCATCTCTGGAGGGGGGGGGGGGGGTACGTTAGGTAAGGGCTGCTCAGGAGAGGGTAGGGGGTACTTTGTGGGAACGCAGGGGGTAAATTGGACAATTTCTCAAAAAAATGTGTGTAATCGTTTAGTAAATATTGGTTATGGATAATTGTCCAACAATGCCGCCTTAATAAAACGATTGGATACTGAAAACCACGTTAATAAAATGACTTTAATCTGAATTCTAGCATAAAAGTGTGGTTAATCTGTCCATTGAAAAGGCATTGAAATAAAAAGGCAAAATTGCACAAGCCCATGTTCCTCACCAAGTTAAGTGCTAACTCCACCCACTTCATGTTGATGTGCTCATCATCATGTTTTCAGATAGCGAGCTAAAACCATCCCATAATATGTGCGACAAAGAGGAAACACGGTAGAAGGGAGTTTCATCGATGAAAAAACGATGACATGTAGACTGAAAGAAGAAGAGGAATGCAACACCAGACGTCAATCCCCCAAAGCAAAGCGCCCGGCCGCAGTTGGTCACCCACTGTTGCATTGTGGGTCTGATCGAGCGGCCGGCTCTGGCCGCTCGGAGCGGGTCTTACCGGACTGGGCCAGGCAGTCCTTGGCGGTGGTGCAGGGCAGCAGCTGGATGCGGCTGCAGAGCGAGGTCACCTCCGTGTAGAGGCGCTCCGTCTCGTAGCCGGGGCTGTCCATCTGGGAGGAGGGGAGCAGACAGACGCCATGAGGGGGGGGAACGCGGCCCGACGGACCACAGCCCCCAGGAGGGACCACAGCCACCAGGCCGGAGGGCCAGGAAGCTGTGGTGCCGCTGACGCTAGATTTAGCGACTTCTGGCCATCTCTGGCGACTAAAAAGCTTATCTAGAGACTGGCGGTAAACCTGGCGACTTTTTTGTGTGACTGACTTTTGGTTTTTTTCTCCTGTTATCCCTCTCCTCTGCACCGCACACAGCTCTCTCCCTCTTTCCCTCCCTCATCTCCAGTCCCTGCCCCTTCCCAGTCCCAATCCCAATCCCTTGCTGCTTTCATTGTTTCCCACAAGCCCCCTCAATAAAATGTCAAATGGAACACGTTTGACGTCATTACGCATACTAGCAAGTTCTAGCGACTTCCAGCGTGATTTCTTTTGGCAACACTGGTAGGGTAGTACCTGCTGGATGTCCTGCAGGCTCTGGATGACCCGGATGTAGTCCAGGTACACGCGTCCCGCCGTGTCCCAGTCCTGGATGCTGACGCTGCGTTCCTGGAGGGACAGGCCCTCCAGGAACTCCAGCAGGTAGGCGTGGTTGTCGTTGATGATGCAGTCTGGGCGGGGGGGGAGAAGGAGCGCTTGGGTGGGTGGGCGGTTGCGTTTGTCTTTTTAATGTCGTCTTCACAATAAAAGTCTTCTGAAATAAGTGCCCCATTTTTACCCGCTCATTAAAAAGGTGATATATGGTACCCCCAGGTGTGAATGTGATTAGCCTTTACAAGCCGTCCTGCCTCTTCTGACATCCCAAGTGGGCGTGTCCGCCTAGATGTGTGCTGGATAGACCAGTCTACCAGCCTACCCAGCGGACTGTAGCAAACGTTGCTCATCTATCCGTCATACATCTACAAGAAGATACAAGACGAGGCTGATCTTCCAAACGGCTAATCCAAATCACTTGTGTGCCTAAACAGGCTGGACTGGACTCGGTACCACCACAGAGCGTTTGGTTTGGTCTGACGGGGCGAGGCGGCGGCGGGGCCTACCTGAAGCCAGGTGCTGGATGAGCAGCTTGTGGCAGTGGTTCCAGGAGCCGGCCTGGTAGAGGTGCAGCGCCTCCTGGTGGCGGTCCCCGTCACGGCGTGCCCGCATGGCCTTGGCCTCGTGGAGCCACTGCTCGGGCAGCTGCAGCCGCTCGGTGAGGAAGCGCTCCCTGCGGTCCGAGTCCTCCGTGCGCAGCAGGGGGCAGTAGAGGCTCAGCATCTCCCTGACGGCGCGCTCCCGCAGCCTGCAGAGGGAGAGGGGCCGTTAACATGCACACACTGTTGGTCCGTACCAGGGAGGAGACTGACCCGCTAAGAGGAAGAGATCCGTGCACGTCTTTTTGCTTTGCATCGGACGTTTTTTCTTTTTAAAATCGGGTGTTTTTAAAAACATGGACACACAGGACTAAAGGCTTAGTTGTGGTTCCACGTCGACGTAACGCAAGGGGGTTACGGACCCCTTACGTCCTTGCGGACCCTGCTTGTGTCCACCGCCAGGGCCGGACGTGCGCCTCCCAAAAATTGTAACCTTGCATCGAGGCGACACAGCGGCAAGGGCTGTGATTGGTCCGCTCACTAAAACCCGACGCAGAACCACACAGGTTCACGACTGCGTCGAAGCGTCTGCGCGGTCCTTGCGTTGCGTCGACGTGGAGCCATAACCCGGCCAATCGGTATCAGCTCTTGTCCGAGCCGGTCAGTACGGCAGGTAATAACGTGTTGTGAACGGGTTTCTGTGGTCAACACACTTATACCGCCGCCTCCTCCCATCACGGGAATAAATCACGACAAACACTTAACAACCGGGGACGCCCTTTCATTGCAATGTCCAAACAATCAACGGCGACCGAAGGGGGCCCCCCAGGGCCGCGCCCGGTTGGGGTTGCCGCGGTAACGTACGCGTGGTCGGGGATGTGCAGCAGGACGAAGACGGCCAGGTGCCAGAGGCCGGCGCTCTCCAGCTGGGCGGCGTAGCTGACGTGCAGCAGGCCCTGGCGCGGGCCGCTCAGGTGGCTGTACCGCAGAGCACCCAGCACCCCCCACAGGTGCCAGCTCAGCCGGTAGTCCAGACGCTCCCAGGTGACCGCCAGGGGGTCAAGCAGCTGGTGCAGGCTGTAGTGCCTGGGGGAGGGAGGGGGGGAGGGTTGTCATGGTTCCAAGACAGATAGATGTATACTTTATTGATCCCCAGGGGAAATTCAAAGTCACGGTGGCTTGAACACGTCACACACACACACACAGCGTACAACATAAACAAGATGATAACATAAGGTATCCACATGGGTAGTATGGAAGATAAATTATATACATGCGTGTCATGAAGGTAGTACAAATAAGTACATTGACACCATGGGAAGGATAGAAGATATGCTTTTGGATGAATTGGAAGGGTTGCCTGCTAGGCTGCTTAAAAGGTTCTGTAGGTGTCTGGGATGTCAAAGGGTTTTTTTTGGTGTAATCAGTTAGAAATGGCAGAGCCATCCGTCAGTGAAAGACTGGAGAATTAGAATATCTGGATTTTAGTCCACTCCCGGCTCGTCTGACCACTGAAGGTGTATCTTCCCTGATTTGTTCAGGGAGTCCATCTGGCCCCTCAATCACAGGTGCAGAAATCGCAACACAACTAAATGGCGGAGAAACATAGAGGAGGGGAGGGGAGGGATCTTTCGGGTTCTTTAGGTTAGAAAACTCTGCTCTTCCTCCAAAACGACCAAATCCGACCAACAGCAACGGAATGAAAGGGAACAAAAAATGAAAGAAAAGCGACCCCGTCGCCGACCAAGCGCATGTTGAGCAGGGGTGAGAGGCCTACCTGTCGCTGTACAGCTTGAGCAGGTGGAAGCAGATGTCGTAGAGCGGCCGCTTGGCCGACTCCTCCTCGTCCTCCTCCTCCATGTCCGCTCCCTGGGACGGGTCCAGGTAGGGAGGCAGAGGAGCGCAGGCGTAGCGCCCCATCTCCCCGTCACCCTGAGGTGAGGAGGGCACACATCAGTCACACGTGGTGCATGTCTTACCCATTTAGATAGACAACTGGATAGACAGACATATTAAGATAGATGTATCCATCCAGCTATAGATATATCTATATCTATTAGGGGTGCAACGATACGCATATTCATACGGTTCGATACGCGTTTCGTTTCGGTGCTTAGCAAATAATTTTATTATTGTTAGACCCCTAATATCTATAGATTTAGATATATATCTATATCTATATAGAGGCCATGTTGCGTTTTAAGGGAGTGGGAGTGAGACCCAGGAGTGAGACCACCGACCTGGAAGGCGTCCTGGTACTTGGCGAGGGCGTCAGCCACGGAGGCGGTGGGGGGCAGCATGTACCAGAGGTGGACCGCCACGCAGCGCTTCCAGTCCAGGCTGGAGCACACGTTCACCAGGCACTCGGAGGACTGCCACACCTGGGGAGGGGTATGAACGAACGTCAGAGCGGGGGGGGATGGGGGCCCGCACGTCCTGCCTGTCCATGCAAGGCCCCTGGATGGGGGCCCTCACGTCCTGCCTGTCCAGGCAAGGCCCCTGGATGGAGGACCGAATGTGGCCGCAGCCCCACATATCAAATAGTATGGTTGTACAATTAGTTACATTTTACCACGATTTCCTGTTCATTTTTGGGTCAAACGATCTCCTTAGGTTAAAAGGTGAAATTTTCAAGTTCTCAGTTGGCACAACGAACGGGTGAAAGGACCAGCAGAGAGCCAGAGGATCAGCAGAGAGCCAAAAGGCCCAGCAGAGAGCCAAAGGACCAGCAGAGAGCCAAAGGACCAGCAGAGAGCCAAAGGACCAGCAGAGAGCCAAAGGACCAGCAGAGAGCCAAAGGACCAGCAGAGAGCCAAAGGACCAGCAGAGAGCCAAAGGACCAGCAGAGAGCCAAAGGACCAGCAGAGAGCTAAAAGGACCAGCAGAGAGCCAAAGGACCAGCAGAGAGCCAAAAGGACCAGCAGAGAGCCAAAGGACCAGCAGAGAGCCAAAGGACCAGCAGAGAGCCAAAGGACGAGCAGAGAGCCAGAGGACCAGCAGAGAGCCAGAGGACCAGCAGAGAGGACCAGCAGAGAGCCAAAGGACCAGCAGAAAGGACCAGTAGGGAGCCAAAGGACCAGCAGAGAGGGGACTTACGGGTTTCCCGGCCAGCAGCGTGAAGATGCGCAGGCGGTCCTCGCTGACGTGGCAGTCCGTCTGCATGCGGCACCAGTCGGCCAGCTGCAGGCCCAGCAGCTCCCTGCAGGGCTGGGAGCCCATGGCCTGGGCCAGCAGCACAGCCATACGGTGTTCCCCTGGAGAGAGAGAGACACACAGACACACACACACACACACACTAAGAATGCATGGCCACGCAAACATCATGCAAAAAGCCTGAACAGTAAAAAAAAAAAAAGAAAAAAGCCTGAACAGTTGACGCAATGCAAATACTTTTTTTAGTCACGTTTCTTTGCGAATGACTATAGGGGCGACGAGACGGCTCCCCCTAGTGGTAACTAGGGGGAGCCAGGTTACCACTAGACCCTAGGATGACAAACTGATCCCAGCCTAGGTCTGGGATCAGTTTGTCATCAATATCACATCCACATCCTATCACCGATAGTTCTAGGTATTCTACAGTCTAAAAAACATACCGTCTCTTTGTTTAAAAGAATCTTAATATGGACCCGTCCCGAAACCCCTCTAGCTCCGCTGTCTCACGTCACAGCGCTGCACAGCCCGTCAGAGCGGACAGAAGTCCTCTGAATTCAGAGAGTCTCCCGCCTACTAACTGGGGGGGGCTCCAGCTCGCCCCATGGGACTGACCCCCGAGCCTTACCGTGTTTCTGGGCGAGGCGGCAGGCCATGCTGATGCGGCCGCCGGTCAGGTAGCTGAAGATGGCCTCGGCGTGATTCTCCTTGCCGGCGTTGCCCACCTCCTCCTCCACGCGGCCCGTGGCGCCGCTCGACAGCCAGGCCGAGAAGGCCCGCCTCCTCTCCAGCTGCTGCAGGTACTCGTCGGGGGACTCCGCGTCGTCCGCATCGTCCAGGGCCTCGGAGGAGCCCAGGCGGCCCCACAGCGCCTCGCAGAGGGTCCACACCTCAGCCCAGTAGCCCAGGACCACTGCAGAAGCACAGGGTACACTTCAGCCTATTCTATATTCCCTTCCAATACTTCCAAACAGGCGCTAGAGCCACGCCAGAAGACGGGAGTACGTCCCTCTGTCCCTCACCGTCCCCTTGGGCCTTCTGCTGCAGCTTGCTGATCCACTGGGCGTACTCGTGCAGGGCGGACACCCCGAGCTGGGGCTGGACCAGGGGGCACGTGCTCCCCTCCGGCGTGCTGACGGTGCTGTGCTTCAGACAGATCTCCAGGGGGCGCTGCAGCACGGCCAGGCTGGACGCCGACTCCTCGCCCTCCATCTCCTCCTCCTCCTCCTCCTCTTGCTCGGGCTCCACCCCCGACACCTGCTCCAGCACCACCTTGAAGGCGCTCTCCGTCAGGCTGGCGGGAAGGGGGAGAGGGGAGGGGAGGGGAGGGACAGGTTAACTGACCCCACGACTGCCACACATCTTCAACCGTGCGTGTGTTTGTGTGCCATGTTAAGAACTATGTTGTCGCGAAACATCCCATTGGTGGCCATTCTTCTGTGCTCCAAAGACACACAGGGGGGAGTGTTGTGTGTGTGTGTGAGGGTACATGCGTACGTTTTGCTCCGCACGGTTTGAGGCATGAAGCTGAAGTCTGTGTTGTGGCCTTTGAGCTGGGGCTCCGTGGACTGGGGGGCGCTGATCTGCTGGGCGCAGTGGGCCAGCGTCCAGCCGGGGCCCCAGCCCACGCGGAACGACCGGCCCATGAAGAGGCCCGCGTCCATCAGGAGGGCTCCCTGCGGAACGCCACAGGGACAAGGCCGTTTAGTGCACGGCCGAACCACGGCACCGGGCGGAGCCGGTCAGGGAGACCAGCAGGAAGGTCCCACATGTAATGGGGTTATCAACTTAGCGTTAGGGCTTTGGCATGAAAAACTAAAAATAAAAAATATATAAAGAAAGAAAATCTATGAATGGAAAATATGTAGTTTTAGTTTAAGTATAGATTTTATTTTTCTAACCCTAACCCTATTTTTTTTTACAAATTATCCTAAACAATAAATTCGAATTAGGATTAAAAAATTTAAAAAAAACGATTAATTGTCAGCTCTAGCGTTATTCAAATTTATTTCTATCTGTTCACGCCATCTTATTTTTCATACTAAAATCAATTCTATGAATCAGCTTTGAGTCCTGACAACGGACCGCTGTAGCCAGGGGGCCATTGCCTGCACCCACCTTCCCCAGGGTGACGGACTCCTTCAAGGCCACGGGGCCGCCCAGCCGGCGGGCCCCCACGGTGCGGATGGAGGGCTCAGGGGCCCGGGCGGGCAGGAGAAAGGAGGTCGGTGGGGGGGCCGCGCTCCAGGAGAAGCCCCGGGGGGTCTGGCCCCTCGCCGGGGAAGCCCGGGAGAGGGAAGGGTGG
Source organism: Pollachius pollachius (assembly GCF_949987615.1). Lineage (NCBI taxonomy): Eukaryota > Metazoa > Chordata > Actinopteri > Gadiformes > Gadidae > Pollachius > Pollachius pollachius. The sequence continues at coordinate 5,686,214 of NC_136939.1, read as the reverse complement.
AGCTTGGCCGAGGAGGGGGAGCCGTCTCGCAGGGAGGGGTCTGGGGCCTGGGAGAACAGGCCGGAGGAGAAGCGCGCCTGGAGGAGACCGCCCACTGGTGGGGGAGAGACGCAGAGTTAAGGGCTGATTATGGTCCCATGTTCACGCGACGCAGACGCTCCGACGCAGTCGTGAACCTTTATGGTTCTGCGTCATGTTTTAGTGAGCGGACCAATCACAGCCCTCGCTGCTGCGTCGCCTCGACGGAAGGTTACGATTTTTGGGAGGCGCACGTCAGGCCCTTGCGGTGGACGCAAGGAGGGTCCGCAAGGGCGTAACGTGTCCGTAAACCCCTTGCTTTGCGTGAACGCGGGACCATAATCAGCCTTCAGAAGGACAGAGAAGCAGCGCTAGGGAAACAAATGGACTGTATTCATAGCCTATGATTGCAGCCCTATTTTAGGGTGCTTTTCTAACCAGTAGCCATTGAAAGACCTTTACAATTATTGCCTGATATTCACACAGACGGCGGTGTCAACCATGCAAGTCAACAGCCAGCTCGTAGGGAGCAGTTAGGGTTTGGCGTATTGCTCAGGGACACCTCGGCACTCGGATCAGGAGGGCCCCGGGATCGAACCAGCAGCCTGCCGGTTGCCAGTGAACCCGATCTACCTCCTGAGCCACTGCCGCCCAAATGGGAAGTAGAGCAGAGCTGCGTACCCGAGGGCCTGTTGTGCACTCTGGGAACCAGACGGCGGCCGGAGGAGGAATCTACGGTGCTCTTCATCAGCCCCTGATCCTGGTCGTCCTCATCGTCATCCTCGGTAAACAGAGAGGCCTTCATGATCTGATTGAAGAAAAAAAATAAGATTAGTGCCCAGAGAATATACATTTGAAGGGCACACTGTGACTATTATAAAATCAAGGGCATTTCCATTGAGTAGGCAAGCTTATTTTCTTTGCGTCAATGTATGTTCAAAATCACTATTGATTAGAAGATCATAAGATTCAGTTTTGTGTAAAAGGCTAAACATGTGGCGGATCCTGAGGGATGTTAACCCTACAGAATTAGGTTTGCAATAGAAAGAAAGTTCTTAGTAATAAAAGTAGTGCTGTCAGTTTAACGCGTTATTAACGGCGTTAACGCAAACCAATTTTAACGGCGTTAATCTTTTTATCGCGCGATTAATTTTCTTTTGGCTTGGCAAACGTTGTAGTTTTTTCACCTGCTGTCTAGCAACAACTAGTCACGTTAGAATACTACAACAACATACCGGTTCTACACCGGAAACAAAACAAGCACGCCGCACAAACTTGTTGGGGCAAGCAAGGATACGGAGCGGGTGAAAAACTCCTTTAAAGTGTGTGTGTCGCTCTGTTCGAGCCTGTACGAGAGTTCAATGTTGTCATTAGCTGTTACGTCTTTCTGACCAATCGCAGTTCAAGGCCCACCTGGACTGTACCACTTCAGGAGGGGCCGCTCAGTTACTCCCCTCTAGACAAAATCCACTTGGTTGCGATATTGGCAGTTTGTGAGTGTTGCGTCTGTTGAGTGAGTGAGAGGTTGCGGGCGCACAGCTCAGGCTGCCGGACGGCGCTGCCCGAAACGTTAACGGCCCACCGGGAATTCTCCCGATTACCACTCCGCCACCGTGTGTGTGTGTGTGTGCATTATTGTGATTAAATATTTTAATCGCTTGAAAGCACTATTAAAAAGATTGTCAATCTCCTGTTTAATGAATTGTATCCCCTTATTGAAATTCCCCTTTAAGTAGAGTCTCTCTAAACACTGATACCTGACCAAACACTCAAACTCCCAACCTGAAGGCTGAGTGCCCCCCTAGGTGCCCCACGGCGCGTGACGTCGGCAGGCTGTACCTGGAGGGTGTGGGGGTTGATCCCCAGAGAGGAGGCGATCTGGCTGGAGGCCGAGACGGGCTCCTGCTCCGAGGGCACGGGGCCGGTGAGACCAGCGAGGCCGGCGAGGCGGCTGCTGAAGGTGTCCGAGCACCAGTCCTCCTCCCCTCCCAGCAGGCTGTCGGCCAGGGAGCCCTGGGTGATGTCAGCCATGTCGCTGTCCAGCTCCGCCAGGCCGCTGGCCAGCTCCTGGATGGCGGTGGACTAGATCAGAACAAAACACACAAACACACACAAACACAAGACGCAAACAGAGAGGTGTGTGAGTGACCATAGATGTGTGTTCAGTTTCTAGCACACTAGTATGTAGTAGTATTTTCGTTTAGAATATGACATGTATAGAGGAAAGCTAATATGTAATGAACTGAAACAGAGCTAACAGACCAGCGTGTGAAGGTTCACTTAAGTAAGTAACTTTATTTCATTAACCCTTGGTATCAGGATCAATATCATGACAACTTAACACGACACACTTCCAAAAACATGGTCGTACAAATGTATATATTTCTCCTTCCAATTATTTGAATTGCAGCTTATGCATGATAATGTAAAATGTAAAATCTGGAATAAATATACAAAAATATCTGGTTCATCGACTGCCAAAAAGTCCATCCAGGGAACATTAGACCATGCCTGGAACAGAGCTGTCGTACAAATTTGTAGATAATTTTTTGCATTTTATTCTGAATTAGTGTCACAATATTAGAATGCATAATAAAAATGGAAGGTTCTATAAAAATCTCCAAAAAAAAACATCTATACTGAAGCTACTGCGAAACAGTGCAAGCTAACAACCCATCCATTCCGCTTGAAAATTAACTTAAAGATTAATTTAAGTATAGTCTACAATTGCAACCCGTCATGTTATCCACATGGAAACACAAAGCGTTTTAGAACAGCAAAAATATCTACTTTAACTTGCATTTAAGACATAAAGGCACTTCATCCAAATCAGCCGTCATGTTAGCATCCATCATTGACCAAGAAGAAGTAAAATCAATTAATTAACTAATCAATTAGTTAACAAACATGGTAAAATATACAGCATTCATAGCCCAAAGTGGGTTCCAGGGCATTCAGAAAAGAAAAGAGGCCTTTTTAATGCCATAAAACCAGACACAATGTGGCAAGATTAATTCCCACTCGTAATCAAGGGAGCCCTTCACCCAAACCTCGTACACACACACACACACACACACACCACACACACCACACACACCCCTTCCATGCAGTCAAATTAAATGAAGTCTGGTTAGCACGATGCCTGTAGATGTTCATATTAAAACCATCAATCTTCCTTCATTCCTCTAGTATTCTGGGTGAGGATTGCTCCCCTAAGACCTGTACTCAAATGACGTTGATGTCAGAGATGTGGATGGACACCGGCCGCTCCGTCTACCTGAGCCTTCGGCGCCCCCTGCAGCTGCGCGGGAGGGAGCTGCTTGAGCAGCTTGGAGGGGGGAAGGGACGGCATCGTCTTCAGCTTCTTGGTATCGGCTTTGGACGGCACGTCCTCCTCCTCGTCAGAGTCCTGGAGGCCGTATTTGGAGAAGTGGACGACCTGGTGGGGAGAGGAGAAAGGTGTGGTTTAAGACAGGGCTCCTCATCATTTATATTACTGAGGCCCGCCAACATATTTGAAATATTTTCAAATATGCAGGGATGCAGGCAGGGTGCAGGCGTCCCGACCAACCAGTAGAGGTCGCTAGTGCAGCGACCAGGACACAAACCATTATATGCCTGCCTTATCTAATCTAATGAACACAGATACTGTAGGACCATTATTAAGAATAATCTTTCCGGGAAGGCTTTATTTCTTATTCTCTGCAGCCTGGTGGCCAATGCTCGGCAGCCCGTTACCGGTCCGCGGACCGGTGGTTGAGAACCCCTGGTTAAAGGGACTCACACATCACTGGTGCAAGGCTAGCCTAACGAGGTCCTCAAAGCCAGTTTGGACAAACAGCCCCAACAGAGGCGCCTTAAGAGCGCTGCGGCCCCTCACCTCGAACACCCAGGAGCCGGTCTCGGGGCGGTACTCCAGGAAGCGGGCCCCCTGCTTTCGCGAGGCGCTCTCCAGACGGCCCTCGTAGTTCATGTCCCCCAGCCGCTCGGGGCTCTTGATCTGGGTGCAGGTGGTCTTGTCGTTGGGCCACACGCCGTCCAGCGTCACCTCGGCACGTCTTTGGGGGGAGGGGAGAGCGCCTTAGTGACTCAAGAGAGAAAGCCAGAGCAGAGCCTACAGCCGTCTTAGCTTGACTCGGATTTGAAGTGGCTTGGGATCGATGTAACTATTTAACACTATGCATGAAGCATCTTCGTGCATTTTAGTGTCCTAAAGGTGACATACTATACCGCCAGGGGTGAGTACGATTAGCCGTTACAAGCCGTTTTGAAAATCGGCCTCTTCTGACATCACAAGTTGGCGCGTCCAACAAGATGGACGACGGATAGATGAGCAACCTTTGCTACAGTCCACTGGGTAGGCTGATCTATCCAGAACATCTAGGTGGACACGCCCACGTGTGATGTCAGAGGAGGCAGATTTTCAAAACGGCTTGTAGCAGCTAATCACACTCACACCTGGGGTTATATGTCACCTTTAATATTGACCTATATAAACGTGCACAACATGCCTGCATGTTGTGCACCTTGCTGCGCGTCACTCACCTGTTGAGACCCTCCCCCTGGGCGGGCTTGTTCTTGTCGTCCGGGTAAACGATGACCTCCTTGCGTCTGAAGTGGACGATCTCGTCCAGGTTCAGCCCAGTCGCGTTCACCACCCCGCAGAAGAACACAGAACCGTAGCCTACATGGAGCACGAGACGATGAAGCATGAAGGCAATCCATCACCGGCAAATGACATCCATTGATTTTCTTTTGGATGCGTATATTATGAATATTAACGAAAATAACAAAATTACCAATTGACTCACTCAGCCATAATTTGAAATACAATACATTTAAAGCAGTGTTGTAAAATGGCTTTTCATTTCATTTTGTCAACCAAACACACATGGATGGTTGGCATACATTATCTGGGTAGATGCATCATTACCTTTCCTGCCGATGGTGAAGTTCTCCACCACACACTGTCCGTTGTTATCGACCATCTCAGCCAGCTCGTCCATGGATGGGATAGTGTAGTACCCGACACGAGACAGCACTATGCCTGTAGCAATGAACAGAAAAATGTGTTCTTATCCAACTTAAAAGAATGGCTTCCACGCTGATGCCATGCATTTAGTCAGTCATAAGAAACCGGGTATTACAACTCAATTAGAATCCAAGAGACTAGTCTAAAACTGTTGAATTCAAAGTGGTTAATCATTCGGGCAAAGGGTTAGGGTTGTGGATGGGTCCAACCAGCCACACAACCGTATTAAATTGATAAAGGTGTGCGTCTGTGTATGAACAGAGAGAAGAAGAACACTGACCGGCTGGATGAGGAGCCATCTGAAGGTCCTCCACCGCTTCCTCCTCCTCTTCCTCCTCACGCTCCCCCTGAAGCGACTCCTCTCCCAGAGACACAGAGACCTCCTCACTGCTCAGCTGTGGCGCAGAGTCATCCATCATTATTTTCTACAACAACCAGGGTTCAACACTATTCTATTCTGCCTGTTCTAGCGTGTTAACCGGCCAGCACCCCATCATCAATTTAATATGTTTTGCATGCTTCTACCTGTATGTCAATTATGGCACCCATTGCACTCCTGACCATCGCTGGAAGAAGGGATCCCCTACTAAGCGTTTCTTCTCAAGATTTCTTCCTTGCTGATTTAAGGGATTTTTTACTTGCCCTTGTGGAGGCTTGGGTAAAGGGGGGTGTCATAAATACCTGGCCTGTAAAGCCCTTTGAGACTGTAATGGTGAATAAGGGGTAACCAAAAAAAATTGAATTGAACACTGGACAAAACCCTTCAGCCACCGTCCTAGTCGGGACCTCCAGTGTGTTTACCTCGGGGCCATTCCTGACCGCTCGCTGCATGTTCAGCTCACAGATGGTGTCCTGCAGGGCGGCCTGAGAGCGACCCTGCGGGATGGGCTTGGAGATGGGGTTCACGTAGAACTGGGTGACCTCCAGGTCCTCCTCCGCCTTCTCCCCGCCGACCACCATGTCCCGGAGGTCGTCCTGATCGTCCATCATGTGGCTGGGGAAGGGAAGGATTGGTTTAGAGACAACTATAGGCCAGCCGTCATGTGAAACAATTACAAGAGCACCGCTTCGGAGGGAAGAGCCGTGTGTGTGTGTGTGTGTGTGTGTGTGTGTGTGTGTGTGTGTGTGTGTGTGTGTGTGTGTGTGTGTGTGTGTGTGTTCGCGCGCGCGAACACACACACACCTGTGGCCGTTGTGGGGGTACTCCGAGGGCGAGGCCAGGTCGTCGGTGTCTCTGTTGATCGGGCTGCTGTACAGGCTGCTGTTGAGGTTCTTCAGCACCAGCTTCTTGATGCTCTTTCTATTGGCGGACAGAACACACGCACACACAGAATGGTTGATAGTAAATAAAGCAACCATAAATAAAGAGCAGAACAAATACAAACAACACAGCTTGTTGATGCTTTCTATCGGCGGACAGAACACACACACACGTTGATAATAAATAAAGCAACTATAAATATAGAGCATAACAAATACTTTTGGGGGACAAAAAGATGGCCACTGATTAAATTAAGCACAGAACAAGACTTATTTTAAATGTTACATGGTTGCACTGGAAGAGAGCATGATGGAAGAGAGCGTCATTTTTTGGGCTGAACCCTGATAGATATGATGGCACCGATGCAACCTCAGAAAAATCCACGTAATAAATGGTGGCAGTCAATAAATGGTGGCAGTCTTAGGCCCTGGGCCTTGCAGCCGTCCTGGTTGCGACCTGGACCGGAGTCTCCATGTTTGCGGGGTGTACGGTGGGGCCAGTGGCGGGCCGTACCTGGGCACAAAGGCTCCGTTGGTGAGGGAGGGCTCGTCATCGTCCAACCCGTCAAACAGCTGGGACTTGGAAGCCCCCGACGAGGTCAGCGCCTTGGGCCGGACTCTGGTCGCGGGGCGCGGGGTGAGCTTATAGTGGGTGGGCGTGGTCAGAGCCTTCTGAGCCGTCGGATTGGTTGGTTTCAATCTCTGCGAATGATTGGTTGATGAAGTGACGATTTACATTTAAAATAAAAATGATTATTTGATCACTGTTAAAAATCTTGTTAGCTTGTACAGCGAAGGAAGTGGGACCCACCTCCTCCTTCTTCTTTGGGTCGGACAGGGGGTTCCGGAACAGCGGGGAGTCCCCGAAGGGCGAGTACGCCAGCGCGTTGATCTGCTGCTGCAGCACTGCCTGCTGGGCTGCTGCGGCGTTGGGGTCGGTCAGCGCTGGAGGGGACAACAAACACACATATGGTTCTAAAAACATTTCCAGAATGACAGCAAAACAGATGCATCGAGTGACTAAGAAACAAATTATGAAGGGAGGAGAGGTGGATGCTGTCGACTAGAGAGGGATTGGGAGGGCGGGCACTGACCCACGGGCTGCTGTGGGGCCCCGAAGCCTAGGGTGCTGGCCCCGGTGTTAAATCCTCCAGCACCGAAGCCTCCCATGGTTCCTAGAGTAGTGCCGAGCTTGTTCTGGGTGTTGCCAAACAACGACGTCTGGGCCGTGCCTACTGCTGGGGAAGACACACACACACACACACACACACACACACACACACACACAGTTCATGTTTTCCTTACTACGGAGAAAAACAGCTGGTCTCATAATGCAATGCCTTTCTAGTGATTGTGTTTTTCTGGCGCATATTAACATTTTTACGACGTGGAAAAATCTGTTCAGTTACCCTAATAATGTAAATACATCTACATCATAGACATGGCATGTCTGGATAAAGTTATGGTTTAATACACAAAAGGAAGGGAACCCCCATCCATCCTAGCACTGCATCTATGGTTACCTGCTCCAAAGCCAGCTCCCAGGCCCGTCCCAAGGCCCCCTGGGGCCGCCTTGTTACCAAACAGACCTCCACCGGTCGGGTTGGCACCAAACCCTGCAACCGGCAAAGCACAACGTGGTCATCACAGAGAACTCAAACCTTTGACCCATTACAGGCAGATTAGGGTTAGAACTGGTGTCATGCCTTCCCCCCTTACCGAAGGCGGACGTGTTGGCTCCCGTGCCCAGCGTCAGGGCCGGCTTGTTGCCAAACAGACTGCTGCTGGTACCGAACGAAGGGGTGCTGGTGGTGCTCGCTCCGAAGCCAGCCGGCTTGTTTCCAAACAGGCTCTGTTTGAGAAGACGAGGACGGACAGAAGTCAGACAGGTCGCTTGACTTGTGGCTGGTTCTTGATGTTTGTCATCAACAACAAACCCTTCCAACACTTAAGAGACCGGAACAAAATCGTGTATGCATGGTGTTCCCTGTACAACGGCAGACTTAATCACTGGGCATTTTGAAGGATAACATGCATTTCAGGAGGCATATGCCAATCATTCTTCTCTGTACCTGTGTTCCGACGGCGCCGAACCCAGTGTTGGTCTGTCCAAACAGCCCAGTGGCCGTGCCGAAGCCCGTGGGGGCGCTGGTCGGGGCCGTGGCACCGAACAGCCCCCCCGCCTGGGAGGCCACAGTGTTGCCAAACAAACCCTGAGAGGGGAGGACACGACCGGGTCACGTGCACCGCTTGTGCTTTCAGAAGCAGTCTACGGCTGTATTAATGCATGCGGTTGAATTTAACCAAAAATGATAACGTATTCGTTCAACTCTACAGGATTCCTGGGGTAGGTATGAGAGACGCCCGCGCATTATGAGGACTCACCATGGTGCTGGTGTTGGCCTGGCCCATGGTGTTGGTATTGCCAAAGGAAAAGCCTGGGTTCTGTGCGGTGGTGGTCTGACCAAAGGGCTTAAAGAGGCTGGCGGCAGCAGCCTGCTGCTGCTGTTGCTGCTGCTGCGCCTGTTGCTGTTGCTGCTGTGCCTGTTGTTGCTGTTGTTGTGGGGTCTGCTGGCCAAACAGGCTCCCAGTGGCTGCCCCAAACCCACCAGCACCTGCACAAGAAACATCAGGACCGTTTGAGAAACATGGAAACAGATCGGAAGGAGTGGGACCTCAAGTAATGGTAGGAGCAGTATTAAGGAAAAGTCAATGCAGCGGTATTTTACTTTGATTTAGATCATTAAATTAATAATTTAATACCGTTTCCCTTCTGCATCATGTAGAGGAAAGACATATTTTGTCGTAACTTAAATCTAGACAGTCAAACAGTGAACGCCTTCATTTTTATCATATCCACAACTGCAGACCAATTCACCACTGTTTTACATACGTGAAAAGCCCAAAAATGCCACATCCTAAACCCAACCATATTATGAAAACACAATGAACTCACTGGCGCCGAAGCCGGTCTTGGCCTGTCCAAAGAACCCTGTGTTGGCGGCTGCAGAGCCAAACAGGCCCGTGGCTGCAGTGGAGGTGGCAGGAGCCGCAGCTCCAAACAGGCCGCCCGTCGCCGCTGCCATGGGGTTGGTGGGGCCCTTCCTGCCTGCCTGGTAGTCCTCCAGACGCAGCTCCTACACAAGACACAAGACGAGCTCACCCAGAGGGACATGACCCCGCCGCTTCAGCACGCACGTGAAGGTCCTCGTCACCACTCAGAGACCTGTGCACGACTCTTTTGCTGGTGCAACCCACATATTTGACGAAAAGCGAAAGCATGCGGCAAAATCCAGACAGCGTATTTTCCACCAAACAAAGCGTTTTCCCGCAGTGCACAAAAGTTGGGAAGACGTTTTTCACGTGGATGTATTGCTCGGTCCAAGCCTTCCTGACCCACCTCAAGGGACTTGTTCTCGTACTCCTTCATGGCGGTGATGCACTGGTGCTTGGTGTTGATGCTCGTCGTCACACCGCTCTTCACCATCGTGTCACTTCCTGTCGGGGGCTGCGGGGAAAAGGTATGCATCCATTAGTCGTTCAACTAGACCTTGTTGAAAGTCTCTTAATACAGGTAAGTATGGTTGGGATGTCCAAAAGACGCAGACGACAACACGCTCCACCGATGGGATTGTTAAGACTTCTTGACTTGGGGTCCGATCGGAAGGTTTATGAGAGATCCTCACATTGAATTTGAGGGCTGTTCCTGGTTGCTGGGCCGCGGTGAACCCAGACGCTCCGAACAGGGAGCCTGTGGCGGCACCCCCAAACGGGTTGGAGGCGGTGTTTGTGGACCCAAACAGACCTCCGCTGCTTGTGCTGGTCCCGAATGCTGGGGAAAAAAGAGCGTACGTGCTGTCAACAAATACGAAAGGATTAAAGAGCCAGTGGACCCTCAGCACACATTGGGGATGATATTTGGAAAATATCATATTTGTTGCTACTCACTGCCAAAAGCAGCCGGTTTGCTGGCCCCGAACGCATTGCTGGGTTGAGAGAAGAGTCCGGTGGCTGCTCCGGGGTTGGTGCTACCAAACAGGCTGGTGGTTGTTCCACCGGCAGCGCCAAACCCAAAGCCACTCGTGGCGGAGGACGTCACTGGTTGGCTAAAGGTACTGGATCCAAAGAGACCTCCTGGATAGGGAACAGTAGCATATCAGGGAATTGACTCAGGCTCAGGGGGTAGAACACATTAGCATGGTAGAATTGAGCGACATTTCGAAGGCTTCACTGTCCCATCACTGCATGAAGTACTGTATGGGAAACTTGTGTACAAAAAAAAAGGTTGACAAACCAGGTTTGTTTTGTGTTGCCCCAAACAGGCCTCCAGTGGTGGCTGTCTGTCCGAACGCAGAGCCTCCGAATCCTCCAGTGGTTCCAAAGCCAGCATCTGCAAATGGGAAAGAGGCCAGGACAGGACAATTACTAATTAGTGTTTATTCATCGAATAATTTATCTGCCCGAAAAGTTAATTAACTTTTCACTTGCAGTTTACAATTGCGTAGCCTCAACATGCTGACAAATGTCCGGTCTAGGGCTGCAAATACGATTATTTTCTGAGTTGATTAATGCAAATATCACCTTTTCTACAAAACGTCATCAATAATAGCAAACGCCATCACAACGTACTAGAGAGCAAAATGATGTCTTTAATATGCCTGCTTTGCCTGACATGGAGCTAAAATACTGTTATTTTAGAATGATCCAAATTTTACGGCCCTAGCTCATTTACACTTACGAACACTGCGTGTTATGGGATGAACCAGTCAACTCGAAGGCCAAAACTCACTTTGCTGGCCAAAAGTAGATGCGGTCCCGAACCCTCCGGTCCCTCCTCCAAAGGGAGCACCAAACGACTTATTGAACATCTTGATTGGCTAGCAAGACTGCATAAGCCTGCTCTGTGGATAGAGAAAAGAATGACACATTAACAGGCATGTCGTTCATCAGCACCAAAACCAAAACAATTTTGTCATCTACATTAAACATAATCGATGTTTCTCTTATAGTTATGCCTGGACTTCAGGCATCACAGAAAAATATGAAAAATAGGCCGGCGTATATACAGCCACTTTCTTTGCAGAGAATTGTAGCTGCATGCATGCACGTCCGTGAGCATGCGCTGTGGCGTAGGTCAACACAGCATCGAAACTTGTAAATTTGTTCTTTAATGGGCTTTCTCTGATGATTAGAGAAAGCTACCAACTACCAAGCCAGGGCAGTTTGCGTGCGCTTACCTTGGTTGGAAAGCAAAGATACAGATGTAAGAGCTGCTAAAAACTTGTTTAGGATATAATGGATGTCCAATTGCCTAATTTCGGCACATGTCTACGCCACATGGGCTGAGTGGGAAAAAAAAAACTAAATCCAGTTGAACACTTTCAAAGTTGAATGCATCAATGTTGTGCACTCTATAAGATAACAACCCCACAAAGACTAGAGCTTGTAGATTTTTCAAACGACATACTGAGTCTCATTTGGACCATTGAAGTTTTCACATTTTGCATGCATTCTTTCAAGTGCATGTATTTTGAGCGTATTGAAGTGACAACAGACAAAAAGTTGCAGATTATACAGTACAGGCCACATCTATCTGTAATGCTGTCTGTTTGAGTGTGTTGCGGTGATGCTGATTGTGGACACTCCTGCCGGCTAACAGCTTGCTCACTGGCATCCCATCACCAAGGATAAATCATATTTTCTTAATCATTTGTTCTATATTTTTGCTTGCTATGCAATGCATGATTATGACCCACATTGCTCTGCTTCCCATCCCTGGGTTTAAGGGCTGTCATAAATATAAATGGAATACTAAACCCTTTGAGACTTACTGTGACTAAGGGCTATACAAATACAATTGACCTTAAAACTGATTATTAACTTATTTTTCTTCAGCAAATAAATATGTTTGTACCATTCTCTTCCACGTGTTATTTACTAGTAGTTCGAGCTTCCATAACATCATTTACGCAAATTGTATTTTCTAGCTTTAAGTTGTTTGATGTAAGGAAGAAATAGGATTTCCATTGCTCCCCTAAGAAAAACATTAAGGCTGATACGATGAGTGGAAGACTTGCCATGCTCAACTCAAGTTAACATAGTGGACTATGGCTAACGCCATGCTAGCATGGCTCTGTACACCAAAATACTAATCTAGTTTCACTCATAATATAAGTGATCATTGAGCAGTAAAAACGTTTACAAGGTAAATACAAGTTCATCTTCCATCTGAATTTTGAATTGACGGTTCGCAACCAAGTAAATAAAGTGCGTTATCAAGTAGATAAGCTCAAACTAGCGTTGATGCTAAACGATGTAGCTACGTCAACGACACCAAAACAACGCATTGAGAGGGATACATTAGTTGGTCTACATACCCTTAATAACCTTCGGATTTGCGTCTAATTATTGTCGTACGTTCACCACAATATGGAATATAAAATTCAATATCGTTAACGATTCAAATTCTCCTTAGCTAGCCAAACAGCATTGCCGGATAGCTTTCTCAGCGAGGAGGGAAAACTGCAGCCAAACAACGTCACGGCGCAGCATAACACGTAAAACACATAACACGTACGTCACTATACTATCGTCTCGCGAGATTTCTCTGGCGAGCCTTTGACGGATAATTCAGGGTGCTTTAATTTCTCTGCAACTGCTCTCTCTACTGCTTTAACTGATGAAAAAACACAGATGTAAGAACACTAACAACATCACCCTGTCTCCTGATTGTTGGAGGAGCCCAGTTAATGCCACCTAGGTGGTGGAGTGGCAGCCACCAAAGTGGCATGGAGCAAGCAGAGCTCGTGGGGAGCTTTTTTTTAAAAGTTAAATTCAATTTAATTCATGAGAAAGGTTTTCAAGCAAATCTTGATCTCATTGAGATTAATCTACGTTGGCTGCCGCAGATGAATAGTCCTGGAGCTCAAAGGCGAACAATAGAACACAATATGTAATATTAACGTATTCTAAGCGTTACGGCCTTGGCCGTACCCTACATATGCTTTGCTCTGTCTCCCCCTCCTGGTGTCTTATTGTCGGTGCAATGGGCCAGGCTTTCCTTCGTTTTCTTCTGCTCTACACCTGTTCGACATGTAGGGCTGGGCGAAAAATATTATCACGATTACTTTTCGATATCGATATTAATCACGACATATAATTTGATACTGCTGAAGCCTGAAGAAACTAGAGTGTTCATTAGTTAAACCATACACTTTTGTTTATTACCATATTTGTCATAAGGGAACATTTAATCACATTTAAATATAAACATTTAACTTCACAAACATGATTTATCTGCCACCAACAGAATAATATAAGGTAGCTTGCCTTGTAACCTATTGAAAATAATGTAAATAAAAATAAAAGCTCTGACTTCTTTAACATTAAACTCCTTTGGCAGGGCTTCAGAAAACTTACTTACTTAAATCAACACAACCAACACATAAAAAGTAAAAAAGTGGATGAACAAAGGCCCTGGCACATGAACTGAACTTTAATATATAAAATATGAACTGTAAGTGCAAAATGTAAACATTGTAAACCCAGATATTATGCTAGATAAAATAATGTGTTTAAAACTAGAAGATCTGTGAGTGACTATCACATCAAACTACTTTGGCAGGGAGGCAACAATCGTCATATCGTCGTAATCGACGTGAGTTTCATCACGATTAATAATCGTAATCGAATTATTGCCCAGCCCTATCGACATGCACACCTGCCATCCATCTCTGGTCATCATCTCGGCTCTTCTTAAACCCCGGTTTTTCACCCACTTATCGACAGATCATTGTTTCAACAACAGTGCTAGACAACCAGGCATTAGTGAAGTTCGCATTACTAAATGTATTTTGTGTTCCATTTTTCCTCTTGTTCATAATCTCTGTGTTCCCCTTGACCCAGGATCACCAACCCTGTACTGGCCTGGCATCACCCTGTGTGCTCATCTACTTGCACTATGTGCCTGTAGCGTTGCCTGCCTGTCATCATTACAATAAACCTCTGATTTAATTGCTGCGTCTGCGCTTGGGCTCCCCCGGTCGATTTTAACATTTTAGGCAACATAAGAAAAAACTGGTAACGACCGTACAGACTCGTACTGTCTTTATTTTCCTGTAAACAAAGACCAAAAATAATGGTGTTATAATTCCAACAGTTTATACAACTCAAATTGTATGTTTATTTTTTAAAGCAAAAAAAAAGTTTATATTTATGTCTATTTGGTTATCATGGTCACAGAAAAGTTAACATTAATACAACGATTAGTGTTATGTGTTATGCATTTACAATGCAGTCATCACCTTTTACTGTAATAGTTGGTGTGTTGGTGAATGTTAAGGTAATAATTTCTACATTATTTCAAATACAGTTGCTGTGTGTTTCCCTTCAGCTAGGGTGTTCATAATGATGGCAACAACTAGAGCAAGATACTTTTTTAGAAATGTGGATTTCTAAAAAGTGGAGATGGTGAATTAATCATCATTAAGCCGGTTGAAAATAGTTAAATTGTTTACAAATAAATCACTAAATCTGAGCAAAATCAATGCAACAATTTTTATATTTTTTTCCTTTTCGTTAAATCATTATTTTCCAAAAAAGATCTTCCACTTGGGGACTATTCATATGGTTTATCTTATAATAGTCCCACTAAGATGGTTCTAACCAAAGCATATATTTTAGTGCAGAAGTCATGGGAGGTGTGCCATCCTAAATCGGCTTCCCTACGTTAATTTTTCTGGCCTTTGACTTAAGGGGGCCGACCAAGCATCCTAACTGACAACAGATGTTGTTCAGGAGGGCTGGTCTGATGGTTTGGTCCCTGAGGCCATAAATGAGAGCACTGAGACATCTGGGAAATATATTCAAACACACAAAGATTATATTGTACAAACGCACCAAAGTTAATCTGTCCACCTTTCTTGCAACGGCTGTTATGATCATAGAACTGAAGGTGAAGGTTAGTATCAGGACCAACTGAAAGAAATGAAGTAAAACAGTTTTTCTTGCCTTGCTCGCAGAAACTTTGTCTGACGAGGCTGACCTGGCAACCAGTGTCACACCAACATAAGAAAATAAAATGGCAAGTCCACCAAATGAAAACACAAAACCGGAATATGCTTCATCTACACGTCTAGACATTGGTGTCAGAAACACTGCCTCTTTTGAGCAGAAGTCCTTCATTTTCTCATTATATGCATAGTCAGGTTGCCAAACAACAAGTATCAACACCCGTATCAAGATATTGAGATAACAGACTGTCCATACAGCAGCGATGGATGCTCCTGTGTTTCTGATGGTGACAAGGTCTGCATGTCTCAGAGGAAAGCACACAGCCACATATCTCTCCATGGACATCACTGCCAGAGTAAGAGGAGAGACGGCTTGAACCAAAGTAGAGAGCATTGTTACGAAACCACAAACGTACATTGTTAGCTTAAGCCTGCTTACAGCCAGTATGTAGATTATCAAACTTAATACAACATGAGCAGTATCTGAAAAGAGCAAGTTATACAACAGAATGTAACGGGGTGTCTCACAAAAAACTGGCTTGCTCCTCAAGGTGTACAGGAGAACACAGTTCAAGCAGAGAAAATTACAGCTCAACCCCAACGATAAAGTGCAGAACAAAATCAATTCTTGTTGTGCTTGATACTGCACACCAGCACTAACATTAGCCCTAAAATGTCCAGCATCCGGCATTACAGCTGTAATCAAAAAGTTCTTGAACAACAATGTTACAAAGGATAAAAAAAAAAAAGATGAAAACATTCATATGTTCCCCAAAATCAACAATATCATGCAAAGAAGCAAAATTATTTAAATTTGAATAAAAGAACAAGAATTCCCATTCATAAGAGTGTAACGAGTTGGAGTCAACAGAACCGGTGCTGCTCCAGCCCCTGTGTGGCCTGGCCGTTTGGCCTGCTCATCCTCCCTGTATATAGGAGCTCTATTGCTTTTAGAACATATGTCCTCCAGGATGACGCAATTATTTTTTTCTAAATGTGTTACACGGGGGATGAGTTTTGTTTACCCATACAAATGACATTAAATCACTATTTTACATAAGACTATTCACATGGATTCAAGCAGAGGGAAAACCCGCATTTAACTTAACCCAAAGTAGAACATTCACTTTGAATGTATGGTAAATAAAAATGGATAACTTTGTTGATATTTCCAGATCCACAAATAAAGAATCTTTACTTGTGTATTGTACAATTATTAAATTGTGGATGCGAAAATAGCATAGGCAAGGCAACTTTATTTATATAGCACTTTTCATACACAAGGCAGCCTCAAAGTGCTTCACATATAAACATTGTCATACAATAAAATAAAATAATAGATAAGTAAAAGAAAACATATGCAAAGAAATTAGTAAAATAGAAAGTGCAATGTATTTAAGATCAAATCAGTCTCTCACGGTCTCTCTGGGACTCCAAGCCGACCTAAAGGAACTTGGTCCATTCTCTGGGACTCCAACCCGGATTCTAGTCAATTTCTATTCTAGGACTATAATTATATTCTAGGACTCTATTCTAAGACTCTAACCCAGATTCTAGGACTCTAACCCAGACACACGTCGGGACTCTAACCACAAACCAAAGGCCTTATTCTGGGACTTCAACCCAGCCAGACGTTGGGACTCTAACCCTGACAGAACTCAGACCTTTCTCTGGGACTCCAACCCGACCTAAAGGAACTTGGTCCTTTCTCGGGGACTCCAACCCGACCTAAAGGAACTTGGTCCTTTCTCTGGGACTCCAACACGACCTAAAGGAACTTGGTCCTTTCTCTGGGACTCCAACCCGACCTTAAGGAACTTGGTCCTTTCTCTGGGACTCCAACCCGACCTAAAGGAACTTGGTCCTTTCTCTGGGACTCCAACCCGACCTAAAGGAACTTGGTCCTTTCTCTGGGACTCCAACCCGACCTAAAGGAACTTGGTCCTTTCTCGGGGACTCCAACCCGACCTAAAGGAATTTGGTCCTTTCTCTGGGACTCCAACCCGACCAAAAGGAACTTGGTCCTTTCTCTGGGACTCCATCACGACCTAAAGGAACTTGGTCCTTTCTCTGGGACTCCAACCCGACCTAAAGGAACTTGGTCCTTTCTCTGGGACTCCAACCCAACCTAAAGGAACTTGGTCCTTTCTCTGGGACTCCAACCCGACCTAAAGGAACTTAGTCCTTTCTCTGGGACTCCAACCCGACCTAAAGGAACTTGGTCCTTTCTCGGGGACTCCAACCCGACCTAAAGGAACTTGGTCCTTTCTCTGGGACTCCATCACAGATTCTAGGACTCTAACCCAGACAGAACTTGGGTCTCAAACCCTTATCCTTTCCCTCTGGTATCAGATCATGTATCTTTCTGGTAAAAATAGAAAATAAAGGGAAAGTTAAAAAGGAATTTTAGCAATAAAATAGAAAATAAAGGCAAAGTTAAAAAAGCTTTTTAGAAAGTGCAATGTATTTAAGATTTAGCAGAAAGCTAAAGCCATCATAAAAGTCTTCAGTCTTGTTTGAAAGGTGCTCAGAGTTGCGGCAAGTCTTAAATCCTCAGGGCGTTTATTCCAGCTATTTGTTGCATAGTAACTAAATCCTGCTTTCCCATGTTTCGTGTTTACTCTGGGGATAATTAACAGATCGGTCTCAGAAGATCTTAGTGGTCTAGAAGGCTTATGTAGTGGAATTATATCGGTTAGCATAGAGCTCTAGATGTCGATATGTGTACCTGTATATAGCGCTCTATCTCCACAGCAATTTGAAATGCACTATCATAGATTAGTATTACAAAGGAACACATGAAAACAAGTGTTGCATGAGATTATTATTGTTAAGTAATTTATGAATTAATTATTTAAATCTAAGCATATTGAATAACTTGATTCCTTCAGAAATATTACAAGATAGGGAATATGTTGTTCAGCAATGTAGTAGTTAGAGGACTTGACGTAACGAAATACTCCACTTTCTCTTCCCCATTATTACTCTTACTTTAACCCAAATATGTCCATACTCAAGTGCGTCATTTGTGCGGTATTCTCTGCTATATATTATAACATATTATACACCAAAGGGCTCTGTTCACACTGCAAGTACCTCGTTCCCACTGCAAGGATAAGCTGTCCTAATCCATGAGCAAATATTTGCTCATATGCGACTCAGATACGTATTTTTTCAGAACATTGTGAATAGCACAAATCCGATGGAACATGATTTATTTCCAATTCTGATTAAGGCCACTTTCATGTGTGGTCCTGACTATAATACACCTCTGTGTTTTTGCAATGCTACCTCAGTGTGAACAGTTATATCGGAATTCATGCGTCGTTGATGTTACTGTACATTGACATATTTCACAATTAATATAGCGCTGGCTGGCCTTCTAGTCACTCGGTTTTTTATAAACATGAAAGACAGCTGCAATTTTCACACCCAAACAAAGAAATAGGACCTGGGCAATAAAAATAAGTTGAGTATCAAGGCTTGCACTGTCAACAAAGGATACAGTGGTATGTGTCAAAAAGTAAATCAAGGAAACAACAAACTCTTCCACTTAGTGACCTTTTATAGGTCACCACTAAGACATAGCATGCAAAAGTAATGTGAGGTGTGCCATCCCAATCAGCTTCCCTAGGTTCTTTTTCTGAATTGAGTCTTGTTGGGGCCGACCAAGCATCTTAACTGACAACAGATGTTGTTCAGTAGGGCTGGTCTGAGCGTTTGGTCCCTGAGGCCATAAATGAGAGCACTGAGACACCTGGGAAATATATTCAAACACACAAAGATTATATTGTACAAACGCACCAAAGTTTTTCTGTCCAATTGTCTTGCAAAGGCTGTGAGGATGATAGAATTGAGGGTGAAGGTTAGTATCAGGACCAACTGAAAGAAATGAAGTAAAACAGTTTTTCCTGCCTTTCTGACGGAAGCTTTGTCTGACGAGGCTGACCTGGCAACCAGAGTCACACCAACGTAAGAGAATAAAATTGCAAGTCCCCCAAATGAAAACACAAAACCGGAATATGCTTCATCAAAATGTTTAGTCATTGGTGTCAGAAACAGTGCCTCTTTTGAGCAGAAGTCTTTCATTTTCTCATTCAATTCATAGTCAGATCGCCAAACAACAAGTATTAACACCCGTATGAAAATATTGAGAGAACAGACCGTCCACACAGCAGCAATGGCTGCTCCTGTGTTTCTCATGGTGACAAGGTCTGTATGTCTCAGAGGAAAGCACACAGCCACATATCTCTCCACAGACATCACTGCCAGAGTAAGAGGAGAGATCGATTCAACGTAAATAGAGAACATAGTAAGCAAACCACAAACAGACATTGTTAGCTTAAGCCTGCTTACAGCCAGTATGTACAATAACAAACTTAATGCAAGATGAGCAGTATCTGCAAAGAGCAGATTATACAACAGAATGTAACGGGATGTCTCACGAAAAACTGGCTTGCTCCTCAACGTGTACAGGAGAACACAGTTCAAGCAGAGAAAAGTACAACCTAACCCCACAGAAAAAGTTGTGAACAAAATATAATCTTGATTTTCTAGATATTGCAAACCATTGCTGGCATTAGCCCTCAAATGTCCTGCACCCAGCCTTACAGCTGGAATAAAAAAGGCCATGAACAACAATGTTACAAATGATCAAAAAAATATGAAAACATTCATATGTTCCCTAAACAGACCAAAGTCAACAATATCCTGTAAAGGAGCTAAATGCTTTAAATTTGAATGAAAACAAGAAAATCCCATTCATAAAAGTCTAACAAGTTAGAGTCAACTGAACCGGTGCTGCTCCAGCCCCTGTGTGGTCTGGCCGTTTGCCCTGCTCATACTTACTGTATATAGGATGTCAATTATTTAAAAACATACGTCATCCAGGATGATGTTACTTTTTTTCTTATGAATATATTCAAGGGGGGATGACTATTATTTAGCAATACAAATTACATTAAATCACTATTTTCTATCAGACTATTCACATGGATTCAGGCAGACAAACAACCCCTATTTAACTTGAAATTGTAAGCCAAAGTAGACAATGGTCGACAAAGTGATTTAGTAGTATTTGTGGCTATTTCCAGATCCACAAATAAAGCATTTTACTTCTGTCTTGTATAATTATTAAAATTCGGATGCAAAAATAGCATAGAGCTCTAGATGTCGATATGTGTACCTGTATATAGCGCTCTATCTCCACAGATATTTTAAATGCACTATCATAGCTTAGTATTACGAATGAACACATGAAAACAAGTGTTGTATTAGATTATTATTATTATGTAATTTATGAACAAATTATTTAAATCTAAGAGTATTGAATAACTTAAGTCCCTCAGAAATATTACAAGATAGGGACACATTGTTCAGCAATGTAGTAGTTAGAGGACTTGATGTAACGAAATACTCCACTTTCTCTACCCCATTATTACTCTTACTTGAACCCAAATATGTCCATACTCAAGTGCGTCATTTGTTTTTATGATTATTTCCAATTGCGATATCACCGCCTTCTTGGTGCATGCTCTAATGGTTGGTGAAGGATTAAATGAAAATACAAGTTCCGCCTTAAAACATCCCCACACCTCTTGGTGTTCGGTATTCTCTGCTATATATTATATTACACAACAAAGGGCTCTGTTCACACTGCACACCCTTGTGCCAACTGCAAGGATGAGCGGTCCTAATCCAGGAAAAAATATGTTTGCTCATATGAACTCAGATACGTATTTTTTCAGAACAGTGCGAACAGCACAAGTCCACTGGTAGCCAATTTATTTCCCATTCTGATTAAGGCCACTTTCATGTGTGGTCCTGACTATAATACAGCTCTGTGTTTTTGCAACGCTACCTCAGTGTGAACAGTTATATCGGAATTCATGTGTCGTTGACGTTACTGTACATCGACATTCCTCACAATTAATATAGCGCTGGCTGGCCTTCTAGTCACTCGGTTTTCTACAAACATGAAAGACAGCTGCAATTTTAACACCCAAACAAAGAAATCTGACCGTTGCAATAAAAACAAATTGTGTATCAACGCTTTTGATGTCAACAAAGGATAAAGTGGCATGTAGGAAATATGGTAATGTCAATTAAGGAAACAACTTTCTCATTTTTTCCTTTTTGTTAAATCATTCTTTTCCACATTTTGTCTTCCACTTGGCGACCTTTCATAGTTCAACACTAAGACATAGCATGCAAAAGTAATGGGAGGTTTTGCGTTCTTGAAGAAAGCAGTCTAATCCGGGTTGCTTTTAACTTACTTTATTTGTTAAAGTATTTCGGTATGGTAACTATGAAGCAAAAGGAGGGGAATTGTATGGACACGCGTGTGAGCGACAAGCAGCAGGCCTCTGTATCCAACTCCCTAGTATGGACTGCCGGATGTTTCTGATCTCGTTGGCTCGAGGCCCTGCTTTAATACTGAGTAGGCGTGGCCTATGTGTCGTATTGGCTCCGCCCTCCTCACCTGTCTAAAGGTGCTGCCATCTGTGGCTGTAATAGTTATTGCAGCTTATATGTCCTGCCCCCCTCGTGGCTATGTATAGTAACTACAGCTTATGTGTTTGATCCTACATCCTAGTGGCTATGTATAGTAATTACAGCTTATGTGTTTGATCCTACTTCCTAGTGGCTATGTATGGTAATCACAGCTTATGTGTTCGATCCTACTTCCTAGTGGCTATGTATGGTAATTACGGCTTATGTGTTCGATCCTACTTCCTAGTGGCTATGTATGGTAGCCCATGTGCTTAAAATACGTAACAGAGGTGTGCTGTCCCAATCAGATTCCCTAGGTTCTTTTTCTGAATTGAGTCTTGTTGGGGCCGCCCAAGCATCTTATCTGACAACAGATGCTGTACAGGAGGGCTGGTCTGAGCATTTGGTCCTTGAGGCCATAATGAGAGCACTGAGACACCTGGGAAATAAATCCAAACAAACAAAGATTGTAGTGTACAAACGCACAAAAGTTTTTCTGTCCAATTGTCTTGCAAAGGCTGTGAGGATGATAGAATTTAGGGAGAAGATTAGTATCAGGACCAACTGAAAGAAATGTAAAACAGTTTTTCCAGCCTTGCTGGCAGAAGCTTTGTTTGACGAGGCTGACTTGGCAACCAGTGTCACACTAACATAAGAAAATAAAATTGCAAGTCCCCAAAATGAAAACACAAAACCGGAATATGCTTCATCAAATTGTTTAGACATTGGTGTCAGAAAAAGTGCCTCTTTTGAGCAGAAGTCTTTCGTTTCCTCATTCAATACATAGACAGGTTGCCAAACCCCCGTATAAAGATATTGAGAGAACAGACCGTCCACACAGCAGCGATGGCTGCTGTTGTGTTTCTGACGGTGACAAGGTCTGTATGTCTCAGAGGAAAGCAGACAGCCACATATCTCTCCACAGACATCACTGTCAGAGTAAGAGGAGAGATCGAATCAACGTAAATAGAGAACATGGTAGGCAAACCACAAACAGAAATTGTTAGCTTAAGCCTGCTTACAGCCAGTATGTACAATAACAAACTTAATGCAAGATGAGCAGTATCTGCAAAGAGCAGTTATACAACAGAATGTAACGGGATGTCTCACGAAAAACTGGCTTGCTTCTCAAGGTGTACAGGAGAACACAGTTCAAGCAGAGAAAAGTACAGCCTAACCCCACAGATAAAGCAGTGAACATAATATATTCTTGGTATCCTGAATATTGCAAACCATTGCTGACATTAGCCCTCAAAGGTCCTGCACCCTGCCTCACATGTGGAATCAAATAGGCCATGAACAACAATGTTACTAAGGATTCAAAAAATGAAGAAAATAAACACAATCAAATCACATCCTTAAAGTGTAACGAGTTAGTGTCAACAGTATAGTAGTAGGGCTTCCCCTGGCTGTTCTTGCCATGGGCCCTGCTAAAGCTTCTTGTGTATCAGATCTTATTTTTATTACAACATTTACGACACCAAAATCATGGGTGTTACTTGGGTTCGCACCTAGGGCATGAGCCAGTTTTTTAGCAACAGTTACTGTAATGGGACGTGAGGTTGGACCCAAGAACAGCACAGACCGAGACCAGCGTTGGAACAGTTCAACAGTTGAATTGTCCAAAACGGGAATCCAAGCTTACTGGAGACGGACAAGGGTCGAGCAGGCAGAGGGGTCAGGGACAGAAGGCTGTTCAGGTTACCAGGGCAGGAACAACGAGGACGGGTCAGGGACAAGCAGGGTCGAAGCCAAGGAAGCGATCCGGGAAATAGAACTAGAGAGCTTTGCATGCTGCTAAGACAATCTGGCAGAGTGGAAGGTGGTTGCACTGATGAGGTGGGAGTGGGAGGCAGGTGATCCGGAAAAGTACTGGCAGGGCTGGCAATGGGATGGAAAGCCAGCGGATCATGACAATACCCCCCCCGCCAAGGGACGGCCCCAGACGTCCCAGCCCAAGCTGGGAGGGTGGAGGGGGCCCAGAGGAGGGCTAAAATTCCTCAGAGGCAGCAGAGTCATTGTCCTCCGCAGCAGAAGAGGAAGATGAAGAGGAAGAGGCAGCCACATCGATGCCACCCCTAACCAGAGGATCAGAAGGTCCATCAGCAGATGTGCCCGCAGAAGGCGGAAGTGAGGACGGGGCAGGCTGGCCAGGATGCAGACGGTGAAAGTCCGAAATGAGCCGAGGGTCCACAATGAACCGAGCCGGCACCCAGGAGCGCTCCTCCGGACCGTACCCCTCCCAATCCACAAGACACTGCATCCCACGTCCACGGCGGCAATAGCTAAGAAGGTGCCTGACAGCATACACAGGACCGCCATCAACGAGCTGAGGAGGCGGAGGAGGCGGCATGGGAGGAACCAGAGGACTCTCTTGGACTGGCTTGATCCTAGAGACATGGAACGTTGGGTGGATCCTCATGGACCGGGGAAGCCGAAGACGTACCGCCTCTGGGTTGATGATGCGAGCGTTCGGAAAGGGTCCAACAAACCTGGGAGCCAGCTTGCGGTTCTCCATTTAGGGTCAGGTCACGGGTGGAGAGCCAGACCCTCTGGCCAACCTGGTAGGCAGGAGCAGGCATGCGGTGCTTGTTGGCGGCGGCAGCGTAGCGGTCAACCAACTTGAGGAGAGCAGTACGTGCCCGGTCCCAGGTACACCGGCAACGGTGAATGAAGGCTTGTGCCGATGGGCAGGCAAACTCCTTCTCTTGGTTCGCAAATAATGGGGGCTGATACCCATAGGCGCACTGGAAGGGTGATCGTCCAGCGGAAGAGCAGGTGAGGGTGTTGTAGGCATATTCTACCCAGATCAGTTGTTCAGACCAGGAAGCAGGGTTGTGGTTGATCAGCAGCGAAGAGTGCTCTCCAGGTCCTGGTTCATTCTCTCAGTCTGCCCATTGGACTGGGGGTGGAATCCAGAAGACAAACTGACGGAGGCCCCAACTAGGCTGCAAAACTCCTTCCAGAACATAGATGTGAACTGGGGCCCCCGGTCAGAGACAATGTCAGTGGGCAGTCCATGGAGACGAAAGGTGTTCTGGAGAACCAGTTCAGCTGTCTCCTTGGAAAGGGGAATTAAGTGGACCATCTTGCTAAAACGGTCGACAACTGTGAGGATGGCAGTGTGGCCTTTGGATGTAGGTAGGCCAGTTACAAAGTCCAGGGAGATGTGAGACCATGGGCGATGAGGAACAGGCAATGGGTGCAGGAAGCTGGCTGGTAGATGACGAGAGGTCTTGTTCTGGTTGCACACAGGACAGGCGTTGACAAGCCTCGGACATCCTCCTCCAGAGATGACCACCAGAAGCGTTGCTGCAGGAAGTCTCGGGTCCGCTGAATGCCAGGGTGGCAAGTGAAGCATGCCCCCACTGGAGCACATCGGAGCGGAGGTGAGCTGGAACAAAAAAACGGTCAGGGGGACAGGAACTAGGACCAGGCTGGTCCTCAGTGGCAGCCCGCACCCTCTCCTCTATCTCCCAAGTGACAGAGGCAACGAGACAGGAGGCCGGGACGATGGTGGAGAGCTCAACCGTTTCATCAAGAAACTGCCGGGAAAGTGCATCTGGTTTAATGTTACGAGACCTGGGTCGATAGGACAGTGTGAAGTTGAACCTGTCAAAGAACAGTGACCAGCGGGCCTGTCTGGAATTCAGTCTCTTGGCAGATTGAATACATTCCAGGTTGCGATGATCAGTCCACACAATGAATGGCACCTTGGCTCCCTCTAGCCAGTGGCGCCACTCCTCCAAGGCTAGTTTCACCGCCAGAAGCTCCCTGTTACCAACATCGTAGTTCCTTTCCGTGGGAGTTAGGCGGCGAGAGAAAAAGGCGCAGGGGTGGATCTTCTGGTCGACCGAGGAGTGCTGAGACAGAACTGCCCCCACCCCCACGCCTCCACAATGAACTGACGCTCAGGTTCGGGGATCTGGAGGATGGGGGCAGTGGAGAAGCGAGTCTTGAGGGTGTCGAAGGCGCCTTTCGCTTCGTCAGTCCAGCGGAAGGATGTCTTGGATGTGTCACGCCGCGTCCTGCTACGCTGTCCAATACCGCCATCTAGCGAATACTTGACACCAGTGGTCCTTCTCCCGACACACCAGTCTGCAATCAGCAATCACCATTCCCTACTTCAGCCGGGGATTTCCTATCAGCCGGCGCCAGTTCGTCGTTACGTCTACCCAGTCAATATCGGTGCCAGCCAGCACTCTTGAACCTCTGATTGTAGCCTGCCCTCATGGTAACCACCTCTCCTCTTCCCTAGTTCTCCACCTGCCACCGGACCCCTGCCTGCCTGACTACCCGCATACCGTCTCGTCCTCGCCTGCCTGACTGCCTACCTGCTATCGAACCCCTGCCTGCCTGACTACCCGCCTGTCGTCGAACCCCTTTCTGCCTGACTGTCTGCCTGTTACCGGACCCCTGCCTGCTTGACTACCCGTCTGCCTACCAATAAATCCCGTTTCCCTTACCCCGCCTCTGCCTCCCTGTGTTCAGCATTTGGGTCCCCACGTTCTGTTCCTCTAACAGGATGAGGTGAGGGCCGAGAGGGGAGAGGCAATGGAGCTGAAACCTCTGATGAAACGCCGGTAGAAATTGGAAAACCCCAGGAAACGCTGCAGTTGCTTGCGTGTCCCCGGGACTGGCCAGGAGTGCTGAGACCTTAGCTGGATCCATCAGCAAGCAGTCTTTGCCAATGATGTATCCCAGGAAGGAGACTGAGGGTTCTTGAAATTCACATTTCTCTGCCTTGACATTAGGGCTGACCCGAATTATTTGAATATTCAAATATTCGTTCGGAAAATTAGTATTCAAAGCTTAAATCAGTATTCTGAGATTTTAGATTTTAAACAATAAATATGCAGCCAAAAAAATAATAATACTATGTCAATTCAACATGATACTTTTCACCTAGAACAGTAATTACATTTGTTAATTATAAAATAATTTGAAATGTTTAACATCGATCGTCACTAAAACGTAATTTCTATTGGACAATGCGGCCCGAAATAGATTGGTGTCAGGTCAACTACAAGCAAAGTTACAACTCTTCAGTGCCTTTTTCTTCAGTTAACCAAGCTAGCTACCTTAGTCAGACATTAGAGCTCATAATAAAATGTCCAAAAGATGGAAAGATCAAGACTGCCTTTCCAGGCCAAGTGGACAGAGGAGTTTGTCTTTGTAGAGAGAACTGGGTATGTGGTATGTTTAATATGCAATGAAAGAATTAAATTCTTGAAATGGTCAAACGTAAAGCGATACTTTGATACGCACCATTGCTACGTTTGCATTGAAATACCTAGCTGGGGAGAGTAGGAAAAAAGCATGCGAACTGTTTGATGACTTCCCAAATAAAGACAAAATAATAAAAGCTGTGCCAATGTCAATGGCAAATTGACAAGAACCATGGCAAATCAAGTAGAGGAAACACAAAAAAGGAAATAAACGCAGGGACATACTTTACTTTGGCCTTCGATGAGAAAAAAAAAGAAAAAATTGATATTTATGATTCTCCCAGCTAAAAACGTTACCAGCCCTGTACTAGAGAATTAAGTAATCCTGAGTACCATCATTTACCAACTACGACAGCCTATAGGTCTGCCTTCATAGCAATTCTAATTATATATTATTCACACAACAGCATTATTTCCCAACCATCATCTTTTTGTATGACATGTTTTTGTACTTTACAATTTACTTTTGACAAACAATATTTTACTGTATTGAAATGCAGGGTAATCTAATAATCGTTGAACATGTCAGTTGGCAGTTGTCTTCTGTAACGTAGAACTACAGTATCAGGGTTGGACTGGGACTGAAACACATGCCTACATGTAAAACAACTAATTTGCATAAAAAAAACTCTGGTACTGGTTAACTGCAACTCTAATGTGCTCAGTTTCCTTGCTGAACCTGTCTTAGTCTCTGCACTGGGCCCTGCTAAACCATCACACCAGCCTCCATCTATCCCTACTCTCTCTCTTCATTCTCAGTGGTTGCTTTCATATGCTGAGCAGAAAAATAAATGTACAAGACCATTGCATTTGATCACAAACAGCGCATTTATTATTTAAAACCATGTTCTGCAGATCTTATCCCTATCGGTTTCTTAATCAAAATACAGATAACAGCTGTCATCTGTCTTAGGCCTACATTAAATAGAAAACCTAACTTTACTTGGCTACTGCTACTTCTGGGCTAGTTTTCACAGGGGACTCCCTTCCCCCCCTCCCTATAACATTTGGATTGATTCGAGGCCGGACATTTCATGAAGTACCTTATGGGGGTGTGTGTGGATGATGGCTGGTTGAGGCAGCCGAGTCAGACTGATTTGACTCTGGGGCTAGGTGAGGCTGCAAACTTGTTGCACATTGAGCAATCAATATGAAACAAGTGTCAATTTGCAAATTTACTGTTCAGACAATACTATTGTGGCTGTGCTAATGTGTTGTGTATGTTCGTGGTACCCATTTCAGCTCACTAATGTGAGGAATCAAGAACAAATCAAATCAATTAAATTTCCATCTATTTGGTCATTCATGAGCGCACTGTGCAGAGTTTTGAAAGCAACCAGTGATGAATAAATTAAACTGTTAAAATTACAGGCCTCCCTTCTAGATCAGTCATGGCAAAATTAGAACATTGTAAGTTTACATCCAAATTAAGGATGGAGAAACAACCAAGGAGAAAGGAGACTCTTAACTTTCTTGTTGCTTAGAAGCAACCATTCAAACTTGTGGGACGCTAATACCCAAGGAAGTACAAAATGTCATAAGGGATCAATCAGGACCGATGAGCTTCTGTACACTCTCTGCTTGGAGATAATAATTTATGTTTCTGCTGTGTAAACCATTCCCCTGCTAACTCATTAGGAAACATTAAATATTAAAATGCTTACCAATCAGTTCATTAAGTTTTTAGTAAATATGTGTTGCATTATAGTTTTTTGTATCGAGGGGAAAAGGATTTAGATGTTGTGTTGTGTGTTACCCCTGGCCACAATACCAGAGGGAGGCACAGGGAACAAAGTACCATTGTCAAAAGACATGTTTACAGTTTGTTAACTTTGATGAATTACATAGATTTGTGTGCACATTTTTGCCAACGACAGAATGGTGAATTGTAATAGTTTATAAATATATGCATGGGCATGAGCTACCAAAAATCTGATATTCTACCAAAACAAATTTACTTTGACAAACGGTGACTAACTTTCTGATCCATCTGCAATAAGTTAGTGGGCAGAAGACAGAAACCCTTCATGCTTACAAGCTTAAAAGGCACGAGAAGCTTATGACTACGTTATCTGTGGTCATCCACAGAATGTCAAATACCATATAATACATGTCAATACCATATATATTTTTTAGAATATTAGAATATCAGTTCTCACAACCCAACATACAAGGTATACAATTTGATAGCCTGTCTCAATGAATGGGGCAGAATGTCGCTTCAGTTGCACGAATGTGTACTCATATTTTTTAGGATATAGACAGAAAGGGTCTATTGGTGTAAGCTGAGGAAAATAGGCCACCCAGCTGAGGCCTAGAGCTAATCAAGGCTGTGTGGCCTCAAGAAACAGTTTATTTGATTGAAAAGCGTTGTTTATAAGAAACAGTATTAGGGCCACGCGACAACATTTAAAAGCCCCCGTGGGTTTGGAGTAATTTCAAAAAGTTTTAAATAAAGTCTGAACAACTCGAAACCCCAAAAATTGAATCCATAACCTTATTGTTGCATGTATGCTCCTAACATTTACATTAAATACATAGGCCTCTTCTTAATTCCTGATCCTTATATATGTATTTAGTCTATTTATATTATTAGTGCATAGCATCCAAACAAAATGCATTCCTTTAGGTGCTTCTTAAATGAAGATCAACAAGAACCAGTGTGACAGTTGATTCTTAACTTTCTTGTTTAGAAACTGAAACTCAAACTGTCTATACCCCAGGCAGTACAAAAGGTCATTGGGGATCCATCAGAACTGATTCTCCCTCTGCTGGGACGTAAGGGTGCAAGTTCATGCTGTGTAACCCAGTCCCCTGCTAACTCATTTGAACACATTAAATATTAAAATGCTCACCGATCAGTCAATAAAGGTCTTGAGTAAATATTTACAGGTTGGATGTTTTTGTTATTGAGGGAATAGATGTAAATGCCTACTCAACAGACAACAAATTAAATGTGTTTTCTTTAACAAAGTTTTAAAAAGCATATGGTAGGTTTGCAGTAGGAACAAGTTCAACCACCACTAATGGTATAAAAAGGACCATGAAATAATAGGAAAAATTTACATTTTATTTATTAAATGTGAAATTATGAACCAGACTTTTTATACAATCACACAGGCTTTGCAATACAAAATATTGTATTGAGTTTTGTTGTGCCAAAAGACTCATAGAAATGTATTGTTGTGTTCATTTACTGCAATACCAAGACTGCTACCACTCCCGGGACAAAATGGTCCTAAAAGTCCCTGATCTTCTCCATGAACCTCATCCCCAGTCCTGCTCCTACATAGAACAACTAATGGCCATAACACACACAGATAGGGCATTCCATTTGCTCACAACATTGCTTCCCAAATGAACACAAAACAATGAAATATTAGTTTAATGTTTTCTCAACAATGTTAGATCAGTCATAGCATTTCTTCATTGCCAGCTCCAACACGTCAAAATCAATTCAGATTGGACCTTTAAAAATGTCAAATGTAAATGTATAAAGCAATGCTTAAATTAACCAGTAATTATCAATGTTTTTAAGTCACCCCAGCTAATCTTTCAGACAGTAGATAGGTTCTCCTTTGTTACCATGCGTCAAACTCCTAACAGAACCAACTCAACTCGACAAAAGAAGATGCAAATCTTGGCCTTTTCCCATCATAAGCCTACAGCGGAAAGGTGATTACAATAATGTTATTAGGCTTGCTTTCAGACCATTCTTGTTGAATGAATTAAACATTTATTTGTTACAAGTAGATTAGCTTTTCATGGTGAACTTTCAAAAGGTACATGTTGATTTATTTTCAGGAAGATGTTGTTTGTGTTAGACCAAAAAAAAAGAAATCCATCCACACACAAAAATGCAATACATTAAAGTTGACTCACACTGTTGGAGTAAATTTGGACAAAATATCATGCGCGTGTTTACTAAAGGTCCCACATGCCAATAAAACAATTAATAATAGATTTGTGAACTGACATATTTTAACCCTGCATTGTGAGTCCCGGACCTGCTTTTGCACCTGGTGATCTCATCCTGTCAACAGACTGACGACACACTTGTCGTTATTTCATGAGGAGGTGGAGGCTGGTGGGGTGGAGTCAATCATGAATGATGAAATGATGGATGGAGGATTGATCTAAATATTTCAGGACAATTTATAAAATAAACATTCTCCTCTTCACTCAGCAGTCCTCAGAAGTTGAACATGTCTATCACCCAAACATTTTGTGTAAACGTGTTTTGTTGTTATATAAGTACTTTTTTTGCCTTTTTTTTATCAGTGGGATTATTACAATGCGATTTAGTTTTTTCAATTTACTGGTATTCCTGCATTATCGGTTTCTTTCGTGGTTCTTCCTCTGAGCATGATGTAAGAGGAGGTCAATAACCACTTTCTGAATTTCTGCTTTTCACAATTATATGAAAAGTAAGAACCCGTCCAAATATCTTGATCATGGACATTATGTCCCTGTGTGTGCTTTTCTGTTTATGTGTCTAAACGTTATATTTGTATATATAGTGTCACTCTCATTTCAGATGGGAACTTCCTACATTCTGACTTGAGAGAAGGCTATGCAGAATGACTTTCAACTACAACAGAACTCTTCTACCACCAACGGGAACACAGAGAATAAGGCGGGAGTTAATGTTGTCGTTTCTTTCATCCCATGCGTCATCTTCCTCTACATAAACTGTGTGATGTTGTACACACTGAGAAGCAAGCCTGTGTTCCGTGAGACCTCCCGTTACCTGCTGCTCTACAACCTCCTATTGGCTGAAACCTTACAGATGGCATTGGCTCAGATGATGTTTCTACTCGCCGTTGGCATGGTGTTCATGACACGCTTAGTGTGCCTTCTAGTTATTATACCAACCATAATAACCACCGGCATATCACCGTTCAACCTGGCACTGATGTCTTTGGAGACATATGTAGCTGTATGTTTCCCTCTGAGGCACGCCAGCATCGTCACTGTCCCCACCACATATGGGGCCATAGCCGTGGTGTGGGCCATCAGCTTTGCCAACATGTTGGTCAGAGTTATCATGTTAACGGCTCTTGATGTCAGACCCTTTGGTCACTTCATGGGCATGCTCTGCACTGAGGCCAATATATTCCAGTTGAAAATATTCTCTGAGTTTGAGAGTGGTTTTGTGTGTGCTCAGTTTGTGTCGGTGGGCCTGATAATTATCCTTTCCTATGTGGGAGTGATGGTGGCGGCCAAGGCCGCCTTTATTGACAAAGTGTCAGCCAATAAGGCTTCCAAGACAGTGCTGTTGCACATGATTCAGATGGGCCTGAGTCTGTCATCTACCTTGGTAAGCACGATATTGATAGGCCTCCATGGGAAAGTAGATGTGATCACTTTCAGGCATCTTCGGTTTTCTCTGTTCGTTTGCCTCATCAACCTCCCCAGGTGTCTTAGTTGTCTGATTTACGGCTTGAGGGATAAAATGATCAGACCGGTCTTAATACGACACCTCAGATTAGGAATTAATTTTAAAATTTACAATTTTCACACTCACGATATTAATCTATAAACAATCTTTCACCTTTCATCTTTCACCTCACCTCAAGTAATTTGCTGAATTATGTTTCAGAATACAGCATCAAATGTATACAATAATACACTTATTCAATTCTCTACTAATATTTTTCGGTTTTAAAGGAGTTTAAGAAATATTAATTTTGAATAACTACATAACTATAACTATAGCTTCACTTCTCCATATTCTAGCAACCTTATTTTAGCATGTTTGCATCTGACACGTACAGCAAACACAAAGGCCTAAACTTCAGTAAAATGTATTCCCGTTTCTTAAAGATATATTTAGTCTATATTTAGTCAACAAGAATCTGTGTGAAAGTAGATTCTAAACTTTCTTGTTTAGAAACTCCTTGTATACCCAAGGCGGTACAGAATGTTTGTCAGAACAGATGAGCTTCTTTATCCTCTGCTGGGAGGTAAGGGTGTGAGTTCAGGCTATGTAACCCATTCCCCTGATAAGTCGTTTGAAAACATTAAATATTAAATTGCTCACCAATCAGTTAATAAAGGTCTTGAGTAAATATTTACAGGTTGAATATGTTTTTGTTATTGAGAGAATGGATGAAAATGTCTACCAGACAGACAACTAAATAAAAGCGTTTTCTTTAAGTAGTACAACAAAGTTTTAAAAATAAGATGGTAGGTTTGAAGTAGGAACAAGTTAAACCACCACTAATGGTATAAAAAGGACCATGATATATTAAGACACATTTACATTTTATTTATACAATGTAAAATTACAAACCAAACTTTTTATTCAATCACAGTAGGTTTGTAATTTAAAAGATTGCATTCACAAGATTTCATTGTAGCAAAAAACGTATCCATTATTTTTTTATATTGTCGTAGTAAACAAATCTATTGTTGGGTTTATTAACTATATTGCCAAGTCTGCTATATATCTTGACAACTCCTGGGAAAAAATGGTCCTAAAAGACCCTGACACCTCCATGAACCTCATCCCCAGTCCTGATCACACATAGAACGCCTAATGGCCATAATACACACAGAGATAATGCATTCCATTTGCTCACAACACAGGCGAGAGTCAAAGGAACCACAAACTGAGTTTAAAATATTGCCTTGATTTCATGAATCTTAAATGAACACACAACAAGGAAATATTAGTGTATTGTTTTCTCAGCAGGTTTAATTTCATCGGTTTTTCATATCCAGCTCCAACACGTCAAAATCCATTCAGATCTGACATTTTATATTTAATTAGAAAAGTTACTGTATAAAGCAGTGCTTCAATAAACCAGATATTATCAATGTTTTTTAGCCACCACAGCTAATCTTTCTAACAGTAGATAGGTTATACCTTATTACCATGTGTTAAACTCCAAACAGAACCTACTGACCTCAACAAAAGATCAATATCATGGCCTTTTGCCATCATTAGCCTAAAGCTAAAAGATGATTAGAATCATGTTATTACGCTTACTCTCACACTATGATTGATAGCAGTATTAACCATTTCTTTTTCACCAACAGATTTGCTGTTCATTGAAAACCTTCAAAAGATACATAGGGACTTTCTGTCAGAAAAATGTTATGTGTTGGGGTTAGACTGTAGGGTAAGACCAAAAACATTCCTCCACATACGCACAGAAATACATGAGTTAAACAATGATTTCACTCAAATTGTCTCACAACGTTGGCGATAATTCAGCACAAATATAAAGCATGTGTTTACTAATACTCGCACATGGCAATTAAAAGTAAAATATATTGATGTGATCAAAGATTTGTGAACTGACAAATTGTAACCCTGCATTGTGAGTCCCGGACCTGCTTTTGCACGTGGTGATCTCATCCTGTTAACAGAATGACGACACACTTGTTTTTTTGTGGCACTGTTCTTTCATGTGCAGGTGGAGGACGGTAGGGCGGGGTCAATCGTGAATGATGAAATGATGGATGAAGAACATGAAGGACAATATATAAAAGAGACATTCTCCACTTCAGCAGTCCTCAGAAGTTGAACACTTCTATCACCCAAACTCTAAACTCTATCATTTTGTGTAAACTTGTTTTGTTGCCTTTTCTGTATTAGTTGGATTATTACAGAACAAAATTTTTTTTTTCAATGTACTGGTATTCCTGCATTATGGGTTTCTTTAGCGTTTCTTCCTCTGAACATGATGAAAGAGGAGTTCAATAACCACTATCTGAATTTATGCTTTACACAATTACCTGAAAAGTAAGAACCCTTCCAAATATCTTGATCATGGACATTAATGTCCCTGTGTGTGCTTTTCTGTTTATGTGTCTAAACGTTATATTTGTATATATTGTGTCCCTCTGCTTTCAGATGGGAACTCTCTACATTCTGAATTCAGATAGGGCCATGCCTAACGACTTCCAACTACAGCAGAACTCTTCTTCCACCAACGGGAACACAGAGGATAAGGCGGGAGTTAATGTTGTCGTTTCTTTCATCCCATGCTTCATCTTCCTCTACATAAACTGTGTGATGCTGTACACACTGAGAAGCAAGCCTGTGTTTCGTGAGACCTCCCGTTATCTCCTGCTCTACAACCTCCTTATGGCTGAAACCTTACAGATGGCATTGGCTCAGATGATGTTTCTAATCGCTGTAGGCCTCGTGCTCATGACACGCTTAGTGTGCCTTCTAGTCCTTATACCGGTCATAATTACCACTGTCACATCGCCGTTCAGCCTGGCCGTGATGTCGTTGGAGAGATATATTGCTGTGTGTTTCCCTCTGAGGTACGCCTGCATCGTCACTGTCCCCACCACATATGGGGCCATAGCAGTGGTGTGGGCCATCAGTTATGCCAACATGTTGGTCAGAGTTATCATGTTAGCGGCCCTTGATCCCAGACCCTTTGGTCAGTTCATGGGCATTATCTGCACTAAGAGCATCCTATTCCAGTTGAAAATATTCTCTGAGTTTGAGAGTGGTTTTGTCTGTGCTGAGTTTGTGTCAGTGGGCCTGATAATTATCCTTTCCTACGTAGGAGTGATGGTGGCGGCCAAGGCCGCCTCCACTGACAAATTGTCAGCCAATAAGGCTTCAAAGACAGTCCTGTTGCACATGATTCAGCTGAGCCTGAGTCTGTCATCTACCTTGGTAAGCACGATATTGACAGGCCTCCATGGGAAAGTAGATGTGAACACTTTCAGGCATCTTCGGTTTTCTCTGTTCGTTTGCCTCATCAACCTCCCCAGGTGTCTTAGTTGTCTGATTTACGGCTTGAGGGATAAAATGATCAGACCGATCTTAATACAACACCTTACATTAGGAATTAATTGCGAGATATTCAAGTTTTACACTCAATATATAAATCAATAAGTGACCCTTCACCTGCTAACAGTAACCGTCATTATGTTACGGAACACAACATAAAATTTAGACTATAATACACTTAATACATTTTCTGCAAATTTTTCGGTTTTAAAGGTGTTAAATAAAGAAAATAATTGAAAGTAACTACTTTAACTTCACTTCTCCATATTCCAGCAACTCAAACCAAATCTCAGAATACACTAACGCATTCTTGTATGAATGCATCTGACAGGAACAGCAAGTTCATAGGCCTTTACTTCAGTAAAATGTATTCCTGTTTCTTATAGAATATTTGAGTCTATTTATATTTTTTGTGGTAGTCAAGTGCATATACTATTGCATCTAAAAAAAAAATATTCCTTAAAATTAACAAGAACCATGTGAAAGTACATTCTTAAAATGTTTGATTAGAAACTGCATCTTAAACTTTTATACCCAAGGCGGTACAAAGCTTCTTCACCCTCTGCTGGGAGATAAGGGTGAATGTTCATGCTGTGTAACCCAGTCCCCTGCTAAGTCATTTGAACACATTCAAATGTTACAATCCGTACCTATCAATAAATAAAGGTTTTGAGTAAATATTTACATGTTGAACATGTGTTTTCTTTATTGGGGGAATGGATCATAATCATAATCGCTTATCTCGTTGTTAACCCACCCGGTCTCCTCACTAGCAGTTTGTGTTTGGAGCCAGGGGTGCGTTCGGATTACGCAGTTTATTCAATCAATTCATAGTAAAGCACCGCATTTAATGTACAGTAACAGTAACGGCGTTGTAACGACGGAAACAGTAATCAGTTAGATTACCCCATTACTGAAAAAATAACTGTGTTACCTAACGCCCTTCTTTTAAACGGCGTTATTACAACACTGAGTAGGAACAAGTTATCACTAATGGAATATAAAGGACCATGATATGTTTCGAAACATTAACATTTAATTAATTACATTCAATATTAAAAGCCAAACTTTTTTTCCAATGAAAGTATGCTATGCAATTTAAAATATTGCATTCACAAGTTTTCATTGTTACAAAACACTGATACATTTATTTTTATATATTGTCGGAATGTAAAAATCGATTGATGTGTTGGTTTACTATACAACCAAGGCTGCTATGTATCTTGACCACTTCTGAGAAAAATGGTCCTAAAAGGCCCTGATTCCTCCATGAACCTCATCCCCAATTCTCAACATACATAGAACGCAGAATGGCCATAACACGCGCAGCTAATGCCTTCCATTGGTTCACAACATAGGCGAGAGTCAATTGCACCACAAGCTGAGTTCAACATATGGGATCGATGTCATGATTCTCAAATCAAGACAGGACATAAAATAGTAGTTTAATGTCAACAGTTTTATCTCATAATTTTTTCATATCCAGGTACATCACATCAAAATAAATTCAGATTGGACAAATTAAAATTGATTAGCATGCACACACAGTATAAAGCAATGCTTCCATCAAGCAGAAATTATCAATGTTTTAAGTCACAACAGCCACTCTTTCAAACAGTAGATAGGTTCTCCTTTATTACCATGCGTCAAACTCCAACTAGAACCAACTGAACTCGACAAAGAAAATGCAACTCTTGGCCTTTTCCCATCATAAGCCTACAGTGAAAAGATGATTAGAAAAATATCATGCTTGCTCTCAGACCATGCTTGATAGCAAAATTAAATATTTCTTTGTCACAAACAGATTAGCTGTTGATGGTGAACCTTTAAAAGATACATGGCTACTTATTTAAAGGAAAATTATATTGTGGGGTTGGACCAAAAACATTCATCCACATACACACATACAGGCAAACATGAGTAAAAAACAATCGTCTCAGAGCTTTGCAGTAAATGCAGAGCAAATATCAAGCACGTTTTCTTTACTAAAACTACCACATGGCAATTAAAAAAGTGATTGATATTGATTTGATCAAACATTTGTGAACTGACAACTCTTAACCCCTGCATTTTGAGTCACCTGACATCCTGTCAAGAGACCGATGACACATTTGTTTTTGTGGCACTGTTATTCCATAAGTACAGAGTTGTTGGGGGGTGGAGGTTATTAATGATGGAGGAAATATTGTATGAAGAGGTGTTCTAAATATTTCAGGACAATTTATAAAAGAGACATTCTCCTCTTCACCAAGCAGTCCTCAGGATTTTTTCCTGAAGTTCACCCAAACTCTGAGATTGTTTTGTTGTAGCCTTTCTGGTATTCTGGTATTCCAGCATTAAGGGGTTGTTTATTGGACCTTCCTCCGAACATGATGTAAGGTGAATACGTGCTCTTCAAAATTAAATTAAAAAGGAAGAATCATTCCAAATTTGTTGATCATGGATGTTATGGCCCTGTATATATTTGTCTAAACATAAACTTTGTATATAATGTCTTTCTGTTTTCAGATGGGAACTCCCTACATTCTGACTTGAGAGAAGACCATGCAGAACGAATTCCAACTGCAACAGAACTCATCTCCCTCTGACGGGAAGGAAGAGGACATGGCGGAAGTTTGGGTCGTCTTTTCTATCATACCATGCTTAATCTTCCTTTACATAAACTGTGTGATGCTATACACACTGAGAAGCAAGCCTGTGTTCCGTGAGACCTCCCGTTACCTCCTGCTCTACAACCTCCTTATGGCTGAAACCTTACAGATGGCATTGGCTCAGATGATGTCACTACTAGCCGTTGGCATGGTGTTCATGACACGCTTAATGTGCCTTCTAGTCCTTATACCGACGATAATTACCACTATCACATCGCCGTTTAGCCTGGCCGTGATGTCGTTGGAGAGATATA
This sequence comes from Pollachius pollachius, assembly GCF_949987615.1. Classification (NCBI taxonomy): domain Eukaryota; kingdom Metazoa; phylum Chordata; class Actinopteri; order Gadiformes; family Gadidae; genus Pollachius; species Pollachius pollachius. The sequence continues at coordinate 5,647,504 of NC_136939.1, read as the reverse complement.
TGGCCGTGTGTTTCCCTCTGAGGTACGCCAGCATCGTCACTGTCCCCACCACATATGGGGCCATAGCCGTGGTGTGGGCCATCAGTTATGCCAACATGTTGGTCAGAGTTATCATGTTAACGGCCCTTGATGCCAGACCCTTTGGTCAGTTCATGGGCATTATCTGCGCTAAGAACACCATATTCCAGTTGAAAATATTCTCTGAGTTTGAGAGTGGTTTTGTCTGTGCTGAGTTTGTGTCAGTGGGCCTGATAATTATCCTTTCCTACGTGGGAGTGATGGTGGCGGCCAAGGCCGCCTCCACTGACAAATTGTCAGCCAATAAGGCTTCCAAAACAGTCCTGTTGCACATGATTCAGCTGGGCCTGAGTCTGTCGTCTTCCTTGGTAAGCACGATACTGACAGGCCTCCATGGGAAAGTAGATGTGAACACTTTCAGGCATCTTCGGTTTTTTCTGTTTGTTTTCCTCATGAACCTCCCCAGGTGTCTTAGTTGTCTGATTTACGGCTTGAGGGATCAAATTATCAGGCCGATCTTAATACGACACCTCAGACTAGGAATTAAAATGCTAAATATCCAAGTTGTCCACTCAAGATATTAATCAATGAGCGACCCTTCACCTGCTAACCATGAACTTAATTATGTTACGGAACACAACATAAAATGAAGAGTATAATACACTTATTAAATTCTCTGCACATTTTTCGGTTTTAAGGTGTTAAATAAAGAAAGTCATTTAAAGTAACTACTTTAGCTTCACTTCTCCATATTCCAGAAACTCAAACCAAAACTCAGAATACACTAACCTTATTTTTGTATGAATGCATTTGACAGGAATAGCAAGTACATAGGCCTTTACTTTAGTAAAATGTGTTCCTGTTTCTTATAGAATATTTTAGTCTATTTGTATGTTTTTGATAGTCAAGTGCATATACGATTGCATCCAAACAAAATGCATTCCTTAAGGTGCTTCCTAAATTTAGATCAAAAAGAACCATGTGAAAGTACATTCTTAAAATGTTTGATTAGGAAATGCATGTCAAACTTTTATACCCAAGGCGGTACAAAGCTTCTTCACCCTCTGCTGGGAGGTTAGGGTGCATGTTCATGATGTGTAACCCAGTCCCCATCAAGTCGTTTTGAACACATTCAATGTTACAATGCTTACCTATCAGTAAATAAAGGTCTTGAGTGAATATTTACATGTTGAGCATGTGTTTTTGTTATTGAAGGAATAGATGTAAATGTCTACTAGACAGACAACAGACAACCAAATGAAATGTGTTTCCTTTAAGTATCACAAAAAGTTTTAACACAACGGCCAATGGAAGGAGATGGAGGTGTGCAGTAGGAATAAGTTAAACCATCACTAATGGTATATAAAGGAGCATGAGATGTTAAGGAACATTAACAATTAATTAATTACTTAATTAATTAATTCATTTAAAAATTAAAAGCCAAACTTTTTATTCAATCAAAGTAGACTTTGCAATTTAAAATATTGCATTTGAAGGATTTCATTCTGCCAAAACACTTGTACATTTATTTTTTTATATTGTCGGAATATAGAAATCTATTGCTGTGTTTGTTTACTATATTAACAAGGCTGCAATGTATCTTGACCACTTCTGGGAAAAATGGTCCTAAATGTCCCTGATACCTCCATGAACCTCATCCCAAGTCCTGATCATACATAGAACGCTGAATGGCCATAACAAACACAGCTAATGAATTCCATTTGTTCACAACATAGACGAGAGTCAAAGGCATCACAAACTGAGTTTAAAATATGGAATCGATGTCATGATTCTCAAATGAACACAAGACAATGAAATATTAGTTTACCGTCAACAATTTTATCTCATAATTTGTTCATGTCCAGCTCCTACACATTAAAGTAAATTCAGATTGGACCTTTTAAAATTGATTTGCATGCACACAGTATAAAGCAATTCTTCCATTAACCAGAAATTATCAATGTATTAAGTCACCACAGCTAATCGTTCAAACAGAAGATAGGTTCTCCTTTATGCGTCAAACTCCAAATAGAACCAACTGAACTCGACAAAAGAAGATGCAAATCTTGGCCTTTACCATCCTAAGCCTACAGTGGAAAGATGATTACAATAATAATATGCTTGCTCTCAGAAAATGCTTGATAGCAGAATTAAACATTTCTTTGTCACAAACAGATTAGCTGTTGATGGCGAACCTTTAAAAGATACATGGTTACTTATTTAAGGAAAGATTGTATTGTGGAGTTAGACAAAAAACATTCATCCACATACACACATACAGGCATGAGTAAAAAAATCGTGTCAGAGCTTTACAGTAAATGCAGAGCAAATATCAAGAAAGTCTTTTTACTAAAAATACCACATGGCAATTAGAAAAGTGATTGATATTGATTTGATCAAAGATTTGTGAACTGACAACTTTTAACCCCTGCATTTTGAGTCACATGCCATCCTGTCAAGAGACCGATGACACATTTGTTTTTGTGGCACTGTTATTTCAAGTACAGAGTTGTTGGGGGGTGGGGGTCATTAATAATAGATGAAATATTGTATGAAGAGGTGTTCTAAATATTTCAGGACAAATCATAAAAGAGACATTCTCCTCTTCACTCAGCAGTCCTCAGCAGTTTAAACTGAAGTTCACCAAAACTCTGAGATTGATTTGTTGTAGCCTTTTTGGTATTCTGGTATTTCTGCATTATGGGTTTGTTTAGTAGACCTTCCTCCGAACATGATGTGAGGTGAATAAGTGCTTTTCACAGTTAATTTAAAAGGAAGAATCATTCCAAATATATTGATCATGGATGTTATGTCCCTGTGTATGTTTGTCTGAACATAATCTTTGTATATAATGTCATTCTGCCTTCAGATGGGAACTCCCTACATTCTGACTTGAGAGAAAACCATGCAGAACAAATTCAGACTGCAACAGAACTCATCTCCCTCTGACGGGAAGGAGGAGGACATGGCGGGAGTGCGGGTTGTCTTTTCTATCATACCATGCTTAATCTTCCTCTACATAAACTGTGTGATGCTGTACACACTGAGAAGCAAGCCTGTGTTCCGTGAGACCTCCCGTTACCTGCTGCTCTACAACCTCCTATTGGCTGAAACCTTACAGATGGCATTGGCTCAGATGATGTTTCTACTCGCTGTAGGCCTCGTGTTCATGACACGCTTAGTGTGCCTTCTAGTCCTTATACCGGCCATGATTACCACTGTCACATCACCATTCAGCCTGGCCGTGATGTCGTTGGAGAGATATATGGCCGTGTGTTTCCCTCTGAGGTACGCCTGCATCGTCACTGTCCCCTCCACATATGGGGCCATAGCCGTGGTGTGGGCCATCAGTTATGCCAACATGTTGATCAGAGTTATCATGTTAATGACTCTTGATTCCAGACCCTTTGGTCAGTTCATGGGCTTTATCTGCGCTAAGAGCACCCTATTCCAGTTGAAAATATTCTCTGAGTTTGAGAGTGGTTTTGTCTGTGCTGAGTTTGTGTCGGTGGGCCTGATAATTATCCTTTCCTACGTAGGAGTGATGGTGGCGGCCAAGGCCGCCTCCACTGACAAATTGTCAGCCAATAAGGCTTCAAAGACAGTCCTTTTGCACATGATTCAGCTGAGCCTGAGTCTGTCATCTACCTTGGTAAGCACGATATTGACAGGCCTCCATGGGAAAGTAGATGTGATCACTTTAAGGCATCTTCGGTTTTCTCTGTTCGTTTGCCTCATCAACCTCCCCAGGTGTCTTAGTTGTCTGATTTACGGCTTGAGGGATCAAATTATCAGACCGATCTTAATACGACACCTCAGATTTGGAATTAATTGCGAAATATTCAAGTTTTACACTCAATATATAAATCAATAAGCGACCCTTCACATGCTAACAGTAACCTTCATTATGTTATGGAACACAACATAAAATGTAGACTATAATACACTTCTGCAATTCTATTCTTCAAATTTCTTGGTTTTAAAGGTGTTAAACAAAGAAAATAATTTAAAGTAACTACTTTAACTTCACTTCTCCATATTCCATTAACATTATTCTCGTATGAATGCATCTGACAGGAACAGCAAGTACGTAGGCCTTTACTTCAGTAAAATGTATTCCTGTTTCTTATAGAATATTTTAGTCTATTTATATTTTTTGTGGTAGTCATGTGCATATACTATTGCATCCAAACAAAATATATTCCTAAAAATCAACAAGAACCATGGGAAAGACATTCTTAAAATGTTTGATTAGAAACTGCATCTCAAACTGTTATACCCAAGGCGGTACAGAGCTTCTTCACCCTCTGCTGGGAGATAAGGGTGCATGTTCATGCTGTGTAACCCAGTCCCCTGCTAAGTCGTTTGAACACATTCAATACTACAATGCTTACCTATCAATAAATAAAGGTCTTGAGTAAATATTTACATGTTGAACATGTGTTTTTTTTATTGAGGGAATGGATGTAAATGTCTACTAGACAGACAACAGACAACCAAATCAAATGTGTTGTTTAAGTTAATGTTTAGAAACATTAACATTTAATTAATTACATTCAAAAATAAATGCCAAACTTTTTATACAATCAAAGTAGGCTTTGCAATTTAAAATATTGCATTCACAGGATTTCATTTTACCAAAACACTTGTACATTTATTTTTTTATATTGTCGGAATATAGAAATCTATTGTTGTGTTTGTTTACTATATTACCAAGGCTGCTATGTAGCTTGACCACTTCAGGGAAAAATGGTCCTAAATGTCTGTGATATCTCCATGAACCTCATCCCCATTCCTGATCATACATAGAACCTTGAATGGCCATAACACACACAGCTAATGAATTCCATTTGTTCAGAACATAGGCGAGTCAATGGCACCACAAACTGAGTTCAAAATATGGGATTGATGGCATGAATCTCAAATTAAGACGAGACATGAAATAGTACTTTAATGTCAAAAGCTTTATCTCGTAATTTTTTCATTTCCAGCTCTGTCACATCAAAATAAATTCAGATTGGACCTTTTCAAATGTATTAGCATGCACACAGTATAAAGCAATGCTTCCATTAAGCAGAAATTATCAATGTATTAAGTCACCACAGCTAATCTTTCAAACAGTAGATAGGTTCTTCTTTATTAGCATGTGTCAAACTCCAAATAGAACCAACTGAACTGGACAAAAGAAGATACAAATCTTTGCCTTTTCCCATCATATGCCTACGGTGGAAAGATTATTAATTTATTACAATAATGTTATTATGTTTCCTCTCAGACCATGCTTGATAGCAGAATTATGTTTTTCTTTGTCACAAACAGATTAGCCGTTGTTGGAGAACCTTGGAGAACATGGTTACTTATTTAAAGGAACATTTTATTCGTGTTGGGATTAGACTAAAAACATTTATCCTCATACAAACATATAGGCATACATGATAAATAAATATACATCAAATCGTCCCAGTAGTAAATGCATAGCAAATACCAAGCACGTTTATACAAAAACTACCACATGGCAATTAAAAAGTGAATGATATTGATTTGATCAAAGATTTGTGAACTGACAACTTTTAACCACTGCATTTTGAGTCACCTGCCATCCTGTCAAGAGGCCGATGACAAGTTTGTTTTTGTTGCACTGCTATTTCATAAGCAGGGAGATGCTGGTGGGTTGGGGGTCATTAATGATGTATAAAGAGGTGTTCTGAGTATTTCAGTACAATTTATAAAAGAGACATTCTCCTCTTCACTCAGGAGTCCTCTGGAGTTTAACCAGAAGTTCACTCAAACTCTGAGATTGTTTTGTTGTAGCCTTTTTGGTATTCTGGTATTTCTGCATTATGGGTTTGTTTAGTTGACGTTCCTCCGAACATGATGTAAGGTGAATAAGTGCTTTTCACGATTGCATAAAAAAAAAGAATCATTTCAAATATATTGATCATGGATGTTATGTCCTTTTATGTTTGTCTAAACATAATCTTTGTATATAATATCATTCTGCTTTCAGATGGGAACTCCCTACATTCTTACTTGAGAGAAGGCTATGCAGAACCAATTCCAACTGCAACAGAACTCTTCTCCCTCTGAAGGGAACGGAGAGGACATGGAGGGATATCGGGTTGTCTTCTCTATCATACCATGCTTAATCTTCCTCTACATGAACTGTGTGATGCTGTACACACTGAGAAGCAAGTCTGTTTTCCGTGAGACCTCCCGTTATCTCCTGCTTTACAACCTCCTATTGGCTGAAACCTTACAGATGGTATTAAGTCAGCTGATGCTTCTCCTGGTAAATGGCCATGTGTTCATGACACGCTTAGTGTGCCTTGTAGTCCTTATACCGACCATAATTACCACTGTCACATCGCCTTTCAGCCTTGCCGTGATGTCGTTGGAGAGATATGTGGCCGTGTGTTTCCCTCTGAGGCACGCCAGCATTGTCACGGTCCCCACCACATATGGGGCCATAGCCATGGTGTGGGTCATCAGCATTGCCAACATGTTGATCAGAGTTATCATGTTAACGGCTCTTGATGCCAGACCCTTTGGTCAATTCATGCTCTGCACTAAGAGCAACATATTCCAGTTGAAAATATTTTCTGAGTTTGAGAGCGGTTTTGTATGTGCTGAGTTTGTGTCGGTGGGCCTTATTATTATCCTTTCCTATGTGGGAGTGATGGTGGCGGCCAAGGCCGCCTTCATTGACAAAGTGTCAGCAAATAAGGCTTCCAAGACTGTCCTGTTGCACATGATTCAGCTGAGCCTGAGTCTGTCATCTACCTTGGTAAGCACGATAATGACAGGCCTCAGTGGGAAACTAGATATGATCACTTTCAAGATCATTTGGTTTGTTCTGTTCGTTTGCCTCATCAACCTCCCCAGGTGTCTTAGTTGTCTGATTTATGGCTTTAGGGATCAAATTATCAGACCGATCCTGATACAACACCTCTTATTAAGAATAAAATGGCCCAATAAGCTAGTTTCACACTTGTCATAACATTTTTAGGATTGTTTCTGGAAGTTAACTGATTTTAAACAATGTAGGGTAAGATAATTAAGAAACCGTAAGTCAAAAAGACGAATAAAATAAAGGTGTAAATGCAATATCCTAACTGAAGGCAGAATATGAGACAATAGGTCGCTGTTCACAATGTCTTCAATGCCTACCCACTACCAAAATCCACGTAATTCTGTCAAGCAGAAAGTGTACCCACAAACATAAACAACTGCTTTTCAACTATAAAACAAGTTAGATGTATAATTGCATTAATTGTCTGCCTATTTCATTTAATTGTATATGATTTCATAATAATAAAATGCCATTTAAAGCTTTGTTGATGGTAAGAATTACCAAGCCTTTTGACTGTAGGGCAATACATGTAATGTTAGAGACAGTATGCATTAGGCACTAGCTGATGGGTCCCCCCTCTTGATAAATGTAATAAATATTTAATTGAAATAAACCAATCATCCACTAAATAAAACATTGGATATGATTTTTTGCACACCAAAGGAGCCATAAGCCATACTGCTTATTCAAATCAAAGTAAGGATTGTCTCATCGTGTATCAACAAATGTTGCTTATGTTTATCATGCCAAGTATTTTTTGCCTTTGTTGATTATCTGCTGCTGCTAGGGCCAAAGTATCTAACACTGTACTTTAAATACATAATAGGCGAGTTAACTGGGCTGTAGGCTTTTCTTTTACTCTTCAATTCATTTTTTAACTGCCTACCACAACCACAGTATCCATTGTTTCTTCATATTGATAACACTAGCATTAATAGCTGACCATTTTTTGACTATAATTAAGACTATCCAGACCGTCATTAAAACTAACACAACCACACTGTGCTTTTGTATGGTAAAGTATCTTTGCAGTGAGTTTGAGATGAATGTGTCCATAGAGGGATATAGAGGGAATGAGATAGAACCAATGAGCCCTCGAGTGGTACAATACAGAATCACAATCAGAGCACAAATTTCCTACACTAAACTTAAACCTGTGGTATTGGAGTTGTTGGAGATGTTAAAAAATAATTAACATTATTGTTATATAAATGAGGAACAATATAGGGCTTGACATTAAGCATTTTCCGATGCTTAAGTCAATTAACTTTTCACTTATACAGGTAAAAGAGTTCTTGCAAATGACAATTGTACAACTAGCATTTAATATGAGTTTATGGAAAGGCAACACATTTTACATTTTAAGACCTTAAACAGGTGGTCATGTTCAGAATCAGAGATTCAGAATTATATCCATCTAGACAATAATTAGAACTGTTGATGTTTCGATTTGGTATTTGGTTGGATTTAGCATGCCTGTCACAACTTCAACTAAACTAACATCTGTTGAATACACAGTAATGTGACCGAGAATATTACCATTACCAATTCAGCCAAATCTGGGCTAAGATTTGCACGTCAGAGAGGGAGACAATCACAGTTCTCTAGCTGTGCTTCAGCAGGTTGTGTTCTTGACTCCAAAGGGTCGTCCCTTTCTGAAGATGACCTGAATGTAACATTCAAATTCTGACAATTTTATTAATGCAGATTTCAGTAACACTTTCAATGCAGAAACAAGATACAATTTCCCCCCATTTAACATTAACTGTTGTAGCTGTAATACGTCTATTATAGGGTTCAGTTTTAACATTTGCACACTTTAAAGCAATTTAAAAAATAAATTGCTCTCATGACCCTATGTTTTGTAAGACAATCTATATTTAACCTCCAATTCACTAACATCACTTGACTAATTAAAGTCAATTAAATAATGATAAATATAAATCGTAATAACCTCAACGCTGATTTAATCAGTTTTTTATTTGGTGAAATTGTCACGACTCAGAGCGGGAATCAAATGCAGATCAAAAAGGATTTATTCCCAAACAGTCCAGCAGGCAAATCAGATTCCAGGTATAGGCAGGGTTCGTAAACAGGCAGGCAGACAGATACGGACGGACAGGTACGGGCAAGAGATCCAAAACCGATAGGCAGAAGACTTGGTCCAAAACAGGCAGGGTTCAAAACCGGGAAGAACAGTAAACTATAGCTTCTCTTTAAAGAGCTTCACGCTAGTCTCACTCACGTGGCAGTCAGGTAGCAAACAGTACATACCGTGACGATCTGACAAAGTGAACAGAAAGGGCAGTGTTTAAATACTCCAATCAATACCCAATGAGAGACAGGTGAACAGAGAAAATGGAGGGAAACAAACAAAGGCAGGAAGTTGCCCAAATAAGGACATGGGTGTTACTCCGGGCACATGACCTGGCTACAAACATAGACAAAGTCCAGAATTATCACACTCCAACAGGTAGGGGGAGACAAAAACAACAGTCCATACGAGAATCCTGACAGTACCCCCTCCTCTACCAACGCCTCCTGGCGTTGACCGTGGAAGGAGCAGGGTGCTGACGGTGAAAGTCTTTGATGAGTGAGGGGTCAACAATGTTCCGGGCAGGAACCCAGCTCCTCTCTTCGGGGCCGTAGCCCTCCCAGTCCACCAGGTACTGGTGGCCCCGACCCCGGCGGCGGACGTCGAGCAGGCGGCCAACAGTGTAAACCCAGATGCCTACCCCGGAAGGGCTTGACACGGGACACATGGAAGGTGGGGTGGATGCGGCGGAGGGCAGGAGGGAGGTTCAAGCGAACCGCAGAGGGATTGACCACCTTGGAGATGGTGTAGGGGCCGATGAAGCGTGGGTTCAATTTTGGGGAAGTCACCTTCAGAGGAAGGTCACGTGTGGAAAGCCACACCCGCTGCCCCTGGGTGTAGTGGGGAGCCCTGCTGCGTCGACGGTCTGCCTGACTCTTTGTTCTGGTCTGTGTGCGAAGAATGGCGGCCCGTGTCCGCCTCACGTTCTGCGACAGCGTCTGATGAATGTCTGTGAGGGTTGGGGTTCCATGAGGGAACCCCAACCTCCTCCTCCTGGGCCGGGAACAATGGAGGCTGGTAGCCGAGGCAGCACTGGAACGGTGACAGACCAGTTGAAGCAGATGGCAAGGAGTTCATGGAGTACTCCACCCATGGCAGCTGAAGGCTCCAGGCTGTAGGGTCCTGTGACGTCTGGCACCGCAATGCTGTCTCCATCTGCTGGTTGGCTCGCTCCGTCTGGCCATTTGACTGGGGATGAAAACCTGAGGACAGACTGACTATAGCACCGAGAAGGTTGCAAAAAGCACGCCAAAAATTAGAGGTGAACTGGGGACCTCTGTCTGAGACCACATCCACTGGAAGCCCATGTAGCCTGATGACATGCTGCACAAGTAAGTCCGCTGTCTCTTTGGCAGAGGGTAACTTGGGTAAGGGGACCAAGTGCACGGATTTGGAAAAGCGGTCAACAATAGTGAGGATTGTTGTGTTACCGTGAGAAGGTGGCAAACCAGTGACAAAGTCCAGGGCAATGTGGGAACAGGGTCTCCTAGGTACTGTAGGGGTTGCAGTAAGCTGGCAGGTGGTTGGAGTGATGGTTTATTCCGGGCACATACAGAACAGGCCTCCGCAAACTCACGCACACTCCCCTCCATAGCAGGCCACCAGAAGCGTTGCTTGATTAATGCAGTGGTGCGTCTGACACCCGGGTGGCAGGCCAGCTTGGATGAGTGACCCCATTGCAGGACCTGGGGGCGGACGGATTGTGGTACAAAAAGACGGTTAGGAGGGCAAGCCCTGGGGCCGGACTCAGAGACCAACGAGATTGTCTGGGGTTTAAACGTTTAGCCGAACGGAGATACTCCAGATTCTTATGATCCGTCCAAACTAAAAATGGCTCCTTAGCTCCCTCCAGCCAGTGACCCTCTGGGGCCAATTTTACTGCCAATAGCTCTCTGTCCCCAATGTCGTACTTGCGTTCAGTGGGAGTGAGTTTGTGGGAGTAGAATGCACAGGGGTGGATCTTCTGATCTGCCCCAGACTTCTGAGAGAGAATAGCACCCACCCCAACATCTGAGGCATCCACCTCAACGATAAATTGATGGTCAGGGTCAGGTTGGCTCAAGATCGGGGCCAATTTGAAACGACTCTTCAGGTCGTTGAACACTGCTTCGGCAGCTGGTGTCCAAGAGAATTTCACCCTGGGGGAGGTTAGAGCGGTTAGGGGAGCAGCCACTGATCCATAGTTGCGGATGAATCTCCGGTAGAAGTTAGCAAATCCCAGGAATCTTTGTAGCTCCCGCCTAGACGTTGGACGCTACACCAGTCGGTGACTGCTTTTACCTTCGGACCATCCATCTGGACCCCTCCTGCTGTGATGACATACCCCAGGAAGGAATCAGTCTCTTTGTGAAATTCACATTTCTCCACTTTAACGAACAGTTGGGTCTCCAAAAGGCGCTGCAGGACACTACGAACGTGCTGGGAGTGCTGGGAAACCGACGAAGAAAAAATTAAAATGACATCTAGGTAAACAAAAACAAACTTGTTAAGCATATCCATCAGGACATCATTAAATCAGACCCTGGAACACAGCTGGGCAGTTGGTGAGACCAAAAGGCATGACTAAATACTCATAGTGACCCGAAGGAGTATTAAATGCAGTCTTCCATTCATCCCCCCTCCTTTACTCGGACCAGATGGTAAGCACTGCAGAGATCCAACTTGCTGAAAATCTTGGCCCCCTGCAACAGCTCAAAAGCTGAGGACATCAAAGGCAGAGGGTAGCGGTTCTTCCCTGTGATGTTGTTTAGACCCCTATAGTCTATAAAAGGACGCAGGGCGCTGTCCTTCTTCCCTACGAAGAAAAACCCGGCACCAGCAGGTGAGGAAGAGGGGCGGATGATACCGGCAGCTAGTGATTCACCAATGTATTTGTTCATAGCTGCGGTTTCGGGGGGAGACAAGAAATAGAGGCGGCCCCTATGAGGTGACGTACCAGGTAGAAGATCGATGGCCAGGTCATAGGGTCGGCGTGATGGCAGGGAGGTTGCACGGGCTTTACTGAACACGGCCTTGAGATCCAGGTACTCAGGTGGTACATCAGACAGATCCATGGAATCATCTGTGGATTGTGAGATTGCGGGCAGGGGAGTAAGAGCATTCTTAAGGCAGTTATTCAGACAGAATGGGCTCCAGCCTAGGATGGTGTTATTAGCCCAATCAATATGTGGATTGTGCTTTACCAGCCAGGGCCGGCCGAGGACGATGGGAGCAGTCGGTGAGTCTAACATATGGAACACTAGGTTCTCTTGATGGTTGCCAGAAATGAGTAGACTCACCGGGGGTGTGACATGGGTTATCTGGGAGAACCTTTCTCCGGTTAGTGCTCTTGCCTCCAGGGGTGTCTTCAGCTGGGCTGGGACGAGGTGTAGCTCAGAGGCCAGAGAGGTGTCCATGAAATTGCCATCAGCTCCCGAGTCAATAAGTGCGGACACGAGGTGGGAATGAGCTCCTGTAATGAGCGTGGCAGGGACAAGGGTACGGACGGTAGAAGAGGGATGAAGAGGAGTGACGCTCACCAGTAATCCCCCTTCTACGGGTGAGCGTTGACTTTTGCTGGGCATTGGGCGGAGTAGTGGCCCGGTTTACCACAATACATGCACGAATCGGTGTCCCTTCTTCTGTCTCTCGGCTGGGGACAGATGGATACGGTCCACTTGCATGGGCTCTGGTACGCTGGGGTCAGCTGGCACTGGCAGAGATGGGAGAGGGACCCCCCAGGAGGATGACCTCAGAGGAGGACGGAACTCTCGCTCCCCGGTGCGCTGCTTCAGGCGTTTGTCCACTCGGTTGGCAAGCTCAACGAGGTCGTCAAAGGTGGAAGGTAGTTCACGGGTGGCGATCTCATCCTTGATGGCCTCAGAGAGTCCATATAGGAAGGCATCATACTGTGCATCTGGATTCCAGCCACTGGTGGTGGCGAGGGTGCGGAAGTCTATAGCATAGTCGGAAGCAGAGCTCTTGCCTTGACGGATCTGCAACATCACTCTGGCAGCCTCTCTCCCATGCACCGAGCGATCAAAGACCTTCTTCATCTCACCTATGAATGCCTGATAGCTGAGGCAGACTGGGGAGTCCCAAACCGCAGTTCCCCACTCTCTTGCACGGCCAGTCAAGAGGGTTATGACATATGCAACCCGGGACTGATCCGACGGAAAGGTGGCGGTTTGCAGCTGGAACACCAGCGAACATTGCGAAAGGAACGATCTGCATGTTCCTGGTTCCCCGGCATAAAGTGCAGGAGCTGGCAGTCGGGGTTCTCGGAGCGAGTTACCAGATGGACCGGGTGGGTCGGGCGGTGTTGGCAGTGTTGGTGTTGGCATGTCGACCGAGAAGCGCTCCTTGCCTCTCCAGCACAGTCTTCATCTGAATCAGAACTGCTGATTCCATCTTGGTCAGATCGTACTGTCACGACTCAGAGCGGGAATCAATTGCAGATCAAAAAGGATTTATTCCCAAACAGTCCAGCAGGCAAATCAGATTCCAGGTACAGGCAGGCAGGCAGGCAGACAGATACGGACGGACAGGTACGGGCAAGAGATCCAAAACCGATAGGCAGAAGACTTGGTCCAAAACAGGCAGGGTTCAAAACCGGGAAGAACAGTAAACTATAGCTTCCCTTTAAAGAGCTTCACGCTAGTCTCACTCACGTGGCAGTCAGGTAGCAAACAGTACATACCGTGACGATCTGACAAAGTGAACAGAAAGGGCAGTGTTTAAATACTCCACCAATCAATACCCAATGAGAGACAGGTGAACAGAGAAAATGGAGGGAAACAAACAAAGGCAGGAAGCTGCCCAAATAAGGACATGGGTGTTACTCCGGGCACATGACCAACACATGGCTACAAACATAGACAAATTCCAGAATTATCACACTCCAACAGGTAGGGGGAGACAAAAACAACAGTCCATACGAGAATCCTGACAGAAATGGTCTACGCTAAAAGTGGATATCAAGCCAAATATGCAAAGCCTGTGAAATATTTATAGCCTTATTTCTCAACTTAATAAGCGTTGTTTTGGTTCATAGTCCATCCCATCCTAATGCTAATGGTTCTCATGCTCTAATGCTTACGTTAGGGAACAAGCTACTTACTTTTCAGCCAAGTTGGGGTGCAGAACCTTAGCACCTCCTCTTCATTTTAATGCGCCCAGTCCAATTCATTCTTCAAGTCGCTGATGAACTTTCTCTCCCCATAGACTTGTATATTGTGAACTTTTTTTTTACGATTTTCGCATTTCGAAGCATTTCACATTTCGAAACTCGGTTAAGTAATGTTATTTCAACTCTCAGGTAACCTATGTGGTTCAGTACATGCAGAACAAGTGGATTGACTGATTGGTCGAGAGGAGCAGCAGCGGAGTTATTATAGATCACCAGCAACAGCTATTAAGACGTTCTGCATATATAAGATTTGGTTTCAAAACAATATTCAGATTGTATTAATTTAACTAAATAGACAGGTAATAATAGGCATTATATAAAGTAAAACCCCACTGTGATTTTTTTGATTCATGATTTTTGGGAGCAGACCAAATAGACCTTAAACAAATCAGAGAGAAATGTTGACATTTCAGCTGCAGACAACTTGGTTTGTCTGCATCATGCAAGGTCAGCGGTTGTGATTGGCCGGACACGGCCGGTGTCCTGGAAATCTGTCTGGATGGGAGGAGGGCTGAACCCATATGCCGGACCAGATAGTACTTGTGCTTGCATATTTTTTGGGTTCCAAGGTTATTCATCTTAATCCAAATGGTCAAGAATTGTTCCCCCCCCCCCCAAAAAAACAATCAACTTATAAATCTGCTGCTAGATTGCTGTCAGAGACTATGACATTATTTTGGAAGTAAGAGTTGGGGGTTGTCAGTTTGGTGTCCAACCTCACCGCTTGATGCCACTAAATCTTACAGACTGGTCTTCAAGTCAAGCCACTGAACAAATAAGACAGTGATGTACTGATTTCCAGCCATTTTTACTCACCTGCTTCAGTCGGGGTGGTTCATTGGGTGGGGTGACTGAGGTGCTGCTTTAAGTGAATCTGTTGTCCATGGTAGGCTATCTGGGACAAAATATTTTGTGTGAATGGCTTGGTAAAAGTTAGCTTATGTTGATTACATTTCGGTTATAAGAGAAAACATTCACAGAAAGGTCTATCTGAAGATACGAAGTAAGATAGGCTAGCAAGCAAACAGACGCTAACATGTACATTTTGCACCACTCGGGAGTATATACCAACCTTGTTCTTTGAAATAAAAAATATATAGGTAAATGTGCTGACGTGTGTCGCCCCCTGTTGTCTTTTATTGCTTTTTGCTGCCTCTTTCTCCTCTTATAGAAACCCGACTTGGACATTATGAAGCACTTTTTTAACTGCGACGGAGCCTCACAAACAGACACACGCTGATCAAATTCCCAGCCTTCCACACCATCTCGAGGGCTCATCCATAAACCCAACCACCAGTTTACCGTGTTGTCAGGTTGGGCGGTTACCCGCCCAATTGGGCTACTTTTAGGCTAAAATAATTTGCATTGGATGTGAACACCCAATTTTGGCCGTTTTTTAAAAAGAATTATGGAATTATTTTAACTATTTTTTACAAACATCAAGGTTAGTATTAAGGGGAGGGAGATGGGCACCTGTCCAATAGACCGCTGAAGAATATGCCTGCCTCCGAGGCTCCTGGTTCCATCGGTCAAATTTCGTAAACTCGCAAGTCCGCCCCTTCGGATTTACGAGCGTGTGTGGGGGAACCTGGGGTCCCAGTCTTTATATGCCCTGGATTATACATATGTTGTTTGTGGATTTAAATGATAATTTTTCATGTCAAGAGTTTGACCGTTTATTGTGCAATTGTTCAGTTAAATGCTGTAGAGGAAACACGATGAGAAAGACTGCGCGTCTCGTATGGGTTTTGGAGTGTCGGTGCCGTTGAAGTAGCATTTATAATCGTTTACTACTTTAACGGCACCGACAATCCAAAACCCTAGTGGAATCTAGATGGAATAAGTCTGTAGTTCAAAACGTGAGCAGATTTACTTCTTCGCCACCTACAGAGTTTGTTATGTAGGCCTACGATCATTCAAAAACCCCATGTTATTTCCCATAGACATTTGACCGATGGAACCAGGAGCCTCGGAAGCGATAACACATATGTTGTTTGTGGATTTAAATGATAATTTTTCATGCAAAGAAAACTAAACATTTTCGCGAAGAAGTTTGACAACGTTGATAATGATAAGGTTTTGTGTGAGACCGCTTTGTGAACTACAGCTCTCGACGCGAATGATATACATCCCACCCTTCACCACCCGCACTTGGATCTCCGGTACAGACATGGCAATCTCTCTTCTCTACTTCACCGCTTTTTCTAAGGGGAGGATAAAAGCATCGAAAGAGGTGAAAAACATTATACGTCAGGGCATGTGGAGAGTTTCATTGCCGATGAGGAGATTGTCGTTCTCGTCCACGCCAGTCGCAGAGAGCTTGACGTCACATACGAGACGTGTAGTCTTTCTCATTGTGTTTTCTCTACAGCCTTTAACTGAACAATTGCACAATAAACGGTCAACTCTTGACATGAAAAATTATCATTTAAATCCAAAAACAACATATGTGTTATCCAGGGCATATAAAGACTGGGACCAGAAGATAATTACTTTCTCTCCATTTAAACCCATTCATATTTTTCGATCTCTTAGGTCCCATGGGCTCTTCCGGAAAAGGCGTGACTTCGCCACTCATTAGTTATTAGGGGTGAGGGAGGGTTATCAGACCTGTCACTCAAACCTCCTGGCCAGTTGAGATTTTATGATGTTTGTTAGCAGAGCTGGCGTTGATTGTACCAGAGCCGTCTTCCTATTAGACATGCTCTGATTGTACCTAGTTCTCCGGTTTATGTTCTTTAAGTTCTTGTAAGATTATTTAATGTTATTCATAAATGTAAAATAGTTTCATGCATGACTATTTTGAGGGTTGTTTTATATAAGCTCATGTAACAAACATACATTTTCTGTGGCTGTGACTCTCAACATTTTTGAGAGAGTAGTTCTAACAGAGGTATTTGAAGCTTTAATATAAATTTACACTGGAGAATTCAGAATTTTTCTACATTTTGTTATCAGTAATATTACCATAAAGTAGCGGGTGCGTTATGTGCAGTCTGCTTTAAAAAAAAATGTGAAATAATAAAAAGACAAACAGTAGGGGGCAGCAATGCGTCGGCAGGTGTCTTCATTGCCAAAGAAAACGGAAGGAAGAAGACGCGTTCAATCCCTCATAGGCCAACGATGGCCGACATGCATAGCGGTAGTTCCTTTTTCTGAGTTGTGGATACGAGTTTAGGATCAAACTATTAATAATAAATCAAGTCACAGTCGTTGTCAACAAGCTAGGGAAATGTGGACATCTAGACGACGCTTTGGCGACAACAATGTTTACGCCTGGTACCACTCTTTTCAGCGCAGTGACAATCGGCTCTGTCCAAAAGCCGAAACAAATGAGCTCATCTGACTGTGATACAGCCAATCTCTGTCAAGTGGCTGTAAAACAGTACGCCTGGCAGATGTAACCCGAACCATTCCCATGTAAGGATCAGTGCTTTTCTACCCTGTTAATGGTTTTGGGTCTGGTGATTTTCTTCAGGTTAATATTCGATGTGAAGGACGGATAAGGAGATGAGGGCTATAGCTACCTACACGACCGACTTAAAATTGGATGTGTTACACCATTGTAATGCGCTTATGATTGAGTTTTACGAATGCTAATCTCAAATAGGCCGTCTAATTGTCACGTCAACGCTTCGTGTGGTTGATTTAAATCTGTTGAAAATAGATTGAGTATGATGTATTCTCGGATAAATCGTCCACTCTGCTTTCACCAGAAACTCCCACAATAAGTGCTTTCCTCTATTTAAATTCCTAAAAGTTCTGATAAACTCTAGCTGAAATGTGTGTAATCGGTTCTTTTTTTACTTTCCTTCGGTTCCTGTTTCGACTTTTAATAGGTTGGTGAACTGTATGTAGGCGTTAAAACAAACCCGCAATTATGAATGAATACCAGCAACTATTATCGTCTTGATAATCCATATACTAATCCAACTGCCAAAGACCTAGTTATCTATGCCATATACCTGCTATGTTGATATTTACAGGATGCTGCAGGGTCCGTATGGTGGCCTGGATAAGGACAAGCCACTCATCCGGCTTCCATTCACACATTTTGCGGTTGGCACAGTGTTGCTGGCTCTGACCGGTTTGTTAGCCTGCCTGGCCTTATCACTACTGTACCACTTTGAGGAATCAACCTTTACACACTGTCATGTAAGCTGTGTATCTCCTTCACACGTCATTACTACTTGGAACCGATTATTGAGAGCTAGAAGGTGAAAGTGGACGAAAAATGTCAGTTTATCTCACTCAGTTCATGTTGCCGGCCACAGGTACCAAACTACCTCCCGTCCATCAGCGCGTCCATCAGCCTGGTGCCGGAACGCTACATCTGGCGCTGCTGCATTGGCCTCCACTCGGCGCCGCGCTACCTGGTGGCACTCGCCTACTTCAGCTTCTACTGGGGGCGCTTTGCACGGAGGCGGCTGGAGCTGCTGCTCAGCGGCCTGGCGCTCCTCTGCGGCCTGGCAGAGAACACGGGCCTGCTGTTGCTCACCTACGTGGCCTCCACCGAGACCTACAGTCAGTGCACACACCGGGGCGGCACTCACTGTGGCTAAACCCCCCACTGTTGTTCCACTGAAAATGTGGAAACAGCGTCTCTGTCGTGTAACATTTCTCTTGTGAAAACAATCAATGTACAAAGAGGGATGTTGTCTTTTATGAGTGAAATTTCTGAGTTGGCGCTTTGGTCCTCCTTATTTAAGGCAGCGCTTCGCAGCCGAATTAAAGAAGTTGTCAAAGCGCTCATTAGACGCGACACTGATGTGTTAAAAGGAGTATATTCTAATTGACTACAGTGCCAATTTCCATGTTGTTTGCACTGCGTCATTCCTATTTTACCTTTCCCTGTCGACACAGGTCTCCATAAAAACGGCTTCATCGTGTTCATCGCCAGCTCTCAGCTGCACATGCTTATCACTTGCAGGCTGTGGCAGGTCATCAAGAGACACTGCATTCACCCAGAGGTTACAATTTGTTTTTATTTTTTTGTATGTGTCTGTCGGTCTCGATAGCATCCATAAGCAATTGTGAGCGTTGTCTTAACCTTAAGGTTTGAATTCCTTATCCATCTTCAGAGTGATAACACTTGGATGTAATGCAGACAACAAATTGTGGCCCTACTTGTCGTTCTATCTGTGCCCAAACTTGGGCCACTACATTCTACCGCCCATGCTTAACAGTCTCTGGTTAGGGTCCAAACTCCAGCTTCACACTCTGCCCTTTATCCAGACACGTTGCCAAGCAACATGATAGCTGCTCAGGCCTTTCGACTTCCGATTGACCCTAGAAATCCCTTTGCCCCAATAACCCTGAACTTTCAGTGTTTTTGTTGTAGGCGCAATAGCCATCTTTGACCATGTAAACTTCTGATAGTAGTAACTAGTGTGAAAAGAGCTAAAACTTCCTCATTCATGAAATTCCATTCTAGGGTCCATTTATCCAGATTGCTGTGAATCTGCTCAAATAGTTTGGAACGATTTGAGGTTAAGCATTAGTACTGTTAACTTCGGCAAATAAATAGGGCAGAAAGAAGAGCTACACTTCACTTTTCTTTTTGTCTGCACAGCTGCAATTTTCTCCACCCATTCCAGAGACCACAGCGAATAGATCCCAGAATTCAAATGGTGCCTTTATTTTATCTCTTGTTTTAAGTAAAATTCTCTCTCTCTCGCTCTCGCTCAGGAAGTGATGTCGTACCGATGGAAATTGCGCCTCTTCGTGTTCAATATCAGCTGTTGCGTCGCTGCTGCGTACTTCTTCAACCGCCACAACAAGTACTGTGAATCTGGAAGTAAGTCGCAACCAGTGCATTGGCTCTTTCCTAATGGTTTTGGCCCCCAATAAAAGTAACTTGGAAAACTTGTTTGGTGGGGACCCATGCCAGGTGCCAACATTCTGCTTGTGTGGACTCGTCTGTGATTTCTGCATCAAAGCCACCATCACTAGCAGATATGTCTTTAAATAACAGTCTCATTAGAGGAAGTGTGCTCAGGGAACAGACTAAATGTGTTGAAATCTGCAGTTTCTGTTCAGACCCGTTGGTCGTATTTAGTTTCTGCTTTTATTTTTAAAAGTGCTTCTCTTCATTCCCAGGCCTCTGCCTGTTAGTATTTATCGGCCTTTCTCTCCGATCCCCACACTGTGTATCCTCATTGCGGTCTCCCTCTCCTTCCAGTCTACACCCTGTTTGCACTGTGTGAGTACATGGTGGTCCTCTCCAACATGGCCTTCCATATGACCGCCTTTTTGGACTTTGGGAGCAAGGAGGTGATGGTTGCCACGCGTCCTGAGGACAAGCGATACTGAACCGGACAGTGCTCCACCCACAGCACCCACCACCGCCTCCACAGTGCCTCCAGAACCTTGACGGACACTAACGTCAGTGCATTTTGGGGGAGGGCAGGCCTGGGGGACGGCGTTGCAACGGCAGTGGTCCTCGGGGCCACTGGGAGGCTGCTGTTGATGTGCGATGATGGTCATTGACATTTCTAAACATAAGGTTTTTAGTTCTCTACCACGTGCCGTAGTCTGCTCAAGAGCATGCAAATCCGACCAGATGGGTCCTTTGTTGACGTTCATGCGTACACATTTACCAAATAGCACATACATACATTTTGTGTGTGGCTGCAGAAATAGACTGTTTTGCGGTAGTGCCTTGCCCAAGGGCTCTATACACTTAGACTAGTGTTTCCCCAAGGGAAAATGCTGTCTGATGAAATGTGGCAGCAAAGGGCTGATGTGTCATTTTCAACAGCTGGTTTAAAACCCCCTGCTCATCAACAGTTGTTTTTTTTAGCTTAAGTGACGATCTATTCAGTCACACAGAGGAAGTAATAGAGGCTAATGGAAAGATGGGAAGCTAATTTGCTGTCACGCACAAACTGCTCACACACAGCTAAGCGAGGTCACATGCTCCCCGGCACTCACCCGTCGTTCTCCTGACTGTGCAGGAACGTCACTCGCACCGGCTGTGAACTCAGCACTTCGGTCTCGGGTCAGAGCCACGTTCGGACATTCTGAGCGCATCGGCTGACTGGCCACAGGATTGGTCATAACGTTTAACTGTTCGGCCTTGCCGTGGTCGAAATGAACGTGAAGTGTGCGCACACATAAACACACATTCCACTCTTCTGTATAGTGGTCAACATGTGGGAATAATGTTAAAGTTGGGCTCCCGAATAAGATGAGTATCTATCCAAAGGACAATGTTAAATATTCTAGATCTTGAATCAAATGACTCATGTTTAAATAAATACATAATAAATGCATAACCAATTGGGCTGGGTAAAAATATCGATTCATCAATGCACTGCAATTTATTTTTTCTCGATTAAATTTTGATTCCAAATTTTTTTTAAATCGATTATTTCCATACAAAGAAAAAAAGAAGCATACTCAGTCATTGTAATCTAGAGGCGAGTATGTCTAAATGTACATGCCCTTTTACTTTTGTCCATGTTATGATAGGCCTATATACCTGACAGCAGTATGATAGGAGGTGAGCAGCATGTATGAAGGTTCGTGTATTGACTTCAGATATGGATTTGTTCACGTGTTTGTGGGGAACTTCAACAAGTTACTTCAGATTTATGTTGAATTGGCTGTATCTTTACACATAAACGCATTCTAAATGCAAAACATAACTTCTTTATTTAAATGGTACCACCCATTTCATTTTCATCCTCATGATTTTGGAAGCCAGACTTTGGTTCCACGAGCCAAACCTTTCAGCTGTACAGTTGTCTGATTCCACTCTGTCCATCAGTGTCATGAAGAGCTGTTCTACCTGTTCTGCTCTGTTCTGCTGTCGTAGGCCGTATGAAGGCGACTCTCCCCGGTCTGGTTAAGATGGGGCATTTTATGCTGCAAGTTTAGCTCAGGAACAATAATATACAATGGTGTATTCCCTTTTTGCTAGTTAAAGCACAATGAAATGATTAATTCATTTTGAAATGGTTAATTCTACTTTTTTTATTTTTTTATTTAGGTATTTTTGTCATCTGCACGTATTATTGAATCGATATCGAAGCAATTGGATCACTATCGAATCGAATCGATATCGAATCCAACCAAGACCTAAAGAATCAAATTGAATGTAATTGTGAGGTACCTGGCAATACCTAGCCCTAATTACCAAGTATATTCAAGGTCAGTGGTGTCTAGGGTAATTGCCAAAACATAATAAAAAAAAATGTATTATCGCTTAGTGACTGACGGCTTTCTATATTTGTTATCTTTCAGAATGGAAATGTAAAGGAGCTAATTTTTACATGCCAACATTGTCATCAGAGATTTTTACAAGCTAGGACTTAAGAAAAACATTGTTAAAAATTAAACTAATGTATTTTCTAATTGCAAAGCTTTGCATCAGTATATTGGGGGAAAAAATGTTTTTTGGCATTGGGTGTCATCAAAGCTATTATAATGTAGCACAATGTTTGCACATCCTACATACAGACACGCTGAAAAGTGGGGCTTTCCCCTTACCCTTCTTTTCAGTATTTTCTTAACATATGAAGTAATGTTGGGATGTGATGTTGGTGTGTTTTAGTTGTGCCCGTTAAGGATGGAATGCTTGAGCAAGGCCAAGATTCCTTTGTGGAAACTACATTTCCCAGTTCAACTCCTTTTTACAGGGGAAGGTTGTTTTGGACAGTGGATCAACAAGTGTTTGGTGCAGTTTGTTTGACTTTCATTTGATTCTACTTTACATTTAAAACACACTTGAGAACTGAATTACGATATTTTAAACAGACTATCCGGTTGCATCATCATATGCACTATGTTCTAAACATATCAAAGCAAATAAAGCTGATTGTTGGTGGACCATTCAGTAAAAACAAAGGCTTTATATTGTATAACGCTGTTTTTATTTGTGTAAGCCTCATCAGAAAATGCATTTCTATACACCCTGGTATCGGGTTGAAGTTGAGTTGATTAGGTATACCTAGGTACCCTGATGTGCAAGCTCAAAGACTAGATCATTCTTGATTTGCTGTGCCATAATGGTTTTACAAAAGGCTGCTGTGGGACTGAAAATTCTCTAGCTGTATCGGTGAGTTAAATTGTAAATTAACCCCTGACTAAGATGCCTTCTTAACCTACTGTGCAGGTATACAATACTTTTAGCTGCAATTTTAGCCCCCAATCCTATTCGTTTATAATATTAGAAATGCAAAGAGTTATGTATATGTTTTATTCAGATGATGGCTTAATATCATAGTCATTCGTCAAGTCATGATACTGAATGATGATGAAATAGGCAAATGCTGTGTTGTGCTAGCTGCACCAAGGCCTGGACCTATGTTTGATTCTGAAATCGCTGACGAGGGGAAGGACTGAGGATTGCCATACTCGAAACAAAAGGGATGCAATATTATCCCATTGATGTATTAATAGCATGAACAAGTATTTGAGATATGATGCACAAACTGTACCGTCTATGCCTTTTGAAAAGCTTCCGCTTGCAAATACCACAGGTAGTAAATGGCAGGTTTGGACAAATGTTGTGGAATGTACCTACGCATGTGTGCCTTATACTATACGTTTGTGGGGAGTGTGTGCTTTTTTCTAAAGGTAGCCTGTTTTACATACATGTGATAGGTTTGAAAGGGTTTGCATTTTCCAAGTCGCTTGTAGGACAATATTTTTTCTATATTTCCTGTTCTAGTAGGTGTGTGAACTTAGATCAATAGGAATTGTGAAAGGACGTGAGTCACACTTTAAAGAATACTCATGGTCTCGAGTTCCCCTTCGCCAGCTTCTCTAACATCCTCTTCTACATAATTTGTTTATCCACACAGAATTCAGTCCCTTTTTAACATTATGTGGTTAATGTTATTCTTTTATTCAGTTCGGCCCTTAACCAAACACTTCAGTGTGCTGTCAATGGCAATAACATGAGCACACGCATAAGACACACATTGTATTCCTTTGTAAAATATGCTAATTCTCATAAATGTGTTTTCTTTCTCTGAACATATTGAATTGTACATGCTGGTCCTTTTTTTTGTTTTGAGCATTGTTTGGTAAATGTAGAGATATGCCAGCACTGCACTTGAGCTCATTGTGGTACTGATGACCCACAGGACTACTCAAGAGCCAGCCTACGCAAGGCCAGGGATTGGACACCTATCGTTTCCACTAATGACCGTAAGCCTGCCCTCAAAGCATTTGGTCTAAAGCTTGACAGCAGAAACAAAACATTTCACTCAAGTAATTGAACCCCCAAATTAACTTTTTGTTTAACTTCAAATCAATGTTATGAGCTTGTTTGGTCTAGTATGACAAGGTTGGAAACCAGGCCAACCACGAAAATGAAAATCCAACTGAATCCATCTAACAAATAAATAAAACCTTTTTATTAATATTATTTGGTCATAATATTGAATTAAAAAAATGCAAACCACCTTAACACAACCTTTACAGGTCTTTACGTTAGTATAATTTCAAGTTTTTCTTAGACATTTGGTCATTTAGAAAAAGGTCACTGGTTAGACTTCAACTGGACTGGACAATTTGAGGAAATAGAGTTTGGCTTATTCTAAGGTATTTCCGAAAAATACCCATTGCGACACAATATCCGCTTGTGATATGGCAGACACAGGACAATGTGTGCCTTCTTATTTAATTGCACAGGAATGAACAGAATATTTGCACAAATACCAACAATATTCAATTACAACAAGTCATAAAAAAATAAAACAGGACATAAATTACAGCTTGATAAATATTCGAAACAAAGGACATTCACTGAAGACATCCCACAAGGTGAGGCCCGGGGAAAAGTAAATTGAGATTTGTTATGCTTCGGGAAAATGCTAACATGAATAATATTTACTGCAATGTCTGTCTGTCTGTCTTAGCATTGTTGAATGGAGTTTGTTAACCTTGTGGGGAAGTTACTAGCCTGATCAACGTCTTGTTTGAATCTGATCCTAAGACACTAAAAATAAACATGAACCTTAATCTCAAAATAGAATATGAATTTGATTACGATTACATTCCATGTTTTTAGGTAGATTAAGAATTGACCACCTTTGTTACAGGGATATTGAGATGATGACAAGCAGAATTCACAAAATGTAGATTCTTATAACAATTAAAAACATCAAAACGTTACGGCAGCCATGTTGCCACGAATAGACCAGTTCCTACTGTTCTAATTGTGTGGGTTCCAGAATGTCTCATCCCCTGACAGGAAATGAGGGAGAGGAGGAAGTGGCTCCCTGCCTCGTCAAAGGAAACTCCAGAAGGAGGACTTCCTGGAACGCAGACTCTTAGGGGTAAACAGTAGCACTGCATATACATCCACTTGTGTAGCTGGTTGCAAAGTAGGCTGAAACAGGAACTCATACACTGGTCTCATTTATGTACAAAGATAGAGTAAGCAATTAATCCTTTACGGGTGTCTGTGATATGAATGGAAATGGCTATCTTTAAAATAATATTAAAGAGATAATCCCAATAAATGCATAAACAGGGACCTCTGCTAAATGCAACGACAAAACAACCAAACTCAATTTACGATGTCAGTGTGTTGCAGAGTCTATACCGTTTACGTCATTCTATAAGCCCCGACCAACCAAGAAGTTAAGAGTAAGGACGTGTCTTCCTTAACTCGAAACTGCGTTGTAATCGCCCAGAGTTCTGTGTCAGCACAGTCAATGGTAAATGAGCTGGTTTCACTTCCGCGGATTCAAAGCGACAAAGTTAAGAAGCTAGTTGAATGGTTACTAAAAAGCAGCGCTGGCTAAAGATTCCAGACACCATTGGGATTTTTCGGTTGGTTGAATAAAAAAATAATAAGTTAGGCATTGAGGAGATGAACTTTGACACATATGGTAATAGGGGAGTTTACAGGTACAATTAACTTTGAAAACCAACAAAAAGCATGGCTGTCCAGTTAGGATCTAAGACACACACTCTGATATGTAATTTGAATTAAATGCCAAGGAGGTCTTTGGAATCACCTGGTTGCTTGTGTCAAATATATATATATATTTTTAGTCTTAATGTAGTACAATGCAAAGGCATTATATTACCATCCTTTCCCCCTACCTAACTTGAGTTTGCACTCTATGTACTATTTTAAAACAGTAAATAGTGTTTATCTCTTAGGTCTTTCCCTGTGCTTACCCCCTTATTTTATTCTCGGTTAGACTCATTAAGACCCTCCTGCTTAGCAATTGGACCCACCAAAAAACACAAAGCCCATACAGAGTCAGTGGGGGTGAGACTGACCTGGTCCCCTAAGGAGGCCTCTCCGCAACAAGAATCTGAAATATCTGAAACCCAAGAACCACTTTCATCCTCCCACATTTCGATGGGATTAAAAATAAAAACAAAATAATAACAATAAATGTATATGTATATATATATATATCTATATCTGACTGTCCCTTCCTGTCCCGATCAGGTTGGGTCGGTGGTTCAGCCAGAGTTCGTTACAGGGGTGCAGGGTGGCGTCGGGGTGGGGTTCTGGCGGCGCACGGCGGGGTGGGCCCCGTGTGAACGAGTCCGGGCCTCAGAGCAGCACGCAGGGCTTCTTGGTGACGGCGGGCTGGGGGTTGAGGAAGGCCCGCACGGCGTCCACAAACACCTCCTTGATGCCCTCCTGGTTCAGCGCCGAGCACTCCAGGTAGCGCACGGCGTGGATCTGCTTGGCCAGCGCCGAGCCCTGTTGATGGGTCACGGGCACCTGGCTCTGCTCCTTCAGCTTCCGCAGGGTCTCCGCGTCGTTCCGGAGATCGCTCTTGGTGCCCACCAGGAGAACCGGGACGCCAGGACAGTGGTGGAACACCTGGGGGAGGGGGGAGGAGGAGGAGGAGAGGGAGGAGGAGGGGGAGGGGGAGGAGTATGAGGGGGAGGAGGAGGAGGGGGAGGGGGAGGAGGAGGGGGAGGAGGAAGAGGAGGGGGAGGAGGGAGAGGGAGGAGGAGGAGAGGGAGGAGGAGGAAGAGGAGGGGGAGGAGAGGGAGGAGAAGGAGGAGGAGGGAGAGGAGGAGGAGGAGGGGGAGGAGAGGGAGGGGGAGGGGGAGGAGGAGGGGGAGGAGAGGGAGGGGGAGGAGGAAGAGGAGGGGGAGGAGGAGGAGAGGGAGGAGGAGGGAGAAGGAGGAGGAGGAGAGGGAGGAGGAGGAGAGGGAGGAGAAGGAAGAGGAGGAGGAGGAGGAGGAGAGGGAGGAGGAAGAGGAGGGGGAGGAGGAGGGAGAAGGAGGAGGAGGAGAGGGAGGAGAGGGAGGAGGAGGAGCACACAGTCACACACAGGTCATGCCACTCTGGTGCATGGACACGAGTTGTGAAAGAAATGTGTCATGACCTCCTATGGAAACGCTATGGTCACTTTTCTGTTAAATAAATATATGTTCATATTTTCATAAATATGTAGGATTTTTATATTTTATAATAAAGCTAAGTAATAAGCATTGCATAGCATAAGCATTGGAGTTAGGGTTGGTGTTTAACCCTTAACACTATTAAATAATGTTAACATTAATACCTTAATTAACATGAAGACCGTTAGTAAACAACAACATCATTAGGAAAAGCTCACTAGACTATTAGGTCAGGTTAATGCTTATCGCCCTTATTGTTTATATAAAATGTACCCGTTTTATATAAACTATTTATAATACTCTTAGATGAGTTAGTACTTCTTCAAATCGCGATCCGCAACATTAGCACAAAACAATGCTCCAAATGTTTTGCGGAAACAGCGATTACTATTCTTTATACTAAAGTATAAAATGTACTATTTCACAAGAAATTGTTTTGGGTAGCTTCCTGAAAATAAAGTTTGTAGGCCTACGTAGAGAAATGTTCATATTGTTTTTGTTAATATAAACACTATTGCTTTCAAAATTGAGATGAGCAATCACTGAGGAGATCAATAATTTAATGTAGAATATGGGGGTGTCTAAATATTGTCGGAGTAATGACAGTTAATAGATTTTGAGTTTACATTTGATACACAATTATAGAACGTAAGTGGGAGTAAGATAGAAGTTTAAAGTTCTCATTCTTTCTTTTTCATTCTACGCTTTACTTCATTTCCTCTTTTTGATTGAATTCCTCTTTTCACATGAATGTGCCTTTTTTTTCTTTGTAATCTGATGGCATTGAAGCGAGATCATCAACTTCAAGTAGGAAGGCCTCTAAACTCTTTTCATGGCTTTCCGAGGGTTAGAGAACTCATAGTACTCTACGTCAAAATGAATAAAGCACATGGATTGTGTTCTTCCAATGGTGTGGAATGATTTAGTGATTTGCAAATGATATTCAAACAAACTTGACGCGATAAAGATACCAACCATAGATGCAGCTTTTGTTTTGCTCGCTACAAAAACCAGTGGGAGATAAGCTCAGCTAACACTAAAGAGAAAGGATAAACCAATAAGAGGAAAAATGACTAGCAACCACCTACTCTTTGTAGACACTACTCACCATAGAAATATGAACTTGTTACACCAGGATAGCTAACAAGATGACTATAAAAACAAGACCTATATATGGTCATGTTCCTACAGCATACCATTGTCACAACATGGTCACTGACTGAGTTTTAAGGCGGGACTTGCTGAGGCCTAGTGTGTTAGCCATTGGTCGACTTACCTCTGGGTGCCACTTGTGTTTGATGTTCTCGTAGGAGGCGGGGCTGGAGATGGAGAAGCAGATGATGAAGACGTGGGTCTGGGGGTAGGAGAGGGTCCGCAGACGGTCGTACTCCTCCTGACCGGCCGTGTCCCACAGGTTCAGGCTGATGGTCCGGCTGTCCACCGTCACCTGGGGCCCGGGAAGGACACACACACACACGCACACACACACACACACACACACACACACAGACACACACACACACACACACACACACAAGTCCAGACGCAAGCACACACACACACACACACACACACATATATGCAAACACAGACAGACAGACAGACGCACACATACAGACCAACAAACACACACGGACACCAGGGTTAGAAATGACAGGTGCTTCCCAATGCCCCCAGTAAAATAAAGAGTTATATTTTGTATTTCACTGGAAATTATCAGAAAATGCCCGAAAAGCATATTACATTTGGGCCAAAAAGGGCCTTTTTGGAAAATACTCAGCTTCCTAGCCTTGACGCACGCACAAATACAGTTATTTAACCAATAGCTTTGTGCGAACACCACACACTCTAACCCCCCCCCACACTGACCTGGCTGCTGTAGTTGTCGAACACTGTGGGGATGTACTCTTTGGGAAAGGCTCCTGTGGTGTACGAGATGAGGAGACACGTCTTCCCCACCGCTCCGTCGCCCACGACGACACACTTGATGCTCTGCATGGCAACCAGCTGTCCTCTGACCGGTGACTCCCTCAGTGACCTGCAGTGCACACAGGCACACGCACATACACACACACGCACGTCAGAACTCAGACCGCACACCAGACCCATCAAGGCTGACAGTGTTTTAGAAACATTGTCGCAATGTCTGACATTTCTTTTCTCTTCAGGCATAAATTGGCTCCACATACGAAGGATCTTGCTTGAGTAGCATTTAATACATTCCACAACGTCCCGGTCAAAGAAAAGCAGGACCCCAAAGCCATGAGAAAGACATTTTTCTTGTTATGTTACTAGCGCGAAACACTGAAACTGATCAGGGTAAACATCCAGCCTGCAAGACCATATCATCCCTCTGAAGGTTTGAATGGTTTCAGAGTGACCTTAGGGTTTCTGTGACCTGTTCACATATTCCTTAGTGCTTCTTTTGGGGGTTATTGCTTCTTTTGGAGTTTCTCTGTTGCTTTCAAATTATGGGACGCCGCCATCAACTTGTTTGACTGTGGCCGAGATTAATAAAGCGTTATCTAATCTTATCTCATGTTGATCAATGAATTCAGAGATAACTACCGTGATCCAAACACACCAAAATACACTTAAAGTGAAGTGTTTCCAAGCCTTTAGAAACATTTCATTTGATAAAGAACCGTACAAACAAGCGTGACGTGAGCAATTCTTGGTCCAAGCTCATTTTGGTGGATTGCGGTTGAGTTGAGGCGCAGTTATCAGACAACCATCTCATAATTCCCGTACGGTCGTTCACATTATATGGTGACATTGATTTGAATATCACAGGTTATTTCAATATGTAAAGCCAGGCATGACTCCTCTGCTTGTTATCTCATGTTAGTATCGTCAGCCTGACAAACCCGTTAAGTGTCAGTACCACCCGCTAGTCATTTCTCTCCTACAGTTGACTGGTTTGGTTTGGTCTTAGTATTTTGTGTGTTTGGATCACGCTAGTCATCTCTGAAGTCATTAATGAAAATGAGATAAGATGGTATAACACTTTATCAATCCCCCGGAGGTGAAATTCTTGAGAAGCAGACAAGGAAGAGATACAAGATACAACACAATACAAAGAAGGGCTTAAGTAATGCTGAGGAAGAAGATTGAAGAAGAGAGACTACAAAGTAGCCCCTAAAGACAGTAACATCAGTAACACATGATGGGAGCGTTGATGGCCAGTGGTTTTGCATGTTCTAGTATTTGTGTTTATGGAAATTATGCTCGCACAAGGAAGCGGTTTCCAACAGAGATGTTATCAGGCAGTTCCGGCCAACCCGTGCACACACATGCGCGCGCGGACACACACACACACAGCAATTTTTGTCTGGAAAGCGAAACATGTTCGGCCCAAACTCTGGGGACCTCCACCCAACCCCACTCTCTGTCTCTGTCTCTGTCTCTGTCTCTGTCTCTGTCTCTGTCTCTGTCTCTGTCTCTGTCTGTCTGTCTGTCTGTCTGTCTGTCTGTCTGTCTGTCTGTCTTCCCTCTCTCTCCCGATCTCCGGGGCATGGGCCGGGATGGAGTGATGTCACTCTGGCTTCACACACCATTCTCTCTGGGACCCTCTCTTCATACCGGGGTGTTGGCCAGCTGACCTGTTCAACCCTCTCTCCCTCTCTCTGCATCTCTTACCATATACATCTCTCTCTCTCTCTCTCTCTCTCTCTCTCTCTCTCTGTTCCTCTCTCTTTCTGTTCCTCAATCTCGCCCTCTGTCTATGTATTTCGCCACCTTCTCTATCTCTGTTTCACTCCCTCTCGTTCTCTCCATGCCGTCTCCTTCCCTCTCTTCAGCCCTCCATCTCTCTCTCCCTCTAGTCATGCTTCCATCTCTCTTTCTTCGTCCCTGCATCTATATCCCTTGCTATTTCTCGCATCCCTCCAATCGGTATTTCTTCATCCCTCCATCTCTCCCCCCCCAGAGAGATGGGGGAATGGAAAGAGAGAGAGAGGGTTAGTAACTCTCTCTCTCTCTCTCTCTCTCTTTCTCTCTCTCTCTCTCTCTCTCTCTCTCTCTCTCAGTAACCTCTTCTGCCATAGTGCCTGTTGGCCTCATGTTTGCCATTGCGTGTTCCTTCTGCTTTGTGTTTGTCGTCTATAAGCCTGTGTGTTTCACTGAGGATCTGCTCACATCTATCACAATACGAGGAAACAATCCAAAATCCGGTCCATATTTCACCGTCAAGGACTGAGAGCACATAAATAATGTGTACAAGAGATATTCTCAAACATGACTACAGTATTCAAAACATTGATACCACGCTTCATGTTAGGCAGCATTGGAGCAGTTATTATATTGCGTTAACATACACTGATGGTCGATGGCGGTTAATGATTAATGGTATGAGAACCAAAGTACCAGTCCAAAAGCGAAACCAATATGACTTACTGGCTCTTTGATACAAGATGGGTTTTACACCTCACAGCAGTCCTCGATCATTTATTTATTTATTATTTATCGTCATGGTGTAACACAAACATAATAATAAAAAGGAAGCGCTGTGTTGAACGGTTCGTAATTCTATTTTAATATACAACCGTATTACATCTGATTTATTCATGTTTTAAACATTTCTCACATTTTGGTTTTAAAATTGAATTGCAACCTTTCACGATTTTCTTATTGCAAATGCCAAAAGTGTGATTTAGATATAAGCAATAAATTGTGCTTTCCAGCAGGTAACAAGTAGTGTGTCGGTTAGTCCTGTTGACAAGTACACCCAACCCACCAGGTGATGTGTGTTTCACCACCAGCCAGGTAAGGCTTGTTTGATTGGACAATGCCATGTTTGATAGGTTTACAAGCGAGCTGATGGTATCAGGTTTACAATACGCTTCCTGGATATCCTATTTATAGCAGGGGCAGCAGGCTGGAACGATAACGGTGTGTGAAGTGTCATTTATTTTACTGTAAAGAGACCGCTATCTGATTGAGACTTGGTTTATTTTGAAACAGCTGCTGTTAGGAGGCAAGACGCAAGACGAAATAATGTTTTATTTTGTAACGTTCCTAAATTGTTTGTTCTACCATACCTCTCCTGCCCAGTAATTTATGTGTGTGTGTGTGTGTGTGTGTGTGTGTTTCTCTATCTCTCTCTCTTTCTCTCACACACACACACGCACACACACACACACACACACACACACACACACACACACACACACACACACACACACACACACACACACACACACGAACATTACTAACACGCACACTGACGCGCGCACGCGAAGTATCAAGTCGGTTCGCAACTTCTTTTCTCTCAAAGTTAAGTGTGAAAAGTCATGTCAACATTCTTGGGGAGTGGTCGCCCTCTCCATCAACTGGCAGTGTTTCTTAGGTTGAGGTTGAATTATAACCTCAACGCAAGAAACAGAAGAAAACCACAAGCAAACCGCCGAACATTCTCAACTGAACTTTTAAGGGGATCAGGGATTTATGGGGTCGGCGTTCAATTCATGGACATCAAACCAAGAGGAATAAAAACGCAGCTGTAACAATCCATAGCAAACACTCTGGCCAGTATATTGGTTATCTGAGTCGAGCGTGATTATCCCCACAACTTACCGATCATAGCCGTCCTCTCCGCGCTGAGAAGTAGGGTCTGCGCCGGAGAAAAGCAGCGGGTCTGTCTCTCTCGGGCGCTCTCTCTCGTCTCTGGTTGTCAGACGTCGGCCGGGCGGAGCTGAGTAGAGGAAGTATGTTCTACTTGGTGGCGCTGAGGAGAGGAAGTGTTTTAAACGGCCCCGGCTGAGTTTGAGGAAGTTTATTTGGCCGTCCTTCTTTTGTAAGGGCAGGAGATATTGTAATAAACGCATGGGGCGGACACGAAACCTCCACTCTTGCGCTTAGAGACCATGACATGTTATTTTAAGATGCATGAGCCTATGCCTATATATATATATATATATATATATATGCGAAAAACGAATGAAATACGGCAAAAAGGCACATTATTTAATAAATAAAAAGATTACATGAAAAAAAACGCATAGATTAGACACTTTTTATTAACATGTCGCATTTTTGTCATAATTCAGGAAAGTTAGTTCCAACCTTAGTGCATGATATACCTGTGAACACTTCCAATCAAACATTCCCAAATGCTACCCCGCCTTTTTCTACAGGAACGAAGAAGACCGAGCCCCGCCGATAGGTGCGCTTCCACATTCTGTCCACCAGAGGTCGCCCTTCAACGGCCCAGAGTGCTCTCCGGGGCTTCTGCTCAACTTGGGTTCGGACGCAGAGTTTGGCTCAGTGGGAGGGATCGGCACTTTTGTTTCATGTTCATCCGATCTATTAATTCCGTTTGGAAATCAAAGCGATACTATTTGCTACCTGCCCAGTAGGGCTGGACGGCTGTCGGAGTTTGTTCCTGCTGCGACAGAGCACAACGAGACCGAAATGTGATGTTTTTAAATGCATAGCATTCGTTTTGGACTGGGGTTTTGCGTTGTTCACCTATTGATATTGGACATATTACAGTCGTTCATATATTGGAGGGATCTGAGCTCTTGGTGCATGATATAAAAGGTGAGCGAGATACCGTACAGAAAGTTTATGTGTAAGGTTAACAACTATTATCCCCGTAACTTTACTTCCGAGTGCGACAGGCTGCTGTTTTTTCGGTAGGCTACAGATGTGACGAGTCGTTTTGAGTCGCCTGTGAATATTTTTGTTTTCGCATCAACATGTTGCTTCAGTGTCTTTGCCTGATCACGTTTAAAACGCTGCTCTCTGAAACCAATCTTTTAATCCATCTTATTGATGTGTTTCGGTAAACGGAAGCCAACATGAAAAAAACTCTGCTTCTAATTTAGCCTAGTTGCAAGTAGAAAAGTGTCCCCGCTCAAGGGACTTGTGCATTTCTTGCTACATTGGCTCCTAAAAAATCTTTTCGACTCGTGCATTGGATGCATTATTTAGGACACATTCAATTTAGATTTTCGTGATTACATTTGAATGCTGTAAGGCTGATCTCATTCTTATCAAATTTCCTTTCTTTCCTTAAAAAAAAACAACTAAAAACGACCCGTCTAGGTTTCTCTCTTCCAAGTTTCTGCCCATCGCTGTCCCCGACAGCCATGGGGTGTTTGCGGGTTGTGAGTGTGGGCCTGCTGTTCGTGTGTGTATGGGTCAAGAGCGCGGCAGACGGTACCCACCAAGACCCCATTGACCGCTCTTTGACGTCCAAGCAAGAAGCAAGCGAGGCTTCAGGTGAGAACGTGTGCGTGTGTGTGTGCGTGTGCGTGTTATACCAGAACGATTGTGTCGTTTATAGAACCAACAGCTGGTTTGTTGGTCATTAGGAAGCCAAAGCGTGACCCTAGCTGTTACACGTTGGTCCCCATACATGCATGGGGTCTCCTCCCGACTCAGGCTGGGAGACACTGGGGGACATGCTGGTCCCAAGCGGTATTCGTTTTGGGGCCGCAGTGCCCCCAGGCCCTCCCGGCACACCTTTCAACACTAACAAGTCTTGGGCTCTTTACTCTTACGCAATAATCCGTAACAACTATTCGTCACTAAAACCTGAAATGTGCCTGTACTGAAGCTCATGGACCCGCAGTAGTGTGTGATGTTAGTGTTTGCCCGACGCTCAGACACATCCAGAGGTTTGTGTTTGTTGACTTTGCGGGAAAGGTTTGAGGAGCTGAAGCACGAGGCTGGAAGAAGTTTACCCGCTTTGTAAATATCTGGACGAAATCTGGAGGTGTGTGTGTGTGTGTGTGTGACAAAGAAACATCCTGCCGAGTGACTACATCTGCAGAAGATGTATAGAAGATGCTCATGATGCAACAGGTCCCAGATCACAACATGCACACGACCTTCAGATACAGTGAATTACAGAGAAAAAATCTGAGAAAAGAGGACTGTGTGTGTGTGTGTGTGTGTGTGTGTGTGTGTGTGTTTGTGTGTGTGTGTGTGACACACATGTGATGATTCCCTCTGGTGCTATTGTTAGAATCTCGGCCAGGAGAATCCGTTACATTCCAAAATAAACAACACACAAAGACAGACACACACAGACACTGGCTGGTGCTAGGTAAATCAGTCCCATTGTCTATGTCGAGATATAAATCAGCCATGATTTCTGTTCAACCACTCAGCCCCTCTTAAGGCGTATCTGGGTTTTGAAATGGGGGGGCAGTGGGACGCCATTGGCAGCCTTCTATTCCAAATGAGTGTCTAGCAGTTCCCCAGCTGTGTCTTTGTTTTGCCCAATAAATGTAGAGTGTACAAACTGCTGTGGCTGGGTTCATTTCTTATCCAATAGAGCCCATAGATGTGCACATCCACAAGTTTCGAGCTATGAGAACACGCCACCGCACACGCTCATGGATTTAGGGCCTGAGGTGTGCGGTTACAATCCTGGGGGAGGCTTGAGGCTGTGCTTAAGGCAGTGTGATCAGAGTGCGGAGCAACATGCATGTACACATCCTTTGTATAGATGCAAAAGGCTAATCCATTTCGGTGTCCTTATGCCTCCTCAATCCGTTCCTCTCCGCCTGTTGGATTTCAATTGAGCCTGCAGAGTACTCGTGTACGTACTATGGTTTAAATAGTACGAGCCGCTGCCTTTCTATATATATATTCTATATATGTATATATATATATAGTATATGTGTATTATTATTTTTATATATTTATTGGCTAATATTTATTGATTGTATAGTGTTTTTTACTGTGTAACTTGGATTTGTATCTACTGCACAACAAATTGCCCCATTGGGGGACAATAAAGTATTTTTTTTTAACTTGAAGTATGAGTTGAATGGGTCCACCAAATGCTCATAAAACCTGTGAGTTTCTGAGTCCCATGTTGTGAAATGAGGGGATTGCTGTACTGTTAACAGAGCGTTCAGTTAGTAGCCTAGCTTAAAGCCACGGTCTTCGCTCAGAGTTCTTACTGCGCGCCTCGGTCTGTAAGTCTCTGAGCGTGAGCAGTGGCCTGTAAAAACAGTATTGATTTGTTGGTTTGTGTGGACTAGCGGAGAAAACTACCTGGCCAGAGCAGTTCAGGAGCTCTTATTTGTGTTGTGAAAGGCAAACACACAACCATGGGAGCTGCTAAACAGTCGTTTGGAATAGAATGGATGTCAAAGGCTGGCCAACCGCAAGTGTGGAACAAATATG
Source organism: Pollachius pollachius (assembly GCF_949987615.1). Taxonomy (NCBI): domain Eukaryota; kingdom Metazoa; phylum Chordata; class Actinopteri; order Gadiformes; family Gadidae; genus Pollachius; species Pollachius pollachius. Next base: position 5,610,892 of record NC_136939.1, on the reverse strand, counting down.
GCTGAATAACATCTCGGCATGGAGAACTTCAGAGTCAAACCTGAAGTGCTTTAAACAAACCAGCTGTCCAGATACCAGGGAGACAAGTTGTAGTTTGTAATACTTGGTTCCGTTCTATGTCGTGTGTGTGTGTGTGTGTGTGTGTGGGCCGGGTGTGTTGCAGCGATTGTGGGGGTGGGAGCCATTGCATGCCCACCACAACTTCCTGAATTTGACGTTTTTTGTGACATCACCGGAAACAAGAGACCGAAATAAACTATAAGTATGCACCGTGGGAGGATGAGGGCCTTGTATTATTTATTATGAGCAAGTTATGTTTTCATGAAGCGCTGATGAGTTAACGAAGCACATCTGTGAACGTGTTAGCACGACATGTCTTACTTGTAACTGACGTGATCTTCTCCTGCCTATTCCTCAGCCTATTGCGAATCATCTAGAGATGCTTGCATTACACTTCATAGAACTGAATAATAGTTGTTAAACTGGATTCATGCAAACTGTGTTGAACAAGCACGGACACATCACCAGGCCTCTGTTGGAAAGAGGATGAGGTTTTCCGCTCTTATGGTTCCCTGCAGATCCTTTAGAGATCAGTGGTCATACAGCGGGTTTTATGATGCAGCGCTCGCTGCAGATCTATTGTTGCGGCGGAATGAATACTTAACAGTATATTGTTATTGTTAACGTGGAAAGAATCTACCGCATCACCATTGTCATGCTGCTGATGCAAGACCGTCCCTCCCTTACCCCTCGTGTCACAGAAGGCCGTTCTCTCACCCCCTCTTCTTCCTTCTTTCCATCTCCTGTTTCTGTCTCCCTTGCTCTTTGCTTTGCTGTTTGGTTCACCTCGCTAATCTTTCACAGGCTCTCCTCTCGCTCTCGCTCTCGCTCTCGCTCTCTCTCGCTCTCTCTTCTTTTACTCTCTTTTTTTTCTCTCTCTCTTTTTCTCTGCCTCTACCAGGATTGTTGACATTAGGATTAGTAGCAGAGAAGAACTGTCACATGACACCACACTGTTAACAGTGCTGCACTGTCCAGCCATAGATACTTTCACTTCTATTAATCTTTGTCAATTCATTTCCACCTCCTCCTCACATTTCTGTCTTTATCTGCAAAATTCGGTGTTAAAAAAACACAGGATCCAACAATCCACTCTGATACTTGCTTTGATAAAAACGAAGTGACTCAATGATCTTCAAATGGCTACCGTGGAATAACATCAGTGTACATCTATGGGAGCGGCGGCCTTATCTCGGACTTTGTTTGCAAACTGGGCTGTGGGGTTACGCAGCTCAGCAGCTGTCCAACCACATGGTCCCCCGGGTGATCCTACAGGGCTTTGAGTCTCTTAACATGAAGACTGTTCTAGAATGCGTTTGAGCCGGCCTGTTTGTTTTTCTTTTCCCACGTGTCACTGATCTGACCGTGTTCGCCGGGCCTCCAACAGGAGACCGTAGTATGATGTGTCCTGGAAAGGTGATACTTCACTCTCTTCTGCTCGAGGTTTCGTTGCTTTTTACCTTTTAGGGTTATTGGTTAAGTTCCCCCCCCTCCATACACACACACACCTCCACCCTCGCCTTGTCCAGCCAGGGGCCGTGTGCTGGGCCATGTCAGGGTTCCCCCTTAATCTGGGATCAGGCAGGCCTACTTGGTTACAGCAGAACTTCCGGGGGGGAGACAGACTACTGTCTCTCCCTGAGTATCTGTGGCCTTTGCAGACTACTGCTGGCGGGTGTGTTCGGTAATTATGCGCTCTCGGACAGATACCCGCCTCCTGCAACATGATTGGTTGAAAGGAATATGAAGCGAAAGAAAGGGAAACGTTGCGCTCACCCAGATTTGAGATTTTCTGCTTTCAGATTTAAGATTATTTAAAATTAGTTTTTGTGACTAAAGTACCCCTTTTTTCATTTTAAAGATTGTTCTGAAGGTTTCTTCCTTTTTATTGTAGTGTGAGTAAGACAGGAAGGTATGGGAAATAGAGGAGAAGACATGCAGCGAAGGACGGCGGGCAGGAATCTAACCCCGGTCGCTGCAGTAAGGACTGGGCCTTAGACACACTCTACCTGGTGAGCCTGGAAGGGGATACATTTATATATAATATAAATGAATCCCCTTCCAGGCTACCAGGGTGTCGAAGGGGACGCAGAGAGACACCACTGGGCTTGATCGACACAAGAGGCCCGCGGCTCTGACACTTGGCTCACTCGATCTGATCCTGAAAAGCCTGGCACATGCTGGCGGCCATCGACAGACCTGTTCGCTTGTTGTCCCCACATAGTCGGAGCTGACGCAGGCAAAATGCCGTGTTGACATACAGCGTGTACTCTTGGTTAGACGATTGTTAGTTGGTCAGCAAGTCACTCCATTCTGTTTAATTTGACACTAAAACAACACGGTGTGTCATAACAATGTAGATTTCATCTGTAAACGATAGTAATATCTTGTATTGTTTACTGGGTGATAAAACCTTTTACTGCATCACCACAACAATGTACGATTTACATAAATTACGCTGTAATTGGCAATCCTAAACCAGGAAGTCATTGAATACAGCGATATGGAAATGAACAACAAAAAATAACGTCTTCCTTCCGTCAAGGTAGAAGGAAGTGATCGATAGACCAGATGGATTTACTGAACTTGGAGTATGTCAAGGCTTGATCTGAACTCACGTTTCGGATTTGGATACGCACAAATAATTCTGACGCCGCGAGAATCAGTAGTGAGTATGTGATCTCCTCTGACCTGAGAGGGTTTGGGAAGTGGCGTGGGCGTGATTCATCAACTTCCATCCGCGATTAGGACTGCGTTCACCTGTGTGGACGCCGCGGTCAGGATTAAAGAGCACACAGAGGGGTTCCTCAAACGTGTCAGCCATTAGTGATAGGCGTATTAATCCTTATCTACAGCAGGTTTGAACAGCTGTCAAACCTCTTATCTTCTGTTAAGAATTGACATTGTTTTCTGCGGGATATCCAAGCGTTGTGATTCTTCCCAGTCCCCACCAGGGTGTTTCTGTGGACGTAAACCCCTGCTGATAAGCGTCTGCACCGCTGCGTTGGTTCCTCAGGTGACTGAGGACACTGTCCTAATATTTATCCAGCTCCCCAGAGAACTATGCTTGTCCTCCATGCTGAGCTACACACTCAGTGACACTGTCACACTGAGACAAAACACGCACACACAGTATTTTATACTGAACTTTTAAATATAATTGTTGTATTCCATATTTCACTTTTTAGATATGTAGTACTTAATATGAAACTTTTTGATGTTTATCTAAATTTTGTATTTTACTTGAAAAAAAATCATACTTTGCTTTTGGCTTCTTACCACCGGCAATGGAAACCTTTTTTTCCATGCCAATAAAGGCGTTTTGAATTGAAAGATTGAGATAGAGCGAGAGAAGGGGGGCATATATCTCTGTGTGTACATTGGTATCTACACACTGTGTTGTGTTTTTGTGTTGGCTGTCATGCGGGACTATGTAAGTGTACTATGTGTGGCATAGGTCTTGGTGTTGTTGTGACAGTTAAATAAAGAATGGCCTGGCTGGATGTCAAGTTAAATGCACACACACTCTTACACACTCGCGTTTACACGCACACACTCACACGCATTTTGAGGTCCAGAGCCGATTGTCAGCGCAGTGTGGTATTGGTCATCCATGGTGAAAGGGTCTTGTGTTCTTCAGGGGTGTCATGGAGTTGAGGGCGGCCTCTCCGTTGACCACAGAGATTTGTTCCCTCCACCACCACTGACATCGACCAGAACCGCAGTGCCCAGAACGACATGATGATTCGGCACGGTTAGAAATAAAACAGGAACGAAAGGAGGGTTGAGGAAGACATCTCTGTCATCTCATGACAGAGTTGCATCGGTGGCATCCTGACTTGCTTTTAGTCTTGATCCAAGTAGATTAGACTCAAACACTAGGCTGACTGTAATAGACTGGAGGATAGAGAGATCAGAGCAGAGGAAATTTGGCAGTACTGACATAGGCCAGGCAAGGCTAGACCACACCAGAATAGACTACAACTGGGTGGGGGGGGGGGGGGGGGGGGGGGGTACTACTACAAAGCAGCTCTGTGGTATTCCTGTCTGCACCGATTGTAGACGGAAGAAGAGAATCCTGCGAACCTGCCAACAAGTTCAAACAGGCCGTCCTCACTTACTCTCTCACAACCCCCCGAAGGGTTTTTGTCTGTTATGTAGCTGTACTGCCGTTTTAAACTCCTTTGCCGGTTGTTCTGATGGCAGGCTATCAAGATCCTTGTTCATCGCATTGCAACGCCTCACTTTCGGTATGGCAGGATGTGTTTTGGACGAGGGTGTGATCGTTTTAGTGTAGGCAGGGGAAAAGGCCCCAAATGGCCGCAGATAGCCTTTTTATCTAAAGCGATTTTAAATATGTTCCTCTTACTCAGAGTCCCCCATCCTCCCTCCCACTCTTAACACTAGGACTCACATGACCATGTTTCCTCTCACTTCTTGATCACTGCAGTGACCTCACTCGTCTTATCATCGCCGGGGAAAACATGTTCTGCTTATGTACGTCCATGACACTGCTGTTTTTAGTTGAGTTTTTCTGTCTAGGAAGCTGTTTTAAAGGCGGTATCTTTTTGCACTCGAAGGCTGTAATCTCCCAGCGGATCTCTCTCTCTCTCGTTCGCTCGCTCTCTCTCTTGTTTGCTCTCTGTCTCTCTAGCTGCTAACTGTCTCTCTCTCTGTCTCTGTCTCCCTCTCCTCCCTCCCGTCCCGTGAAGCATTACTGTGTTCCCAGATGCCCAATTGTATTTAATCAAGAACACGTATGAGACTCCATGTTGGTCCCTAGGAAGACACGTGTGTGTTTTATTCAATGTTGCTTGGTGTTTTCAATCGGCACATGCGATGCCCATCAGGGTCCTATATTCAGTATACATTCCCAAAACTATGTCCCTTCCAAAAGCGGGTTCTAGTAATGACTGAAAATAGAGTTGTTTACACTAGCAATTATTCCACAAAACATGTGATGTCCCCGGCGTTTAACAGAGGACGCGTTTCCTCTCGTTAGGATCGCCACATGACCCGCCGCCCGTACGGCAAGACCCGCCCTGTTTGTGCACAATGCAACACCACACACGCACACACACACAAACACACACACACACACACACACACACCAGGCTTATCCTGGCCTATCCGGGCCTGTGGTTGAGGCTTAGGAGTTAATATTGACAGTGTGTATGTAAGAATTTTTGTGTGTGTGTGATAGCACAATCCCCCCCCCCCCCCCCCCCCCCCACGTCTGACTGTGATGTGGTGAGCCTGGCACCAGGCTAGTAGCTGGTCGTCCCTCATCCACCCTCCCCACCTGTCCATCTGTCCATCTGCCTGTCTGTCTGTCTGTCTGTCTGTCTGTCTGTCTGTCTAGACAGACAAAGACTTTCTCTATATCTGTCTGTCCGTCTCCTTCTGTATCCCGGGCTGTATGTGACTCTGTGCTCTTCTGAATATATCTTCATGAATATGTACCCGTCTGTCTGTCCACCATCAGAAGGCTTTTGCTGAGGGTGTCAATGTTTGCCTTTTTGTGTTTGCTTCCTTGCTTCCTGTATGTGCGCTGTTTAACTCCAATGTTTTTCTTGTAGCTGTTTGTCTGTGTGTCCATGCATTAAAGCATAATATGTTGAATCATTTTCTGGCCTGTTGTTCAGGCATAATTCCCCCGATAGATCAACATGTTCTTATCCCGTAGTTCCCGTGCACACTGTAGGGGGCGCCACTCTAGGTGTCAGACCTCTAGGCAGAAGTTGAGGCCAGACATACAATAGATTTCCAAAAAGAGGGTTTGTCGCAGTGGGTAGGGTATGGCTTTGCCTTATTAGTGAAATATTTCAGAATCCAAAGCTAGCTGTTAATAACTATTCTTTGAGCTATAGTTGACAATAGAGAAATGTATTTGGATGAAATACTTGTCAGTAGAACGCCACTGCAGACATATGTCATAGCTACGTAATCCATCCGTACAGCAGAGGTAAGTGCTAATATATGATGTATGTATATAAAGGACAATTTGTTAGATCTATATCATAGTATTGGAAGTATTTCAACTAAAGGTAACTCAATTTGTACCAAGATCGCACATGTTTTGGAAGAGTTGGAACTTCAAACATCTATTACTCTATCAGGGTAAGCAGTTCCATGATAAACATAGCATTGATAGTAAAAAAAGAGACAATGACATCCATTTCTGTCATCTCTCTCTCTCTCTCTCTCTCTCTCTCTCAATGGGGTACGTTTGTCCTCTTCTTGGGGTTTTATAAGTCTTGTCTTTACTCTTAAAAGGTTTATACTTACCAACTGTCACTAGTATCTCTCTGTCTAACCTATAGTTCCTCCCTCGTTTCCCGTGCCCGGTCAAACCCCCACTCTGTACTGGGCATAGATCTCTCTAGTGTCCAAAGACTAAAGGCACCATTGTGGCAGCTTCTAGGACATCTCATGTCTCTGTGACGGTTTAGTAAGCATTCGTTATCTAATGTTTTTGTAACCAATTTAGATTGTGAAACAAATCCATTAAATAAACATTTGAATAGTGAACATTTAGTTAGTATAATAGTTACATAATTAGTATTTTTATTTCTCACAGGTCTGTGTCTCTGCGTAGAATTTTTGTTGATTGTGTCTTTCTGCATACATGTGTTACCGACTCGTTGTGTGTGTATATGTGTGCCTGATATTGTCTCTCTGCATAGATCTGTGTGAAACAGACTGTTTCTCTCTGTATAGATCTGTGTGAAATAGACTGTGTCTCTCTGTGCAGATCTGAGTAACAGACTGTGTCTCTCTGTGCAGATCTGAGTAACAGACTGTGTCTCTCTGCATAGATCTGGGTAATAGACTGTGTCTCTCTTCATAGATCTGTGTGGAACAGACTGTCTCTCTGCATAGACATGCGTGTAAAAGGCTGTACTCTCTGCATAGATCTTGGTAATAGACTGTGTCCCTCTGCATAGATCTGGGTAATAGACTGTGTCTCTCTTTGCAGATCTGTGTAATAGACTGTGTCTCTCTTTGCAGATCTGTGTAATAGACTGTGTCTCTCTGCATAGATCTGTGTGTAATAGACTCTGTCTCTCTGTATGGACATGTTTGTAATAGACTGTGTCTCTCTGCATAGATCTGTGTGTAATAGACTGTCTCTCTGCATAGATCTGGGTAATAGATGGTGTCTCTGCATAGATCTGGGTATTAGATTTTCTCTCTGAATATGTATTTTTAACAGAATGTGTCCCTCTGCATAGATCTGTGTATGATAGACTGTGTCTCTGCAAAGTTCTGTGAGAAATAGACTGTGTCTCTGAAGGTATATTTTTAATAGAATGAGTCTCTCTTCATAGATCTGTGTGTGATAGACCAGCTGCTGTGTGAGGATGAGAACATGATGCTGAGTTTCGAGGCGATTCACAGCATCCACAAACTGATGGACGACGACGCTGATGGCTCAGTGGACACCAAGGAGACAGACGGGGTAAGACACACACACACACACACACACGTTCACACTCACTCACTCACTCACTCACTCACTCACTCACTCACTCACTCACTCACTCACTCACTCACTCACTCACTCACTCACTCACTCACTCACTCACTCACTCACTTACTCAATAGATGGATAAGAAAACATATCCATATATAGTATGTGAAATCCACCTGATTGTATGCAAAACGTAAATGTCAGCATCACAGCATCACACCATGGCCGTATTGAATACATGATGATGTGATGCATATATATTGTCATACTAACAACTTTGAATTTAAATGTATTTGAATTTAGATTGTTGCGCTGCAGCTGGATAAGGATAAGCTATTAAAGGCTTAGTTATGGTTCCATGTCGATGCAACGCAAGGGGGTTCACGGTTCCCCGTTACGTCCTTGCGGACCCTCTGTGCGTCCACCGCAAGGGCCTGACGTGCGCCTCCCAAAAATTGTAACCTTGCGTCGAGGTTATCACAGTGTCTGCGTGGTCATTGCGATGCGTCGACTTGGAACCAAAACTGAGCCTTAACACAACACTCCCTCCCTCCCTCTCTCTATTTCTGCCCATCCCATTTCTCACTCTCTATCTCTACCTCTCTGTCTGTTTCTTCATCTTTTCTGTCCCTTTCTCTCTCTCTCTCTCTGTGTTGCTGTCTCTCTTTCTGTGTGTTTCTCTCTCTCTCTCTCTCTCTCTCTCTCTCTCTCTCTCTCTCTCTCTCTCTCTCTCTCTCTCTCTCTCTCTCTCTCTCTCTCTCTCTCTCTCTCTCTCTCTCCTCTCTCTCTCAGTTTCTGCGTGAGGACATGAACTCCAAAGACCCCCGGGCCAAGCACAACAGCTTCCACCGGGCGGACCTCCTCATCAGCCTGGAGGACATGTGGACGTCCTGGAAGAGCTCCCCAGGTCTGGACCCCCCGGGACCGCAGGGCAGTAGATCAGTATTGGGATCGCTGGCCTGGAGACCCCCCCTGATCACATGACCTGCCTCTCTCTGATTCGCTAGAGCGGTCGGTTGGCCCTATCCATTTCCTGAAAACACAAAGTTTCCTTGGGCCAATCAGGGACTGTTTGGTAGTTGATGAGTATGACAAAATACAGGCCGCTGCTAGAAAAACAGTAATGAGGTCTCCAGTAGCAACGAGCCGTCACGGTAGCATTAGCAGAGTAAACAAAGCCATAACTGCAGTTATCGCAGAAGTAGACTCTGTAGCAGCCATTTTAACCAGAGTACGCACTGTTTCTCGGAGGGGAAGACGTTTTTTCGCCGTACTTTGAAGCGGATCGTCCCGCCCATTGGCCGAAGGTCAAAGTGGGCAAGTCATGTGATCAGGAGGGTCTCCTGGCTACGGGTTCGCCGGCTGACGCCCCTCAAAATGAAGCCTCTCCCGCCCTGCGCTCATCTGAGTAACGGAGGGACAGCGAGGGCCCGAGGAGTCTTCAACGTGTCACAGATGAGCTCATGTGTCCACCCACGGTTCGACACTGTGTTCTTCATAGGAAACAGATTGTACTGACTGATCTGTTCCAGTCGGGTGTTGAGGACATGCATTCTGATATAATTAAGATTACTACTGATGTTTGTTTGTTTGTTTGTTTGTTTGTTTGTTTAGTTTCTGCATGAGTTAAATTATGATGAACTAAGGGCTGTTAAGGGCAGTCCATCCACACTCCCGCTAGTTTTTTGTCAACGGAAGTGTAGCTTGCACAGTTTCACTGCCATATATAGGCACAGGGTCTTTGCAACTTGAAGCAACTCCCAAGAATTATTTTATGAAGATAGAAAATGTGTGAAAAATATATGAGCCGACAAATTTAAACATGGAAGACATTTTTTACTCACACAACTATTTACTGATGCACTCAACTAATTTGTGTGACCCAAATGAAATAATAAATGTGGTTGATTTGTGAGTATACAAATCTGGTTGAGGTTCAGTTAAGTGCATTCCAGTTGCACCAGTGTCCCCAGCAAATTGGATTCACTTGGGGGGTCTGACGTTTCACTCAACATATTATGTAAACGCAGATGTCTAGTTGAAAGTAAACCCCCTGGA